>NC_090752.1:19627588-19697588 GCF_036898095.1 Palaemon carinicauda
ATACTATTGCAATACTGTACATTCTTTCCCAACTTTAGCATATTTAGTTATTCAGGCTGACAGTTTACAAATTTTCATAATTCTTACCATCCTTTAAATTCAGATGTTCCCGAACAGTAACATCCTGTCCGTAAAACTACGTATGCAGTTAAATCTATAGTCAAGCCTTTTCCATCATGGGGCTCAATACTACACAGTATTCTAGAAGCTTTGTTCCAGCTGTGACCAAGTTGTGGAATGATCTTCCTAATCGGGTAGTTGAATCGGTAGAACTTCAAAAGTTCAAACTTGCAGCAAGTGTTTTCATGTTGAACAAGCAGACATTTTTCTTTTTATAGTTTATATATGAAAGATCTATTTTAACGTTGTTACTGTTCTTTAAATATTCTTTTTTAATTGCTCCTTACTTCTCTATAGTTTATTTATTTCCTTATTTCTTTTCCTAACTGGGCTATTATTTTCCTCTTGGAGCCCTTGGGCTTATAGCATCTTGGTTTTCCAACTAGGGCTGTAGCTGAACTAGTAATAATAATAATAATAATAATAATAATAATAATAATAATAATAATAATAATAATAATAATAATAATAATAATAAAGTCGATTAAAACTATAGTACTTGGTACGACTTGAGGAATTAGGGCAGGATTTTAAACAGGGTAGGTTAAGCCTAAAGTAATACTCTGCACCATTAATTAAATGAATTTTTGAGCTGCCAATACAGTTATTAGCATTAAAATGCTATTATTACAAAAATTAACTACATAGGCCGTAGTAAAAATAAAGACTGAGAGGGGTAGCAGTGTCCTTATTCCCTCTTCGATCAATGAGCTTAGCCTTCTTTGTGCAGTTACATCCCTCTAAAACACTAGAATTAATTGCAAAGGAAAGTATTTCAAAAACACATGTGTGCTTATCACCCTAAAACAGCAATTAGTAGATTAGCTTGTATACCAAGAATATAAAGCTTTTTGTCAAATATTCATAATGATATACTCAAAGGGGGGCATTATAATGAAATTTATAAATACGTTAGGTAACAGACTCGTATGATACCAGTCGCAAAATCTTTGAGCCATCAAAGTATTAGACACAAAACAAAACTAAGATAACAGTCATTCTCCATAATAGCAATAACAATTTAAAGACTCTTACCACAATGAAAAGGTGAAATTGAGAGGTTTGCAAGATTGATTTATTTCAGGAGCACTTAACTAATGCCACATTGTTTCTCTCTGACAAGTTAGTGTGGCACTTGTACAGAGACTCTGAACGAAAGGCATAACCTATGCAATGTCGCCTCCTGAATAATAACGATGTATTATTTGTGAATTTAAGTTATTCATATTTGTAATTAACAATCTCGCTAAATACTAATAGCCCACTATAATATTTACATCTTTATAGTCGGGCTCCTAAAGGTAATAAAAGCACTCAAGTTAGAAATTACTAAGTAAAGTAACCCCGTGATGAGCTAGTAGCCAGGCTTGCAAGCAAACAAACACACTATCATCTGGAATGTGGTGTGATTGCCCAACTTTAGCTGATACATCCAACAACAAAAATATTCATAAAGATACAATTACATAAAAATTTCAGGGCATATACAATCTTAGATGCTATCTCCCCAAGACGCAGGGATATAAGAAATCCGACCACCTACTTGGTCTTCTGCTTCACATTCCAGATCTGTGATAGAGAAAATATAGATGCAGAACAGCAAAGGTTTTGTTGCAGAAGGATCTAAATTAGTTAAAAAAATAAGATCTATAAGAGGAACTCGACTCTGTAAGGTCTACTGACCATTCAGACCCCTTTCTAAAGAAACTCAATCGAATTATGAGCATTACACTTTATGGAAGTCAGGCTAGTGTAAAAATGGAAGTCAGGCTAGTGTAAACAAATAGACAGGAAAGTCAGACTTGCCTACCATAAGTGAATGCTTGCTGACCTTTCGAAAATAACAAAGGAGTTCAAATAAGTTAAGATCTAAAAACTCATCACCAACTTGACAGGGAAGGAAGTATTGATGTGTCATATAATTATCCATTCCACAAAAGCCAACTAATCTCTGCTCATCATTAATTTGGCCTGCTTTTTCGGCTGTTAGGAAAACTAATGTCATTTTTTTTTTTTACAATGTTGTATTCCCCATAAAGCTAATAAAATACTGTTATTTCCCTGTGCCAAAAAGACTAACAAATTCAGTAAGGGAGATAACCCAAAACACAACAAACCCTTACCAAAATCTGAAAGTATATATATATATATTCATTTGTTTAAAACACGGTGCTTTCTCTATGCAAGAATGGTAGCAAATCTAGCAGGAAAGCCAATTTAAACTAAATATATGCTTATAAAAACTGCTAAATAGAATTACTCAAAAACACTCCAGACTGCTTTACCCACAAACAGCTTTTTTTTTAGTCAACCAACTCGAAAAAAATGAATTCAAAGTTTTAAGTTTATGTGGCGCAATGATGGAGTGGAGATTGGACATCAAATTGAAAACTATGACAACATTATGCATTGAAAACTAAGACAATATTATGCAACAGATGAGTCTTATGCAAGTCAGTGCATCTTTATGTTAAATAAGGCTTAAGGCCTAAATGGAAACCGGAATAGCTAGCCTTCTTTTGAATCTGAGACATCATTATATCGATTATATCCACCATGAAGTTGATAACTGAGGGATAGAAGAGACTATTTCAGAAGACTTGGAAAAATAATTAGCTTCCAAACTTCCTTTATCCTAGGTTGAACTGAGGGAAAATCAGGTGATTTCCTGGTTTGTTTACAACTGGATTAAATGTGTGTGGGGGCAGGGGGGGGGGGGGGGGGGCTGCAGCGAATGCACATAAGAACTTGTCTTTTTTAGTATATGTAGTCTATTAACGCCTACCTTTACTCTGGTTGAATTAATCTGTGATAAGACAGTAGTCGAACTTTCAAGCAAATGGAATGCACTGCTAAAGGAAACATGATGCAAACAATTGATTTTAGTTGAAACCTTGCTCATCTCAACAAGAATTGAGGGAATCATAATATATGCCCCACCATCTACCTATGTACTTCGATATACCCTAATGAGTGGAGGCCAATTAGGATCCATACTACCCACTCCATTTTCTGCCTCATAATCTAAGTGTATTATAGAACAGTTAGGATTTTGGCATGATGGGGTTTAGTAAAATAAGGAACTAGAATCTGTCATGCGCAGCAGACTTTCAGAACCCATAATGAAAGAAACGCTACGAGTGCTAAACTCATCTTGGTATGTTATGTTAGGTTGGTGATGGGACTGGTAAGACAAGAATTGTCATTTTAAGCAAGATGTCAAGACCTTAAGAAGTTCATTAAAGTCATCTAGCCTAGTCTTCTCTGACTTTTTTTCACTGAAATAACAGCAAGTTTCCTTTAATGCTTTGCACTGTTAACTTGATTGACAGTCATTCAAACATACTTTCATATGAGGGGTACCTGGAGGGGTATGCACTTTTCATAACGGTTATTATGCCACATGGCTTCTCCTGACATGATACACCAAGGGAATTAGGTTGATGAACTTCCAAAAACAATTCCCATGCACACTCCATGCAGTAATTTCTAAGAAAACAAGATGAAGACATTTTAATGACGAGTAATAAGCAATTGATTTAGTAAAAGTCTGATCAGTACCAAACAAGTGATGAAATTGAAAAAACAAAGAGATTGGCATGTCAGTTACCACTTATTGCCAGAATATTCCTTTCTTTACTAATTATGTAGGAAAAATTAATGAATGAGGGAACTGACTTCTGGGAAGACCCCGTAACCGATATCTAGGTCATCCTCTGGGGGATTAGATTGGAGCACCAACAGGTCAGAAACCTACAATGTTACGTTTCGTCAACCATCACAGTTTAAAGTTCAGAAATCACTCTATATTGTGTATTGGATTTTTCAGTATCAATACAACAATAATGGAAAAGCGTGATAAGGAGCAGTACTGTACTGGTAATGCTAGGGTCACACTTGGGTGAAACATTGAATAGCGCATACGCTCATAGGCGATATTCCAGCTCATATTTTTCGAAACAAGGGGCACCGGGGTATACCTGGCTCATAATGCGGAGTAGGCAACCAGGGGAGATGCACACCGCAGGCACAGAATAACAAGGGGGATACATGGGGATACATCGCCATGCTATACGTCGCTGTATATGGGATCGCATCACAGTGGGCAAGTTGTGACATCTCAATTAGTCTGGAACATTGCAGCAATGATCTTTGTATATGAGATATACATGCGATGTGGATTGCGGCATTTGTGATCCACGGGACTCCCCCTTACATAAAAAGTTTTCCACCACTCCACTCAAGCATTTAATATCATAAGAACAAAAGTTTGTTTCCTCCCAAATATTATATTTCATTTGTTACGATGTTCAGGTTTTGTATTTTATTTCGAATATGACAAAATATTCTCTCTCTCTCTCTCTCTCTCTCTCTCTCTCTCTCTCTCTCTCTCTCTCTCTCTCTCTCTCTCTCTCTCTCTCTCTCTCTCTCTCTCTCAAATCATAATTGCATAAGAGTATTTGACCAACTCTATTTCTAACTTTTACCATGTCGTCCACCTACTTCAGTGAGCTCTCTCTCTCTCTCTCTCTCTCTCTCTCTCTCTCTCTCTCTCTCTCTCTCTCTCTCTCACTGAGGGACCTAGGGGAACCCAAACATAGAATAAGAATAAGGTAAGGTAAGGATCTCTCTGTGCAGTGATGCATGTTGCCATATCTCCCATAGTGATGTATACCTCATATGTAGTTTTGAGAGGCTATTAGGGGAGTAATACCACGGGAACAGAACACGAGTTTTGCTATGCGTTATCTCCTTGCATGCGTTATACCTCAGGTGCCCGACCATTACCGCACACTAGGTGAAAAATGGAGCAGGTTTCATTCTGTCTGCCAGTGTTGTGGCGGAACATGGCAACCAGGGATGTATTGCACACGTGACGACGCTCATCTCGGTCCTTGGGATTCATCGAGAAACATACGTGGGATGAATGGGGATGTATGGCGATATGATCAAAATTCATCTAAAATCCACAGCTCGCCGCATTCCATGGCCATATCGCCCAAGTGTGACTCCCGCATGAAGGTATTCTCAAGCTTGCCTGAGGGCCTCACCTTAAAATTATCGTTCACTTTAGCAGGACAGGAAATTAAGTATTGTAATGATCTGTTTTATCGTATGTTTACAAACAACCATCCGGAACTCAGAGTTTCTTTAAAGGGACTCTCTGCTATGTTGTTTTGACATAACAAGTTTCAGAAATCGAAAATCGTTTTATTGTTTCTGTATATGCAGAAACATATTGTACATGCTCTCCAGTACTTTCTGCCAATTACTTTTACAAATAATGGAGATAAAGCGGTCTTTAAATGATGACATCATCTTTAGTGCGTCGTTTGCACGACTGAGTTTGACGGAATTGTGTTAGCTTGTTTATTTTTGCATATATATAGCGATTTTTTCACTTATATATAGAAGGTATTGGTAGAGGGTAGGCGAACACAAAATGTGATCTACGAGAACAGCCAGAGTTTCCAAAGACGTATAGAAGTTATGATGCATGGGTGTTTGTTTACTTGCATTTCGTATGTACATTGTATTTTCACAACGTCCTCATGAACTTTATAGCAAGGCCAATGTTACCTAAGGTCAAAGAAAGAACAAAAAGTAAGCAGAGAGCAACAAAAAAGAACCAAAAAGAGAGGAAAACATGAAATAGATTACAGAGCTGGACCATTCTAACTAAAACTCTGGCAACAAAGAGAGGCCGCTGGCAACTCATGACATCCTTGCGCCAAGTCTATTAGTAAACATATGGTTTAAATGCCTCGCTTAGGGAGCCTTCATGTAGGAATAAACAATAAAAGTACAAAGTAAGGTTATCATAATAATGTTATCTTGATTTTTTTAAGGAAAAAGCAAAAATTTATAGCAAATCTAGGGAAGCTCATAACTCAAAAACATAGTTACTCATACTTGGGTACATTTTTCTCACTTATTTATTGTTCGATTTTAGAGAGAAAGATATCAATGGAAAGAATAATAAAAACCCACAATATTTTGTAACATAATTTTGCTATTTTTCTTTATTTTCATGGTTATTTTAGGTCTAGACAAAGAAAACTAAGAAAATAAATCATTAATTATTCGATTTATAAAGACGTTTTGATGGTATGATTTTCAATACAATTGGTGTCATATTAGTGGAGAAAAATGTACCTAAACTGTTTAAAATCATGATTTTTGCTAATAAATCAAAAATATTCAATCAAATGACTTAATCTATTTATATGATGAAGGTATTATATATGTATGAAACATATATAGAAATTGTGTATTTTGAATAATTAGAAAAAAAAAATGGAGGACATAGTGGACGGTCCACTTAACTCAAAAACATTTTGTGAATATTTTAATGACCTCTTAGTAAGGAATCCAAATGAGTCTATACTATTAACATTAAAGGTTTATCTGATGAGTCAATTTACACTCTTCATATAATTATGTAAAATAGATAAAATCAAAAAGTCATTGAGTTAAATTTATGATCACTTTAACCTATCGTATGCATTTATTCCTAGAATTTGCACGATCCTTACAAGGTCATCTTAATGATGTGTGAAGCTATATGGTAGTAAACTATAGCTTGTAAGCAAAGGGCTAATCAAAAAGTGAATTGAAATATAGTCGGAATGACTCACAAAATAATTTGCACTTGGCTATCTTGTGAATAGAAGGGTTAATCACAACATGTAAAATTACAAATACCAGTATTCACAAGGTTCATAGAAGAAAACATAAGGGGACTAACTTAGAAAAACAATTCATCTCTTGGTTATCCCATGAATAAAAGTGTTAGTGAAAACGTAAAATTACAAATATTCAAGAGATACATAAAAAAGAGTAAAGGGAAATGTGACAGGAATAACTTAGAAAATATTCTAAACTTTATTATCCCACAAATAACAGGATTCCTCAATGCCTACACAGACTGACACATGTCCAAAAAAATACATAGAATAAAAAAAGAAATGTAAAGCAAAATATACTAAAACAATCTAAACTTTGATATCCCATGAATAAAAGGGCAAGTCAAAGTTTACACAAATTGACAAATGTTCAAAATTCCTAACCCTATCCAATCGAGATATACTAGCCATAGTCCTCAGATACTCCATCTTAAACATTCAATTTCTATCTCTCCATCAATTTCACTCTAACAACTCCAATCCACACACCACAGTTGGTACAATCACTTTCTCAAACAGAACTTTTTTTTTTATATTCATCCCTAACCCCCTATTCTTTACTGCAGCCTTCACTACCCCCAACACCTTACATCCTTCATTCACTGTCTAACGTACATCCGCTTTTACTCCACCGTTTACAGTAACAACAGAACCCAAGTACTTAAAATGATCTAGTTCCTTAAGTAACTCTCCATTCTACAGGACATTTAATCTAGCACCACCTTCCCTTTTCGAGTATCTCATAACCTTACTCTTACCCACATTAGCTCGCAATTTCCTTCTCTCACACACCCTTCTAAACTCTATCACTAATCAACACCCTTCTCCTCCGAGTCTGCAACCAATACAGTATCACCTACTAACAACAACTGATTCATCTTTGACTCATGATCACTCTCATCTATTAGTTTCAATCCTTGACCAAGCACTTGAGCATTAACCTATCATACAAGTCCATCACTAAACAAATTGAACAACCGTGGCGACATCACACATTCCTGTCTCAGCCCCACTATTCATCTGCACTAGTTAGATAATAACTGAGAAGCGGGGTGGATGCAACTAATGGTACAAAAACTCAAACACAATGTTGCAATAACATACAGGCATAAACAGGTTATCAGTGCGAGGGGAGAGCAATACCGATTATATATAAAAAACAGAAATACCGTTACAGTGCACGAACGTGTGCAATAATCGTGGGGCACATGGTTCCCCCCTCTAAAATTTACATACCTGTGAAATGGGGTGCCCTGGTCTTGAGAGGCGTACTGTAGGCTGGTCATCTTTCAGGAGATACACAGGTTTTATGTGATCAACGGAGACCTAGTCTTCTATTCCACGCATGTTGAATAGGAATGCTTTCCGTCTACGAAGGGTCACGAGGAAAGGACCCGTGTAAGGGGATGTTAACGGTGGCTTGCTATTGTCGTTTTGCAGGAAAAAGTGCCTTACTGTGTGCAGATCTGCCAGTATGTGTTTCTTATTTGGGGGCTTGTAAGTCTGGTGGCAAGGAGTAGCTTATCTCACAAAGTGATTTAGGCTCTGGACGTTGTCGAAGGAGGTTACAGACGAGAAAAAGTTTGCAGGGATGACCAACGGGTTGCCATACACCATTTCAGCTACTAAGACATCCAGGACATCTATAAAAGTGGTCCTTAGTCCCAGGAGGATCCAGGGAAGCTGGATAAACCAGTTGGAGTTCTTGCAGCGGGATATCAAAACTGCCTTGAGCGTGCTGTGAAAACGTTCAACCATGCTGTTGGCAGCACAGTTGTATGCATTTATCTGATGAAAGGTGATTCCCTAGAGATTTGCTAATGATGTCCAAAACTGAGAGGTGAAAGTGGGACCCCTGTCAAACGTAATATGTTCAGGGATACCAAATCTTGCGTTCCATCCTGAGAACAAGGCAGATGTACATAAGGCTGCCATTGCAGTTTTCATGGGAATGACTTTGGACCAACATATAAAGCAGTCGCTGATTGTAAACGGGTAATGATATCCTTGTGATGTCTGTAGGGGGCTTACAACATTGCCGTGAATGTGGGCAAAGCGCCGCTGAGGTTGAGGAAAGGTGCTCACTCCTGAATCCGGTCGATGTGCTTTAATGCCATGTCAAATGAACTTTGTCTTCGTTAGTTGTGTAGTAGAATGGAGTGAGGGATGTGAAATCAAACACCTGTTGGTGCATGGGGAAAAGTATCCACGCTCTAGGTCTTCCAGTACTGACGTCACAAAGGACGGTGGCGTTAGACACATTGAGAGGGATGTCCTCCGGACGGAGGGATGGTCAGGATGTCTTATATGCTTGGTACTCTGGATCTTTTTGTTGGTCTTCTGCCAAAGCCTTGTAATCCAATCCCAGGTGAATTGCAGCCAATGTATTTCTTCATAGGGTATCGGCAATGGGATTAATTTTCCCATGGACGTGTTGAAAGGTACAATTGAATTCAGCGATGGAGGGGAGATGTCGACGTTGATGGGCGGACCAAGTGTCGGACTTTCGTGTGTAGACATGCACCAGAAGCATGTGGTCTGCGCGTGTGACGAAGAGCTTACCTTCCAAGAAGTGGCGAAAGTGACGGTCAGCCAAATGTATTGCCAGTAATTCGCAGTCAAGGGTAGAGTAGCTGGATTCTGTCTTAAACAGTTTTCTACTAAAGAAGACCAATGTATGGGGAAAGCTGTTGACCACCTGCTCGAGTACTGCCACAATACCGATGTCGCTGCCATTGGTGGAGAGAAGAAGAGGTGCATGTGGCACAGGAAAAGTGAGAGTAGAAGCGATTGATAGGGCATTTTGTTTTGTATTACAGAAGGCTGCTTCTTGAAAGGAACCCAACTTCAGGTCTTTAGGTGTGCTCTTGAGGGAGGCATAGAGGGCAAGAGTGGCGGTGATGGCTGGCTGTAAACGATGATAGTAGTTGATCATGCCCAAGGGGAAGTTCTGAATGGCAGCCACCTTCTTAGGGAGGGTGAGAACTCCATCAAGAGTGATGCGGTGCCCTAAAAATGGTACTTTGTTGGCATTAAAGATACACTTGTTGTACCAGACTACAAGGCTGATCTGTTGTAGGCGGTCAAGCACGATGCAGAGATAATGGAAGTGTTCCTCTTTGGAGGATCAGAACAAAAGTATGATGTCCACATAACATAGAAAGGGAATTCCCCTAAGATGCCGTCCATTAGATGTTGAAATGTGGCCCCAGAATTACGAAGGGCAAAACAGGAGTAATTTAATGGGTATGTACTGAAAGGGCTGGTGATGGCGGTCTTGGGGGTGTCTTCAGGGTACATGGGCACTTGATAATACCTTTTCAGGAGGTCAATGATGGAGAAAACCTTCACTTTGTTCAAGTAGGAGGTAACATCAGCAATGTTTTGGAGGGAGTAGTGATCCACTTCTGTGCATGTTTAGGCACCTGTAATCTCCACATGGATGCAGAGCACCATCTTTCTTCTTGATGATGTGCAAGGGTGACGACCATGGGCTTCAGGCCTTTTGGCAAAGGCCCATTTCTTCCAGTTTGGCAGACATTTGTCTAGAGGCTGCCAAACAATCCGATGCCAGACATCTAAATCTGGCAAACACTGGGGGCCCCGTCGTCTTGGTTTGGGGATCAATAACTTATGTAGCAGCAACAGTTGTTGTTTGATGAAGTTCTGGACATTAAACTTTCGGGTACGACGTGAGATGGTGAATGTATGCATCAGTTGGTGCGCTGATGTGGAGAGCGAGGTCAGAGGGGACTGGTTGGAGAGGCGTCGAGGAGTATTATTATTATTATTATTATTATTATTATTATTATATTATTATTATTATTATTATTATTATTATTATTATTATTATTATTACTAGCAAAGCTGTCACCCTAGTTGGAAAAGCATGATTCTATACGCCCAATGGCTTCAACAGGGAAAAATATCCCAGTGAGGTAAGGAAACAAGGAAATAAATAAACTACAAGAGAAGTAATAACAATCAAAATAAAATATTCTAAGATCATTAACGATATTAGATTAGATTTATCGTATATAAACTACTAAAACTTCATAAAAAATAAGAGGAAGAGAAACAAGATATAATAGTGTGCGCAAGTGTACCCTCAATCAAGAGAACTCTAACCCAAGACAGTGGAAGGCCTTGGTACAGAGGCTATGGCACTACCCAAGGCTAGAGAACAATTGTTTGATTTTGGAGTGACCTTCTCCAAGAAAAGCTGCTTATCATACCTAAAGAGTGTCTTCTACCGTTACCAAGAGGAAAGTGGCCAATGAACAATTACATTGTAGAAGTTAACCACTTGAGCAAAGAAGAAATGAATGGTAATCTCAGTGTTCTCAGTTGTATATTGACAGAGGAGTTTGTAAAAAGAATAGGCAAACTATTCTGTGCATGTGTAGGCAAAGAAAAATTAAACCTTAACCAGAGAGAGAGGGATCCAATGTAGTACTGTCTGACCAAAATAATCCAATAACTTTCTGGCACTAGAATCTCAATGGGTGGCTGGTGCCCCGGACAACCTACTACCTTATGAATTCGAGTTCACTAACTGACGGTGAGTGACGTTGGAAATCTGAGAAGTCTGCACCGAGCATTGGCAATGTAACGTCAGCCACGAGAAACTTCCAATTATATTTGGAGCTTCCAAACCATAATGTGAGCATTTCATAATGTATGTGCGAGTATCGCAGATCCATGGCCACTAACAGGCAGATGTCGGCAGACTTAGATAGACTATGTTTTGTCCTGCAGTGGCCTTGGCAGCAGTGAATGTCAAGGACCCATTTTTACCAAAAATTGCACACCCGTATCTGCATCATGTGAAAAGAAAAGATTAGTGATATGGGAGGCCACTGCCACAAGAGATGGCCTACCTACAAGTTTTTTGGCTACTGACAACCACTTACGCATTTGTTTACAGCAGCACAGAATCTGGAGTAGTAGCAGCATAATTGTGGCTAACGGGCATCAGAAAGTGGCTGTAGAGGTTGCTGATTAAGGCGTGAACGAGTAGTGGGTGGTGGGCGGTTTTGTCATCATTCTGCCACTTCATTGGGTGGGTGCCTATGTCCTACCGCATTCTGTTGATGTTGAATAGTTGTTTACTTTATCAGGACTGGAGGCATTGATGGAGTACATGAATAAGTTGAAGTGGCTGTCCAGAAGGGTGTCGACTTTGGTCATCAAGTCTTTCATGACAAAATATTCAAATCGGGGATAGCAATGCATACAGGTTCGAGTAGGCGCCATACTTAAAAGGCACGAAATAGATTCACTTCACGAAGAGAGGCGTCTGCGACAGGTTGCAGGCGAGTGATACAGGTTATTTCCTGGAAGATGAGCGAAGCCTTTTGTTTCCCCAAAGGTTGATGGGAAAGCTGAAAAATTTTCGCTATGCGGGGGCTGGCGATAGTGAATACTGCTCCAGGAGGTATGATTTAAGGGTGTCATACATTATTGGCATGCCTCTTTGCTCTCACAGCCAATCGGAGATATCCGGGAAAGAGTCCTCTGGGATTGCCGCGAGAACGTTATCTGCTTTGATTTTTGAGTACGTAATCTGCTTTGATTCTTGACTGAATCATGCCCTTAATGCAAAATTGGAGTTCAGTATGCTGGAACTAGACGTACACTTCTCTGCTGACGAAGGACGGTAGTTTCAGGGGCATGGAGTTGATAGTAGAGTCAGTGCCTGAGGGCAGCATCATCAAACAGTAAGACACAGCAGTGAGAGGGAAAGCAGGAGGAAGCTGGACACTGTTCCAGTCAAGAACAACACAAAAATTCAAACAATGATGCAAGAACATACAGGCATAAACAGATTATCAGTGCGAGGGAAGACAAATAATGATGATATATAAAAACAGAAATACCATTACAGTGTACGAATGTGTACGATACACATTCGGTATACCACTCTCACTGGAAACCACTCACTCAGTTCCTTCCCTATATTGACACATGCTTTACTAACAAGGTATAAACTCTTCACTGCTTGCAACAACCTTCCACCAATTCCACATAACCTCGTCACATTCCACATCGCTTCCCTGTCAACTATATCATAAGCTTTCTCCAGATCCATAAATTCCACATATACCTCGTTACCTATTGTTAAATATTTCTCGCATATCCGCCTAATTATAAAAATCTGATCTGTATATCCCTAACTCTTCTAAAGCCCCCCTGCACTTCTAAGATTGCATCCTCTGTTTTATCCTTAACCCTAGTAATTATCTCTTTTTAAGCCACACTCCACACACTGATGCCCCTAGAATTAACACACTCGTGCATATCCCCTTTACCTCTGTATAGACGAACAATACACACACACTGGCACCATTGACAATATAAAACATATATTAAACAATCTCACCCACCATTTCAGTACCGTTCCTTTAACAACTCAGCCCTCACTCCATCCATACCTGGGGCTTTTCCTGCTCTTATTCCATCTATTGCTCTCTTCATGTCCTCTCTTGTAATCTCTCTCTCATTTTTATCGCCAATCACTGACATCTCAACACCTGCAACGCCAATTATATCTACCCTCCTATTATCCTCAACATTCTGCCACCTTTCAAAATATTCAGCCCACCTTTTCCTTGCCTTGTCTCCTTTCAAAACCTTCCATTTTCATCTTTCACTGTCTCTCCAGTCCTCAATCCACCATTCCTTACTCTCTTCATTTCTTTCCAAAACTTCTTATTCTCCTCATAACGACCCAATTTTGACTCCACTTATAGTCAGCCACCCTCTTTGTTTTAGCTACCTTACTTTTTACTTCCCCATCTTTTCATTATTCATTAATATTATTACAAACTAAGCTATAACCATAGTTGAAAAGCAAGATGCTATAAGCCTAAAGGCTCCAACTGGGAAAAATAGCCCAGTGAGGAAAGGTAAAAAAGTAAATCAACTACAAGAGAAGTAATAAACAAAAAAAGGTATTTAAGAACAATGACAACAACAAATTAGATCTCTCATATGTAAACTATAAAAACTTAAAAAAATAAGAGGAGAAAGAAGATAGAACTGTATGCATACAAGAGTGTACCTTCATGCAAGATGATACTGTATCTTTCATACTTTTCTATAATATTACTCTGCAGCCATTCTTCAAATACCCACTTTTTCTCTTCTGCCTTCATCTTCTTGTAGGTAGTAGGTTGGCCAGGACACCTCCCGCCCATTGAGATACTACCTCCAGAGAGTTATTGGGTCTGTTAACTGGCCAGACAGTACTACATTGGATCCATCTCTCTGATTATGGCTCATTTTGTCTTTGCCTACACATACACAAATAGTCTGGCCTGTTCTTTCCACATTCACCTCTATCCTCATTCACCTGACAACACTGAGATTATCAAACAATTCTTCTTCACTGGAGGGGATAGCTACTTTCCTCTCGGCAAGGGTAGAAGATCCTCTTTAGCTATGGTAAGCAGCTCTTCTAGGTGAAGAGCAGTCCAAAATCAAACCATTGTTCTCTAGTCTTTGGTAGTGCCATAGCCTCTGTACCATGCCCTTCAACTATCTTGGATCAGAGTTCTCTTGCTTGAGGGTACACTCGGGCACACTGTTCTATTTTATTTCTCTCCTGTTTTTTTTCTTTTTTAAGTTTTTATACTTTATAAATGAAAGATCTAATTTAATGTCATTATTGTACGTATTATATTTGATTTTTATTGCTTATTATTTCTCTTGTAGTTTTTTATTTTCTCTTTTCCTTTTCTCACTGGGCTATTTTTCCCTGCTGGAGCCCTTGGGCTTATAGCATCTTGCTTTTCACATTAGGTTTATAGCTTAGTTTGTAATAATGATAATAATAATAATAATAATAATAATAATAATAATAATAATAATAATAATAATAATAATAATAATAATAATAATCCCTCCAACAACATTCTTACCAAATTTATAACTTGCATGGTCAAAATAATTTTCTTTTACTGACTTCCACTCCTCTTCTAGATCACCAGTTTCTTACATTTTCACCCTGTCATATGCCACTTCCAACCTTCCTTGATATTCACTTTCTACCTCGTTTTTTTTTTTCAACTCTTTTCATGCAGGAGATAAACAAAAACGGAAAAGATGAATAAAGATAGAGCGTGAAGATCAATTTTCCCACCCTTGTGATATAGGAAGGAGGAGAAATGGGAAAAATTTAGAATAACTAGGTAGGTAGTAGGTTGGCCAAGGCACTAGCCACCCATTGAGATACTACAGCTAGAGAGGTATTGGGTTGTTTCACTGCCCAGATAGTACTACCTTGGATCCCTCTCTGGGTACGGCTAATTTTTCCTATGCCTATACACGTACTGATTGATCTGGCCTATTTTTTACACTTTCTCTTAACTTCATACACTTGACAACACTAAGATGACCGGGGCATTGTTCTTCACGCAAGGGTTTAAATATTGCACTATAATTATCCAGTGGCTGCTATCCACTTGGTAAGGGTAGAATACTTTCTTTATCTATGATAAGCAGCTCTTCTAGGAGAAGGACACTTAAAAATCAAACCATAGTTGTCTAGTCTTGGGTAGTGCCGTAGCCTCTTTACCATGGCCTTCCACTGTCTTGGTTTGGAGTTCTCTTGGTTAAGGGTACACTCAAGCACTCTATTCTATCTGTTTTTTTATTTCCTTTCCTAACTGGGTTATTTTCCCTGTTGGAGCCCTTGGGCGTATAGAATATTGCTATTCCAACTAGGGTTGTAGCTTAGCTAGTAATCATAGTAATAAATTAGATATGAATTATTGGTAAATTTACTAAATTTCCTGGAATAAGGAATAAGTTCTGCTCTAAGGGAGGAATCCCAACCCCTCTCCGATATCTGAAGCTTCTGAATATGAAGTTTGCCTAAGAAAGTGACAGGTAGAATTAAACAGATGCGATCATGAATCAATGGAAACAGGGAAACAATGTTCGTTTTGATGTGAATAATCTTCTAACAACATGGAGGTTAATTTAATTTTCAGTGTCTTCGATCGTATCTCAATTGAGATTGATGTAATCATGGGAGCCCTTTTCAGTGAAATCCCATGAAAGGGGCCAGTAGGAGTCTTAAGGGCATATTTGCTTTTAACATTAGCTTTTTAATAAGGGGCTTTTTGCTGAGGATGTCAACGTTGCAAAATATTATTGTAGGAGTTGTATTTAAGCTTTGAAGTTGAAGCTCTAGATTGATTAACCAAATGGTGTTGGATAGTTATAAGAAAAAGGGACTCGAGGTGGTGTCAAACAAGACTACCTTAAAAGATTAAGCAACAATTTTTTCCATACAGGGTCTTCAAATAAAAGGAACTCACAAAAATCTTTGCCACCAAGCGATCTCTATCTGAAGGAAAACTTTAGACATATCTGCTGTCAGAACAAAGGATTTCATTTTGAACATTAGAATCTTGGACTGAATTTTAGATGCAAGGTTGGGTCATGTATATGGGAGTATAAATTAGGTCTTACTTAGATGATGCATATCAGAGTGGTTGTTGAGTTAATGATGGGATGATGTGACAATTAGTGCACTTGCCAGTCACTATGAGGCGCTAACGATGCAGGCTCGGTGAAACCCATGGTGATATGTTCATTTAGGATGTTTCTGTACTTAACAAACAATTGTGGTCTTTAGCTCTATCATAATTCATCTCTGAGGATTTATCACTTTAAAGGGTAACTGAACTATGTTCCTTTGTTTTTTATATTGTGTGGTACATACAAAAAGATCAAATGCTTGAGTCTCGAGATAGAGAAAAGGTTCATCAGTAATACCAATCATGTCGAGCTTCCAGAGGTTTTCATTGGGGGTTTATATCATCACGGGATTTTCTATGCTTATGCAGCTAAGGGTGAGTGATAGTCCATGTCCTTCTCGGAAATTTGTTCGTTCACGAGACCAGGTTGGTAATTCACCCCAGACTACGTATCCATTGGGAGTATTAAATAAATTGACACCTTTAATGGTGTGGGTACAATACATTTGAGGAACCTGGAAAGGTAGTTCGCTACAAAAATAATCTTAAATCAGGCCACATTATCGTCTGGCTGTTTGTCCACTACAAGAATACCACTAACCTTCAGAGTGTGGATGTCATGCGTATATCCAGGCATTTTGATGCTTTTATCTACATTAGGACTAAAAATTATGAAAATGTTTGGTTTGACCAAATTAGATGTTAAACTGAAATATGTCTAAACAGTTGGCAGTTTCATCAAGGTTTAATTGATTATGTCAGAATACAAATGTTCTGATGGAAGTAAGATGTAAAAGGTAGGTTATGCATTGCAATAAAAATGCGAGTCAGATATTTAAATTTACTGTTAACTAGGTTACCTGTAAAAGAATGCAATGCAATAGGGTAAATCTGATAAGTCTGCACGTTTGTACCATTTCTGTACCAGGTGCCACGTTAATATTAATATTAACAGCACTGTCATTAATACAAGGGGAATCAAATATGGGAATGTTATTGGAGCTGGCTTCAAAGCCTGCTGCTGAAGGTGATACTGATGAAAGAGAATGAAATTGACTGGATGATGACAATGCAGTATCAGAAAAGGAGGATTGAAAAATTAAGGGAACTGAGACAAAATCAATAAACTGTTAGGTTACTGACAGGACATTTAGATACACATTTTATCTAATATTAGTGGAACACTTGTGGGTAGCATATTGTGAGAACAAACTAGTTCAGTCTGGATAAGGGGGACATTTACTTTTTACATGATCAGTATGGCCACAGAAAACACATTTGCTACGAGTAGTGCCATTACCACTTGGAGCACTTAGAGGTTCATGAAATCATTTAGGGATCGTTGCAATACTTACTGTGGTAGGGATTTGAACAAGTCTAGCTTTAGGGTTAGGGGTACTACTTTTCCTTTCAAGGAAAGGCTTATTAATGTTAGTTGAAGAATTGCACAGGTAATCAAGACTGAAATGTTTAATGGTAACATTTGATTTACTAGGGTCAATTAATAATTTAGCTAATTCAGAGGAATGTAAGCAGAACACGCTGAGCACTTGCATAGAGAATGGCACATTTATAGGCAGAGGTGTTAACAGAACAGTTAAGGTACTTGCATCAAAGGAATGTAAACAAAAGAGGGTAATATGTGGTTAATGATCAAAGGTTAAACGACTAAATGAGATGAACAGATTAAATAAGCCTATACTCATAAATTTCACAGTACACACAATAAACATGCAACACATACAGATGATCCAAACAACGTAAATAAACACCTGAGTTTTAGTATGTTAAGACTATCGTGTTGACTTGGTTACACAATTTCTTTAAGCTCGTGAAAGTGACTGAAAATTACATCCAAACACATTTAACTATCTAAGTTACTAGTAAGTCATGGCTTTGAACATTTTACAATCTAGCTTGTACACGTGGGTTAAACGTGATACAGCCAATATCTCTTACAATGGATAATTAAGTTGTAATTGAATTTAGAACCATGAAATTTTAATATTCCAAAGGTCAAAGGTGAACAGATCCGTTTCAAAGGATCAGTTGTGGGTAGAAAATTAATGAATGTTGGAACTGACGTTTGGAAAGACCTCCCATAACAGATATCTAGATCCAAATCTGGATATAGAAGTGTCAAATGTCACAGTTTTAAGTTTAGAGATTACTCTATTAGATTTGTCACCACCAATACCACCTCAGTGTTCTTGTGTTACACCTAACACAGGATAGTAAACCCCATCCGAGAGTGCCAAACAATAATTTATATAAAGATAATAACAGAAGAGCAGGGTAGGAATGAGAACTGTATCATTTAAGGTATTTTAAAGTTTACCTGAGGGACTCTCGCCTTAGATTAAGGATCATTCATTTCAGTAACGCACGAAATGAAAATTGTATAGCTTGCTTCCAGTCTATGTTTTCAAACAACCATCCAAAACTCAGAGTTCTCAATGGTCTTTTGTAACATCCAGTGGTAAGTGACCCTTACAATCTTTATTTTCTGTAATGTTCATGTGAAGAAATCCCATTCTGAGGTAAGTCTATCAGACAAAATATAGAATACCTTAACTGTACTGCTGCCTATAACACTCTATCATTATTTTTTTTTATGTTGATTAATGTTTAACACTCTTAGTTGGGGTGTACAGTTCTGTTATAGATGTAGTGTCTAAAGTATTGGTTGTATTGATATTGAAAAATCCAATATAGAGAGATCTCTGGACTTCAAATCGTATGATTTTTGATGAACCATAACATTTAGGTTTCTTGCCTGTTAGCACAGGAGTATTGAAACTCCATCGGTTATGGAGAAGTCTTCTCAGAAGTCAGTTCCCTCATTCATAATTTTTCTCAACAAAGGCTGCCTTTATTTACGGGAAAGAAAATTTGAAAAAAAAAAAAAAGATCACATGTAATGGTCGATTGAGCGAAGCTTCTGAAGAAGAAGCAATATAAACATCATAGGAGGTCCATAGATATATATATATATATATATATATATATATATATATATATATATATATATATATATATATATATATATATATATATATTATATATATATATATATATATATATATATATATATATATATATATATATATATATATATATATATATATATATATATATATATATATATATATATATATATATATATATATATATATATATATATATATATATATATATATATATATATATATATATATATATATATATATATATATATATATATATATATATATATATATAGGTGTGTTTGTTTGCTTGTATATATGTATGTATGTATGTAAATTATCATGATTTCTCTTTTAGTCTGGATTAACTGCAATGCATACAATTTGGTTCAGAGAACATAACAGAGTTGCCCAGGCAATGAGAGAACTTAATCCACACTGGGATGGAGATACAATATTTCATGAAGCTAGAAAGGTTTGTAGAATTTTACACTCTTTATGATTTTGACTTATAAACTATATTGTCATGTATGACCAGCAAAGTTATTGAGTTTATTCGTGAGAATTGATGTACACCTATGTATTTTTTGAGAAAGCCAGGTATTTAGTTTTTGGAATTTTCATTTAAGTGTGATATAAATTTGATAATTGAAAAAACATATGTTTCAAACACTACTTGTTTTGATGTTCAAGGCTTTTTGTTTTATAATTGTGGGATTTACAAGCGCTTTATATTTCCTCAGGTTGTGGGTGCTGAGATGCAACACATTACTTACTCCCACTGGATGAAGCACATTCTAGGTCCACAAGGAATGGAGATGTTAGGCGAATATAAAGGTTATAACTCTTCCATCGACCCTACTGTTAGTAATGTATTTGCTACTGCAGCTTACAGGTAATTGACTCATTTATTTTACCATGATGTACGTTCTTAATCAGTTAAGAATATCTACTCATGTAGATGGAAGTTCTGCACAATTTCTACTATATCATTTTATGAAAATATTTTTAGTTAAAGAGGGAATAATTTACATTTGTGGATGATAGTGTGTAATTTAGTGATAGGAAAAATACAATGTAGAGAATAGTGAGAGTTTTAATTGAGCTCAAAGAAAAAAGTGTAAGGGCATGCTAAAATTCAGAAGTTAGAATGTTAAATCTTATTCTGTGTGAAAGAAAAGTTAGAGCGGTTGATTAATATGCATTGTAGGACGTAAATGTTACAGGTGACGGTAGAATAAGTGAAGAAGTGAAATCGAGGTACCAGTTCTTATTTTTATAAAATGAAATGAAAATATCAAAAGTATTTTGCATTTTTCCTATCTATACAAACGTGTCCTTTGGTAGGGATATGATTCTGCTTACAGTTGTTAATGGGCAGTGAAAAATCATCGAGGTTCTAGCAACCAAAATCCAGTATCCTTGGTGGTCTGGGTGTGACAGCATTCTGAACCTCCATTCTGATTCTGTCTAGGACTTGCAGGGTGGAAAAAATACAAATTATTTTTAAACTTTGTGATTTGTTCCTACGTGAATGCAAACCATTGTCCTTTAGTACGGAGTCATACTTAGGAGGGAGGAAATGATGTAATACATTACAGCCTTAGAATTTTTTTCATACATATACCTATCTTCAATTGGAATGTTGTTTCCATTAAGGGCTTCTATAAGTATTGGGTTTGCGTTATCTGTTATACTCCCCATCCAAATAAGTGTGGGGATTCTACACCTACTATTTAGTGAAATAACTACCCATCACTAGACTGCTCACCTGCATCAGTGTCCATTCCAGCTCCATGTTTCACTCTTGAACCCAAAAACATGATGTACACAGTCTTAGACATGATGCTTCTATGTCCTGAAAGCAGTAGGCTTGTTACACCACTTGCTGGGCAGCTACCACAGCCCCAATGGACCTGTGTTAGCAATACCAAACACAGTGCGCCATGAAGGTGCTCTATCTCTTCCAGACAAAAACCTTGAATACTTGGGCACCTGAATGATTCTTTTTGAAGGCTAAGGTTGTACCAATCCCTCTGACCTCATGAGCTCTAGGAGGGTCTGAGGCCGATATATTAGCTCCTTGTTCTCTGCAGGCTCTACTGGTGACCTCACAAAGCCTGAAGGAAATGGTATTTATGGAGATTTTCTTCTGTGCCCACCTTATGCAAGCAAAGAGATTCTGTAACTGTGCCTACATGTTCTCATTTGTTTTATATGGAGCCTTATTGCCTGTTCTGGACACAGAAGCAGCTCATCAGGATTATTGGTTATTTACTTCAAAGATGAAGCTGAAAAGGATTCAAAACTAGAGTCAGTGATGGATGGTTTTTGTGTTTTTGCCACATATTCAGGAACAAATGGCACAACATGTCTCCACCATGAGGAGTGTGACTCTAAATATTAAAGAGCATGCACTTCTCTTATTGTTTTGGTTGAAGCTAATGTTAAAGGAAAAACTGTCAAGGGTTCATAAGAAGCCTTTTGAAGCAATTGAAGGACCTTGGTCACATTCTAAGCTGGGGATTTGATTTCCCAAGTAGGACTAGATTCTTCAAAGTTTCGAATCAAGGCTACCAAATAGTAAGGGGAAAAGACGTCTACTCCTCTCAGTCTGAAGACCTGGCTCAAGGCTGAGCGCTAACCTCTAACCTTCGAAACTGAGAGGAGTTTCTCATGTTGCAATTACACAAGAAAGTCTGCATCTTTTGGAACAGAGGCTTTGATTAAAGAAGCATTTCTCCTACCACTCTTATAAGTGAAGACAGCCCTTTTTGCTTGGAAGACAGCTGTTGAAGACATTTGGAGTATCCAGAGAGTTGTTTCTCAATTGGTTGCGTAAAGCTTTTTCTCTGAGGAGGGGATGGATATCCTCCAACCAGGAAGAGACAGCCACCCCACTGCACTGTGGTACTTCTTCACACGGGGTTGACATAGGTAATCTTACAAAGTAGAAAACTCTCTTGCAACTCCTCTCAGTATATTTGGAAGGTCTGGGGACACCTCTTCTTACGGCCATTTTGTTCTTACCAGAGTGATCTGGAGATTGGGCACGATGGGGGCTTTGCTGATCACTATTCTTATATGAAACAAAATGGTGGGAGGGCATAAATGTCAACACTGTTCCACGGGTGTTGAAATGTGTCCTCCATTAATGCTACTTGGTCTATTACTGGTAAGCAATAAACTGTGAGTTTGTTGTTGAAGTGAGTGGCAAACATATCTATTAATGGGGAACCTCACAAAGTCAGGAGTTCCCTAATAGAAGATTCAAAGACCATTCTTACACTATGAATTGAATGCGACGACTCAGATTGTCTGCTATGACATTCTATTTTCTTGGAATAAATCGTGCTGGCTGGGTTACTTTGTTGTTCTCTGACCATGGTTGTATGCTCATTTCTAACTGGCATAGTGGGTGATGAACCCGCCCCCCCTGCTTGTGGACATTATACACAATTTTAGTGTTGTTGCTCATCAACACTGCAAGGTGTCCTTTTGCCATATCCTAGAAATGGATCAGCGCTAGATACACTGCTTTCAGTTCTAAGATATTTTTATGAGACGTCTTTTCTGCGTCCTCTTCCATAGACCTGTGGAGTGAGTTAGGCTGTAGGATCTTCCTCACTCTTCTCTGGACACATATGGAAACAGGATGAGTTCCAGGGTGAGAACCTGCAGTGGGGATCTTTCCATCAAGTTCCTCTCCTGCAACAACCAGTATAGGTCCTTTTGGACTTCCAGTGTCACCATGACTAGAACATTTTGGGGTTGGACCTCTGTTTCCAACTAGACTTCAGAGTCCACTGTACGGAACGAATTTGTAACCATCTGTGGGAACCAGACATTCCAGGGAAGACGGATACCTGAACAGTCTCTGCCAGTTCTTTGTTGTGAGTGATTCTTGTGTCAGGATGTGTTGCGACTTTTCCTCGACCTCTGTATACTGTCCTGTGATGGGAGAAATTTCCTTTGTACCGTGTCTATACACATTCCCAAGTAGACAGGATTCTGACTTGGGGTGAGAACAGAGTTCTCTGTGGAGCAGAAATTGGGACTTTGATTCCACCAACAACAGCCAATTATTGAGGTAACGGAGAAGTCGTACTCTCATCACGTGAACCAAGGTTGAGACCAGTGTGAACACCCTCATGAACACTTGAGGTGCTGTGGAAACTCTGTGGAAGAGAACTTGAAACCTAAAC
Organism: Palaemon carinicauda; assembly: GCF_036898095.1. Taxonomy (NCBI): domain Eukaryota; kingdom Metazoa; phylum Arthropoda; class Malacostraca; order Decapoda; family Palaemonidae; genus Palaemon; species Palaemon carinicauda. Next base: position 19,651,054 of record NC_090752.1, read on the forward strand.
TTGAATTCTTATGAATTGGAATTTAGGAGTATGCATCTTTATGATCTATGGACAGAAGAAAGTCTTAATTCTTGTAGGACTTTGTTCGTGGTTCCATTTTGAATTTCGGTTGCAGTGCAAAGACATTCAGATGGGAAAGATCAATGACTGGTCTCCAGCCTCCTGACAATTTGTGCACTAGGAACAGGTTCCTGTAGAATTCTGGAGATGAATCGTTGATCTCCTCGACTGCTTGCTTGTCTAACATCTGCTTGACCTACTCCCAAAGGAGGTTGGTTTTGGATGAAGACTCTCGAATACAATGACTGGTTCTTCAATACTGTAGTTAGAGGAGATATGGGATGATCGCCCTCCCTAACGAGATCCTTATCAATCGCACCCTTGTTTGGCTTGTTGGCTTTGGCGTAAAGTCTGGTTCTGGTCAATTGATCTCTTGAACTAGTAGTTGTCGTCATTGTGCCTCTCTGTCAAAGGGGACTAATTGGGGGTGAGTTCTTGTGCTTAGGAGGCACTGTAGGATGGTGTGGTTGTTTAAAGGTTTGTAGCCCTCCTGAAGAAGGAGATTTAACTAGCTTTTGCCCACTTTGCCACTACTGCATCCAATTTGTTATGTGGAAAGAGAGAAGCACCTTGTGTTTCTGAAAGACATATCATCTTTGAAGGCCCACTAGTTGACAAACTTGTTGACCACTGCGTCTCTGCGCTCCAGTACCCAGTTGCTCCACTGGTAAACAACCTCTTTGGAAGACATGCCTGCTTAAAAAGACCCTACAGGGTTTCTTGTAGAAGCCGCCCATTTCTTCTTTTTCTTTGAAACAATGCCTTTCTTCTCACTGACTTTCTCTCTCCTGGAAAAGGGAGAAAGGTAAGGGGACACAGGACGTTTGGCGGGATGAGGTTTCATCTTACTGGGACTCGGGGTACTAACAAGATGGTGGTGATGGTTCTTTGGTCAATTTCGATGGTGATGTCTCTTGGATTGATTGTAACCTTCTCTGATAAATGAACAATATTGGAGAAACCCTGTATTCGCCTGTAAACCTCAGCAGCTTTAGTCTAGAATCCTTAGGATGTAGCTGTCCTTTCTTGATATCTAGAGGAGCAATTCATAACTCTGAAGGACATTTTACCCCCTTAGGGTATGAGATATCTCTGTATTCCTTAATGGAAACGACTAGTAACTCTGATGAGTTTCGAGTTGGCGCTACACGTGGTCTATCACAACCCTCTGAAAGGGAAGGAAAGGGACTGGTCATTCACCTGATGGAACTGTTCCCTTTTTTAGTTTTCCTCTTAGAGTAAACATCTTATCACAAACTATTCTTTTAGGAGGTATATGCTTTTGTGGTGAAAGTCATATATGATTGAACGACGCATGCTCCTGAGGATCTTATTCTCATGGCTGAGGGTTGCGCACTTGGGGTTGAGGGTCGTGCACTCATGGCTGAGGATCATGCTCTCATAGTTGAGGGTTGGCATGCCTGTTGGTCTCGTGAACCTGTAGGCTTCACACTCACAGTTGAAGCCTCACCTCTGATGTTCATGCATTCTGTGGTGATAGCTGTCTTTAACTTTACATGCCTCTGAGAGATTTGTGATAAGATCTCTCAGGACAGAAGCCGAAAAAGTTACAAGAGTGCTCTTCACTGATTTAGTCAAAACAAGACAATTAACTAGGCTATAGTCCAAGAAACTGCTTCCCTCACTTCAAGACGAGTACGCAGAGACCTTGGAGACAAAGTCCTTGTCATAGGTGTCAGCGCTCATGAGCAATGGCAAAATAGAGCACTTCAATGGCACAACAGAGCACTTCTATTGTGCAGCAGGGCAGCCTCATCCGAAATTTGGAGAGCTTCGGCTGTATCAAACTCAAGAGCTGGGATAACCAGAACAGGAGACCGGGTATCGTCTTCAAGCATAATCTACCACCTTGGACGATTGCACTAGAGCACTAAGGATGTCAGTCTTCTTCGGTTCAGCCTCTGAAGATTTAACCAAGTATGAGCCAGAGCAGCGAGTTTTGGTAGTCGGAAGAAAGAAACAACCACTCTTGGATTTCTTCTTTCTATGCTGAAATATTGCCCATTGGGAGGGTGACCACTCCCTGCACACATCACAAGGGGAATACCAATTGCAGCGGTAACCTCTGCATATCAGACATATAGAGTTATTGTTAAACTCATCCTTACCCTTAAAGGTTCCACAAAGTCAATCCAGCAATCCTGGACATGTCCCCTTTTTACTAAGTTCACTCACATTCTTACTGCAATGAGAACAGAGCATTTTAGGAAAAAAATGCGTAAAACTTCAGACCGGATGGAGAGCGTTGAGAAAACATCTGTTCAACACATTGGCCAGAATCAGAATTGAGGCTCAGAGCATTGTCAATACTAGATCACCAGTGATACTGGGTGGCAGTTGCCAGAGCCTCTATAGTTTTTCATTGACCATTACCAGCTGTCACTAGACTCTTCCCCCTACTAAAGGACGAGGGTTTGTATTCACGTAGGAACAAATCTGGTTTATTGTAAAGAGGAGGTAGAGGTTATGTTGTGAAAATAGCTCAAATATTTAGAAAAGTATAGTCGACAGCAGGATATGAAAGGTTAATATTTGTGAAGAAAATAACAAAAATCATTAGAGGTTGTTTGGTGAGGTATAGGGAAAGATAGTACACTGGGGATAAAATTTTCACCTGCTTTGCAATAATTGTAAACATCTATTCTTTACTACATTTTTAGTCTACATTTAACACAACAAAATAGTATATCTAATCTAGATAACTTATCCACTTTGTTAATATCCTATATTTGAAAAAAAAATAATTGAAGCATTATGATATAAAAAAAAAAAAAATTTACCTAAAATCCATTTTTTTAGTAGACAGTATTTGAATATACTACAAATTGTAATTATCTATTGAGAATTCTATGAAAGGTATTCAAACGGAACTTGATTAAATTTTGTTATGATTTATAAGGTAAGTTATCCAGTTCTGATCTTTTATGTATACAATATATACTCTTTACATGAGTAATTTATCCATTTTGTGTAGCATAGTGTGATGCCTATTTTTCATTCATAATCAGGTCAGGCTTATTACTTTTGTTCATGGTTGGAACGCAATTATAGAAACTGCTTAGCTTAGTGTTTCAAGTTTTCTTAAAAGTAGTATTTACATTAATTTGGTCATTACAGATTTGGCCACTCATTAATCAATCCGATTCTTCATCGCCTGAATGCTACATTCCAGCCTATAGCAGAAGGCCATTTGCCCCTCCACAAAGCTTTCTTTAGCCCATGGCGTATTGTACAAGAAGGCGGGATAGACCCTCTGCTTAGGGGTCTCTTTGCTACTCCAGCTAAATTAAAGGTGAGGCATGCAGTATTGCCGTTAGTATAATGATATGAATACTTTTATATTGGTTGCAGTAATTTTGTTTTAGTGTTTGAAATATCTCTTACGTTTTTTCAACTATGAGTTGAATTTTATTATGGGTTACTCAAATATTATGCGTACTCTTGGATCCATGCAACTAAGAATTTAACTGATGGAAATCATACAAAAGGAGGTAGGGTAGTAAGATGGAAATTTTTAAATAAACTATAGTAATAATACAAAGTGATATCCCTCTGGAGAGTAAATTTTCACATAATGAACTCTAATAGAACCCATCTATTGGGTAAAAAAGGATAATTATCTTGGCATTTAAAAAATAGGGATAAGCTCATGTTCTAGGCAAGGGTTTCCAAAGTATGAGCATGACTCTATTAGGGATCTCAGAAAGATTTTTTTTTTATGTCATACCAAAAGATGGGGATTGTATGCATATCTCCATTATCAATTCCACTCTAATTTTTTTAAGGATTCATTTGAATAAACAGATATATTATCTCAGTACAACAGAAAAAACTTCTATAAACTATTCACTTTCTCATACTTATCTAAATATAAATTTGACCACTAGAGTACGTTCTGTATTTGATACAGTAATCCTAGCCACTTCGCAGTTCAAGTTTCACAGCCTCAGTGCATCTCTGATTTTTCAAAATTATTCATTAAAAAGATAAAAATTAAAAGATACCGCCATATCGGCAGCCGTATTACGGAAAGCAGCATAGTCTCATTGTGATATGCGAGGGAAACGGTTTTCCAGGATGCCATACAAAGAGAGAAGCTCTCTCAGAGCCTCTGTACATACCCATGGTCACTCAGACAAGGCATGTGATTGGATCCCAGCGTGAGATCAACGAATGAGAGCATAAGTGGATGTGTCCCGTGAGCTAATTGGCTGTGCATGATCGTATCTTCTCCCAGATTCTTCCCTCGTTGTATCTTCCCACTTTCGTTCATGCTTTCAACTATATCTCGCATATCTTAGTGTTGTGTTTGAAATTAACTTTTTGTTAAGCCCTTGCAATGCCTCATAAGCATTGTGCTCCTGCAAAAGATTTCTCTACTAAGCCCGAGAGGAAGAGGAAGATGGTGACCATCAGTGAAATGGTCAAAATTTAAATATGTTAAAACAGGGCAGAACTTGTGCCGTGGTGGCGCACCATTATTGAGTGAATGAATCGAAAGTGCGCTACATTAAAAAAGACGAAGCTAGTATCTGCAAAATTACTGCAATAAGCTTCATTAAAGAAGCGAAACATGTGGTAACTCCGCATAATAAGAGAATTGTGAAAATGGAAGCTGTATTACCTTTAAGGACTGCTGAATTCAGGAAAAAAAAAACGTAACTTTGGACACTAATATAATCAGGACAAAGGCCCAATTTCTCTATGATCTAACTTTGCCTGATGACAGCGACAAAAGAGATGCTGAAGAAGCTACTGAAGATGATCCTGACACACCTCAAGCTAGTACTATCTCTACCACGAGGGATTCGCCTTCTCCAATACGAGGCTTTACAGCCAGCAAAGGTTGTTTCGATAGATTTCAAAAGAGATATGGCCTCAAAAGTGTGCCTTTGTATGGTGAGGCTACCTCTACCGACACCAATGCTGAGGCTACCTCTACTGACACCGATGCTGCTCGTCATTATGGGGAGGATGAGTTTCATATGCTCATCAATGATGGCAACTACCTCCATGAGCAAATTGTTAACCTGGACGAGAAAGGCCTCTTTTAGAAGAAGAAGCCTACTTTTACATTTCTCTTCTAGGATTAATTGAATAGGGTAGGCTTCAAGGCCCTTAAAGGACCATATCACTCTCATCTTGTGTGGCAATGCTGCAGGCTGTAAGCATAAGCCAGGGCTTATTTATAAGGTCAATAATTCACGGCCCTAAAAATAAAATAATAAGACTCTACTTCCCGTGTATTGGATGCATAACTCTAAGGCCCGGATAACGAAAGCCCTGACCGTTGAATGGTTCCTCCGTTGCTTTGTTTCCCAGGTGAAGCTGTATCTGGCTCAGAAGGGCCCCCCTTTTCACTCCTTCTCTTGATATACTGTGCAGGAGATCGTGCAACAGCCCTGTAATATGATGAGATTCAGATCAAGTTTCTTCCCCCTAACACCACATCTCTAATTCAGCAGATGGATCAAGGTGTCATTCGTACCTTTAAAGCAATCTACACTTGTTCCACATTAGAGGGCCTCATCACAGCAGTTGACGACGATGAAGCCCTCACACTGAAAAAATACTATTGTAACTAGATATTGTGTCATGCTTAACTAATATCCAGCAAGCATTGAAGTACATGAAAACTTAGACCATAATTTCTTGCTGGAAGAAATTATGGTCTAACATGGTGCATGACTATAAAGTTCATTGCTCAGTGGTGGAAAAGGTGGTGAGGCTGGCTCGCGTCATCAGGGATAAAGTTTTTTTTCGACATGATGAAAAAATACATTAACGGCCTTATCGATCCCCACTCAGATCCACATATAGATGAAGACCTCCTTGAGATGATGAAGTCTACAAGTGAAGAAGAGCAGGACAAAGAAATTGAAGAGCATGGAATTACCCTGGAGAACCTACAACAATTGTGTACCATGGCAAGGGTAATACAGTGATTTGCACAAGACATTAATGATAATAGGGTTTGAGATGTTGAGTTTAGCAACTGTGTTAATGGGGATATGTCCTAGTACAAGGGGATTTTGCAACAAAAGAAAAAACAACGACAGCAACTACCCATCACCATGTTCTTGTCTAAGATAAAAACCCCAGCTACACCAGCAGCACCTCCAGCAGAAGAGCCTTTGAGTGAACCTAAATCATGTATGAGTGGAGTGGGAGCCTCTGCTCTGCCACGACCATCCTCTTCGCTTCTCTCAGAAGCAAATGTAGACGATCCAGTGCTAATATCTGACAATGAGGCACTGCCTGAACCGATTTAAAGGCCTCTTTACCCGTGTATTTATACCATTATCATCATCATTCATCATCACATTCATGTAATCATTGTCGTTGTCATTGTCTTCGTCATAGTTATCCTCATTATCATCATCGTCGTCATTACTGGAGTTATAGGTATGAGTAGTAGGCTGGCCAGGGCACCAGCCACCCATTGAGATACTACCACTAGAGAGTTATGGGGGTCTTTTGACTGGCCACACAGTACTACCATGGATCCTTCTCTCTGGTTACGGTTCATTTTCCCTTTGCTTACACATTCACACACCGAATAGTTTGGCCTATTCGTTACATATTCTTCTCTGTCCTCATACACCTAACAACACTTTGATTACCAAACAATTCTTCTTTCTGCACTGTAATTGTTCAGTGGCCACTTTCCTCTTTTTAAAAGTAGAAGAGACTCTTTATCTATGGTAAGCAGCTCTTCTAGGAGGACACTCCAAAATCAAACCATTGTTCTCTAATCTTGGGTAGTGCCATAGCCTGTATACCATGGTCTTCCACTGTCTTGGGTTAGAGTTCTCTAGCTTGAAGGTACACTCGGGCACACTGTTCTATCTTATATCATATTTCTCTTCCTCTTGTTTTGTTAAAGTTTTTATAGTTTATAAAGCAATATTTATTTTGATATTGTTGCTCTTCCTAAAATTTTTTAATTTTCTTTGTTTCCTTTCCTCACTGAGATATTTTCCCTGTTGGAGCCCCTGGGCTTATTGCATCCTGCTTTTCCAACTACGGTTGTAGCTTAGCTAGTAATAATAATAATAATAATAATAATAATAATAATAATAATAATAATAATAATAATAATAATAATAATAATAATAAAGTCTTAAGATATTACTGTCACTGGTGAGTGTTAACACCATGATATGTATTGTATCAGAGAGAGAGAGAGAGAGAGAGAGAGAGAGAGAGAGAGAGAGAGAGACAGACAGACAGACAGACAGACAGTCAGACAGACAGACATACAGAGAGAGTGAATATTAAGGTTTTATAATTAAATACTATTGAATTAAGTAAAAATTTCATATATATATATATATATATATATATATATATATATATATATATATATATATATATATATATATATATAACGGATTTTGAGCGAAGCGAAAAATCTATTTTTGGGTGAGATGGCCATGTCGTCCTGATGGAAGTTCCTATAGGGTAGCTTCCTAGGGTATATTACAACTACGGCGATATTCCCAGAGAATTTACCTTAAGGTACCAGAATTCTAACTCCTGGAGCGAGTATCCCTCGTGAAAGGGATATCGCGACATATCAGAGGACGTATTCTTGACACGCCACATGGCAATCTGCATCCTGGACAGAGATTTCGTCTCGTAGGAGGGATTGGCAAGAAACGAATTCGGGAAAGAAAAAGGGGAGCCGCTCCCAAGGCTTCCCTATCCTCCGATTCGTATGCGTGCCTGGCGCCAATCCTGGCGCCATCTGTATTCCTTGTAGCGTACACGAGGTGCTACAGATACTGTATGTAGGGAGGGGTCCTACAGCCCTTTCTTAGAAAGGCAAGGGCGGGTCCATCAGGACGACATGGCCATCTCACCCAGAAATAGATTTTTCGCTTCGCTCAAAATCCGTTTTTTGGGCTCAAGCCATGTCGTCCTGATGGAAGTGTACCAGAGCATTACTGTATCTGTGGATTCTCAGAACGTGCCGTACTCCCCGGATGTAATTTTTCCCGGTCGACTAGACCTAGAGACCTAAGATGTTACCGTTATACATCTTTTCAACTAACTATAAACCATGTTAGAGCTTCCTGCCCCCTACAGGGAAGAGTCCTACTAGACTCTGGAAAAGTCTCGAAGAGTACATATACCTATGTATGAATACCAGGCAAGCTAATATAGTGGTCTCGCCCTATATTAAGTGAAGCATAGTTTGTAAAGAACCACTGCGTCAATATGAAATATCGACCAGTTCTCCGCACAATACTTGTATTGGACAAAGGTTTTATATCCGCATAGGAGGAAAACCAATGCAACATAGCTTGCATAAAGGAACAATTTTATTAGAATTATCCCAGATAAGGTACATAGAATGAATGCTCAATTATACCAATAAATTGACACAGGTGAAGGAGACGCAAGGTTCTCAAGAACCAGATTAATGACAGGCAATAAATAGACAGGTTAACCACAATTATATATATATATATCTATATACATAAGAAGAGGATAACCCAAAACTTTAAGCATAAGTATGATAGTAAACAGAGCTTGTTTGTCTGAAAGAAAAAACATTAAACGCCACTTTTAAGATACCGAGGTATCAAAGTCATAAAAGCCTGTATTACAAATCAATGACATTAGCGTTAGAAACGCTCGGCACACATGTCTGCACTTATGCTAGGTTCACCTTCGGAAATGGAACAGTCTGCATGGGCAACACAGTGCCCTCACTTAGTTTGTAGTACAGTATGTAACTACACACTCACCCTGGAATTAATCGTCCCAATTAAGACCACTGTTCCTCGCAGAGTTAAACAGTAGGGTTAACACCGCGACCCACTGCTACCACAGATCTCTTTTAGTTCCTCTACTTGCTTCGCATAGTGGCGAAAGAACACTCTGGAAGACTTCCAGCCAGTGTATGAACGGAGATGTTCAAAATCCATACAATTAAAGAAATTTAAGGATGAGGCAACTTTCCTCGGATCGTGACCTGCAGGTGTATTGTCAGGATCCGCTCTGCGAATAAAATATGTGATTTTCGCTCTGAGTTGATTCAGAGATAAATTTGAGCCTGATGTTTCTCCCCTGAATAGTTGACCACCCTTGAAGTCTGAAGTTCTATGAAGATAGACCTTTAGGCATTCTACTGGACATAGAGATGCATCTTCTTTCAGAGGGCAGATTCTCCAGGGACCCCACCTGTTGGTGGGTAACTCATTCTTGGCGAGAAACGTAGGATCCGGAAACAGGTTCAGTTCTCCCCCATCCAGGAACTGAACACGACCTGCCTCTCTCGAGAGGCTACAATCTCACTAACCCTGGCCCCGGACGCGAGTGCAAAATAGGAAAATAACTTTTTGTGTCAAATCCTTTAACGCACTCTTCATTGCTTAACAGAGAAGCGAAATGAAGAACTTGTCTAAAGACCATGAAATGGGCTTTGGAGGTGCAGAAGGTCTGAGCCTAGCACAGGCTTTCGGGACTTTATTAAAGATCTCGTTACCTAGGTCGACCTGGAAGGCATATAGAATGGGTCTTGTCAAAGCAGACTTACACGCTGAAATCGTGTTAGCTGCCAATCCTTGACCATGGAGGTGGAGAAGAAAGATAAGCAGAAGTCTGTCAAGATCTCCTGCGGATTCTTCGCCTTGACAAAAGGCCACCCATTTTCTCCAAGATGACTCATATTGCCTTCTAGTAGATTTGCACTTATATTCCTCAAGGAAGTCTATGCTGGCTTTCGAAATCCCGAAACGCTTTCTCACCGCTAGGGAGAGAAAATCATGAGCTGCAGGGTCCGGGTTTTCTGTAATGAAGCGCAGACAGTTGACTTCTGGACTCGCTGGGTCAGAACTGGATCTGGTAGTGGTACAAACTTCAGCTACAGTTCCAATGCCAGGAGGAACCACACGCTGTTCGGCCACTTGTGGGCCACTATTGCCGCTACCCCTTGAAGGATCTAAGTTTGTTGAGGACCCTCAACAGAAGGTTGTGAGGAGGGAACAGATAAATCTTGGACCATCTGTTCCAGTCGAGGGACATCGCGTCCACTGCTTCCGCTAAGGGGTCCTCGTACGGGGCACGTACAGGGGCAACTTCTTGTTGTCTTTCGTCGCAAAGAGGTCTATCTGCAGTTCTGGGACTGATTCAGAATGAAGGAGAATGATCCTGCGTCTAAGGACCATTCCGACTCTATCGGTGTGAACCTGGATAGAGCGTCCGCTGTCACATTGCGGACTCCTTGAAGGTGAACTGCCGACAGGTACCACTTCTTCTTTTCCGCCAATCGGAAGATGGCCAACATCACCTGGTTGAGAGGTGGTGACCTCGATCCTTGTCGATTCAAGTATCTCACAACTACCTCGCTGTCTATCACCAACCTTATGTAGATCGAGTGACGCGGGGAGACTTTCTTTAAGGTAAGGAGCACTGCCCTAGCTTCTAGAAAGTTTTATGTGAAAGGTCTTGAATAGCTTGGACCAAGTCCCCTGGACTTTTTTCCGATGAGAGTGACCTCCCCATCCCTCCTTCGAGGCGTCTGAGTGAATCGTCACTGACGGGGGAGGTGGCTGAAGAAGAACCGACTTCTTTAGATGTCTGGCTTGGGACCAAGGCCTGAGAAGAGTACTTAGCCGAAGCGGCTGGTCTTCTCAGATCTCTTCGCGCGTTTGATGCATAACTTCTCCAAACTCCGATTGCATCCTTTAGCTGTGCTCTTAGCACTGGGTCTGTCACCGAAGCAAACTGGAGAGAGCGCAGTACCCTCTCCTGCTCGCGTCTTGATATCCTTTCGGAATCTAGAAGTCTCTTGACAGAACCCGCTATCTCCTTCCTTTTCTTCGCCGGGATGGAGAAACGGTGTGACAAAAGGTCCCAGTGGATTCCCAGCCACTGGAACTTTTGAGATGGAGAAAGTCGAGACTTTTTCTGTTGATCTTGAAGCCTAGGTACTCTAGGAACTGGATCACTTGACTGGAAGCTTGCAAGCATTCTGTCTCGGATGCTGCCCACACCACCAGTCGTCCAGGTAGGCTACTACCTGAATTCCCTTTAGGCGTAATTGTTTGAGAGCTACGCTCGCAAGCTTCGTAAAAATCCTTGGGGTTATGTTTAGCCCGAATGGCATGGCTCCGAAGGCGTATAGTCTTCATTGTAGCCTGAACCCTAGGTAGGGGGAGAGTCGATGGCCAATTGGAATGTGCCAATAGGCGTCTGACAAGTCTATAGAGACGGAATATGCCCTCTTGGGCAGTAAGGTCCTTATGTGTTGCAGTGTTAGCATTTTGAATTTGCAATTCACTATGAACTTGTTGAGTGGCGACAAGTCCAGAATGACTCTGAGCTTTTCCGAGTCTTTCTTGGGAACACAAAACAGCCTCCCTTAGAAATTGATGGGCTTCACCCTTCGGATCACCTTTTTTCTCCAACAGTTCTTGAACGTACTCCTCCATAACGGGGGTGGAGTGTTGGAAAAACCGAAGGCACGGGGGTGGAGTGCTGTACCAGCTCCCGCCCAGTCCATTCTTGAGTAGGCTGTGGGCCCAGGGATCGAAGGTCCACCGATCCCGAAATTTCAGAAGTCTCCCTCCTACCGGTATCACTTCACTTGGACTGCCGTCCTGAGGTCTTGCCTTCCTGACCACGACCACCCCTGAATCCCCTTCCCCTTGAGGGGCGTCTAGACGAGCCTCTGGCTGCTCCTCTAGGCTTTGCTCGAAAGGAAGTAGACTGCCCTTCGAACGCTGGGGTGAATGCCGTGGACTGTGTCGACACGGCCTGGGGTACCCACTGAAAAGTGGTCGGGGTTTGTGCCACGATCTGGGGCACTGGGGGCAATGGCAATTGCAGTTGCTGTTGCTGTCTAAGAGGCTTGGCTGGCCGAGACGGTAGCCTAGTCCTCATAGTCTTCCTCTTTGGTTGAGGACCCTCATCCGGGGAAGACTTTCTTTTGATAGCCAGGCCCCACTTCTGGAGAAGGTTTCTATTCTCCAAGGCGGCCTTATCAACAACTTCTTTGACCAAGTCGGTAGGGAAAAGGTCTTTGCCCCAAATGTTGGAGGAGATTAGTTTCTTTGGCTCGTGCCTCACCGTAGCCGAGGTAAACACGAACTCCCTACAAGCTCTCCTTGCCTTGACGAAGCCATAAAGGTCCTTCGTCACTGTGGCCAGATGAGACTTGGCCACTATCATGAACATTTCATGGACCTTGGGGTCACTTGCCATCGTCTCGAGAGTAGTCTGAAGAGACATTGAGGCAGTCAGTCTTTCTTTTGTATCGAACTCTCTTCGCAAAAGAAAGTCAGACAGCTTAGGGAGGTCCTTGCCGAACTGACGTCCGGCAATATCAGCCTCCAACTTTCCAACTGAGAACGTAAGATGGACGTCCTTCCAGTCTTTGTGGTCCATAGGCAGGGCCAGCGACAAGGGTTTACACTCCTCTAGGGAGGGGCAAGACTTGCCGGCCTCGACTGCTTTTAGTACAGCCAGAAACCCTTTCTGTAAAAAGGGGAAGGCTCTAGTAGGCGAGGACACAAAGGAAGGGAGCTTCCTATTCAATGCGGCTACCTTTGAGTTAGAGAAGCCCCTCTCTTTCATCGAGGATGAAAGTAGAGCTTGAGCCTTAGCATGGTCCATCACTATGACCTCCTTCGGCTCTGTCTCCTCCTTTGAAGCTGGTTCCTTCCTCAGCCGGACATAACAGTCCGGATATGATGCCTTGCTGGGCCAGAATTCCACCTCCTTCAGGGGAACTGAGCCCAGCTTATCCGAGATGACGATCTTTCCAGTCGTCATCGGCATGTGCTCAGCATACCTCCATGGGTTAGCATCTGAGCACAAGGGAAGGTCTTTCACATTGAGCTTTTTCTGGGGCCCATGTGATTCTGCAAGGCACTGCATTCGCAGTTCCATTGCAGCCGCCTTCTCCTGATTCTCCTTCTGCATTTGTTGGATCATTCCAACAATAGAAGAGAGGGCCTGTCCCAGCTCTACTGGGAGACCGGCCGATGTAGAGGGAATAGGCTCCGGAATCTGAGCCGGAGTAGCCGACACCTCGTCGACGTCTACCTCTACAACGTCTGGGGCTTGAACTTCATCCTGGGCTTCTGCCAGGAGGTCTTCCTCCCGACACCCGTCCACATCAGACATTCTGTCATCTAACTGGATGTCTTGCATCGTGACCGCGACTTCAGCATCCACCTGGATCTGAACTTAGGGGATCTCCTCTTGAGGCTGGGGAATCACTGCATCAGCTGATGCCTTAGGGAAAAGATACGCCCTCATCTTCTCACTTGGAAGATAAGGGCCAGAAGTGTTCTTTTGGAAGCCCCTTACCCAGGTACGAAGCTTCTTCCTAGCTATATCCCTTGATTCCTCTGTCCTAGGGGAATTAAAGGTCTCAGTAATCAGGTTAGTGCACACAGTACATACCTGAGGGTCCCAATACCGGAGATCATCCTTGGAGACAGCGTATGCTGCGTGTCTCCTACAAAACTCATGTCCGCAGAGGTTCTTGCTGCGGACGTTGCAGAAAGCACTTTGGAGTGTCCTTCTGTAAAGAGAAGAAATTTCCATGAGTATCAAGTGAACTATGTATCACTGGATATGCATAGTATAGCATAACAATTCAGAAAGGAAAGACACACACTTGTGTTTCCCTCACAACCCATTGTTGCAGCCTTCCAGATAATAAAATCAAATGGTTAATCTCTTCTAGAGTAACCAATGCAAGGTTTCCAGAGGAAACAGGTGGAGCTCACACCTAAGCAATGATTTTAAAATCCTGGATAATAGACAGGAAAGAACTCACTTTCCTATCTGTAGGGCAACAGCAAAGGGATGTGCGAGAAAACACAATAGTGTTAGAAGACACAGTGCTGTACCAAAACCCTTACCATAGTTTTCTTCTTACTGTATATGTTATACTGAAGAATACTAGTACAGTATAGGGGGATGCGTGCCGGCCGGCCTTTGCCAGCCGGCACACACCATAACTAGCTTTAAAGTATACTACTTAACAGCTATAAGGCGGCAGCACTCTGGTTCAAATGCATGTGCCGGCCGGTAACAGCCAATGTTGGCCGGCAATGGCTGCCGGCCAGCAACTACACAAGGTAGTACCCAGCTGCCGGCCACACTCTTGGTGACCGGCAGACAAGGGCTGACATAAGCCGGCCGGCAAAGGTACAAGACCGATGCCAGCCGGCAGCAAAAGAACCAGAGGACTACACCTGCCCGGCTGCCGGCCTCATAGGCCGGCAGCCGGGTCGGGTACAGCACTAGAAGAAAAATAGAATGGATGCCGGGATAAGAGTGTACACAACCTCCAAGCCCGGCAACCGAAAGAGTGCATATAAGGAAGGGGAGAAACTAATTCAGGCTTCCTGACCAATGCCGTCTGGCTCTACAGGCAGGCATAGATGAGGGACCAAGAGAGGTCCGGGCAGCACTCGAAAACATAAGACCCTTGCCGGCCGGCAGCTCTGCCGGCCGGCAGCTCTGCCGGCCGGCAAGGGGCTGAGTCAATTCCACATCCTAACCTATACTAGGTCCAGATGAGAACGACGTACAGTACAGTAATGGCTAGGCCATTACGGAGAAAGAGGGGGAAGGTACAAGAGGGTCCTATCAACCTTGCTTTAGTGACAGATCACCCGCAGCCAAGAAACTTATCTTAGCCTAAGGGAGATCTAAGGGGGAAGGCCAGCAATACTTGCCAGCTCCCAGAGCACCAAAGCAAGGAAGGTGTTGCTACTCCCAGGGAAAGAAACTTATCTTCCCCCGAGAACAGCAACAAGGACTAGTCTGGTAGATCACAAAAGAAGGAATCATATCCACAGAAACCTTCGGTAGTGACCTAAGGGAGCTAAGCTCCCTTTGTCTGTGTCAGGCCGGCGAGGGGGACTCAGCCCCAAGCCAGACAACACAGACTCAGACTAAAAAACTCTGTTGTTCTGTCCCTCTTGAACCATACTACAGGAACAGGAAGGTACAGTAACACCCCAGTATAGTTTTATCGAAAATAAATTCGGAAAAACCCACTTAGGGATAAGCCCAAGGCTTAAACAGAGGGAAAGGGATTGCATACCTTCTCCGAAGAAAAGAAAGCAACCGGGGAGTATGATAAAGTATACTAAGGCTCCATAAGCAACTAGCCTAGGCACCAAGAGAATCGATTACCTAAATCACCGAAACTCACTCGTATACTATCTTGGAAATATTCCACACAGTCTTAAATGTATAAAATATAGCCTAAAGCTTCAATAAAATTTTAATTACACTCGGAAAAACCAAAATCATGCATGAAGTACTAGGACCAAACGACTAGGCTACATGGCCTAGCGTAGGCCAGAATGGCGAATACTTCGCCAAATAATACTAAGCACGAAAGGAAATCCTATGTAATGCTAAATAGCTAAAATTTATTAAAGCAAAACAACCAGGAATGTCGCTCTGACTAACTAAATTTATACCTAGCGAGCGACAGCGTCCAGGACGCCTCTGGTAGGCTACGGCTCTTGTATCAAAGATTAATCCTATTAATCACTCAAAATTTTACCAAGAGCCTACATTTATACATCAAAGACATTATACTCAACTTATCAGAGGCCAACGAAGACGGAGAAGCCATGAAAAAGTAGAATAAATCCAAGATTTGCGAGAAACACAGGAAAAAACCCCGAGTTGTTAAGCTACGCAAAAAGGAATACAGATGGCGCCAGGATTGGCGCCGGGCACGCATACGAATCGGAGGATAGGGAAGCCTTGGGAGCGGCTCCCCTTTTTCTTTCCCGAATTCGTTTCTTGCCAATCCCTCCTACGAGACGAAATCTCTGTCCAGGATGCAGATTGCCATGTGGCGTGTCAAGAATACGTCCTCTGATATGTCGCAATATCCCTTTCACGAGAGATACTCGCTCCAGGAGTTAGAATTCTGGTACCTTAAGGTAAATTCTCTGGGAATATCGCCGTAGTTGTAATATACCCTAGGAAGCTACCCTATAGGAACTTCCATCAGGACGACATGGCTTGAGCCCAAAAATATATATATATATAACGGATTTTGACGTAGGAAAAATCTATTTTTGGGCTCGAGCCATAACATCCTGATGGAAGTTCCTTCCGGCAACTTCCTACTGTATAATATTTCTGCGAGTGATATTACAAGAGAATTACTGTCAGGTGTCACAGGGTTCTAACCCCCGGAACGACTATCCTAAGATATCGTGTATAATCAGGGACGTATCCATAGGTAACCATAGATATCTGCACCCCAAAAAGACTTAACCCAGTCTAGGAATCTAAGGAAGAGGATAGGTGAGGAGCTGTTACATATCCTCTCCCATCATACTACTGTTCATCACTGATAAACTTATTCCTTTGATCGCAGCTTACCTACACGTTCGTATTTTGCCAAGTGCGCCTTTTCTCAGCTTTTTGGAGTTATTCCATAGCATGATGGCTTTCCTTTCGTCGTCAAAGCTGAGTACCCTCCTCTTTTATAGTTTGAATTAGCTGTAACTGCTTTAGATCCTCTTGGGGAGTGGTTAATTAACTTTTTTATGCCGATGAGGGAGCCGGGCTTTCCGAGTCCAGCTAGCCATTGGGTGCCATGTCGAGTTCGTGACCGTCCTTTTTATTTCGGGTTCACTTAGTATTATTTCATTAGTATCACATTAGCTAGCTTTATTTTAGCATTACGATGCTTTGGGATCTGTTTTGTGTTTACTTTTACTATGCATTATTGTAGTTTAAGTTTTAGTTTTATGTTTGTCAGTCCCAGGTAGCCTACCTTAGAGAGTGCTAGTTTTGTCGGAGACAGGTTCGCCGATGGTGATCAGGTCTTTCTTACTGGTCTCAATGGTAGCGGCCATTTTACGCTTAAATGGTTTTTTCCTCGGTTATACTACTTTACTGAGCCCCTTTCCCTGCCTGCCTTCGATCCCCCGGTTTTTTTTACCTATTAGGCTTAGCCTAGCCTTCCTTGGCGAATCCGATGGTACGCCATGCTGCACTCGTTCATGATCTCCCATGCTAGGGCTGTGCAGTCTATTGGAGCTCCCCCTTACGAAGGGTAATCTCCCCTTGTTGGTGCGCTGACTTATCTGTACTACCATTCTCTCCTAGCCTCTGGGATTTCTCAATCGATATGCGGCATCAGCTTATTAGGCTTAGCCTAGCCCTCATTGGTGAATCTGTTGGTTCGCCATGCTGCATTCGTTCATGTTCTCCCATGCTAGGACTGTGCAGTCTTTTAGAGCTCCCCTTTGCGAAGGGTGTTCTTCCCTTGTTGGTGTGCCGACTTACCTATACTGCCGTTCCCTCCTAGCCTCTGGGATTTCGCCTTCGATTTGCGGCATCGACCTATTAGGCTTAGCCTGATAATAATAATAATAATAATAATAGTAATAATCAAGTCTTAAGATATTACTGTCACTGGTGAGTGTTAACACCATGATATGTATTGTATCGTATCATATATATACATATATATATATATATATATATATATATATATATATATATATATATATATATATATATATATATATATGTGTGTGTGTGTGTGTGTGTGTGTGTGTGTGTTATGACCTCGGGTGAGGCCGTGGTGCAAGATCTTTAAAGCACTCAGAAAGAGAGGTCAGTGTTTTTAAATGTTCAACGAAAGAGGGTCAATGGAAACGAAAAACACGAGAAAAACTTAACAATGTTTAATATACACGTAAAACAACAAATAAAAATTAACAAAACATAAACAAATATCGGTCAGCCTTGTGACAACAGGACCAAAAATCACGTCCTTAGAATAAACATCCAAAAGGATGACTTAACCTCTAAAATATAAATCCCTAAGACAGATGAATAAATATACAACACATAAGCAATAAATCAGGGGCCCAAATTTAGAAAACTTACCTATTACTAAATAAGGTTAGGAAGGAAGGAGGAGAGCACAGTGAGGAAATACTTAAACTCCTACCTATATTATAAAGCTAAACCTTATTCTTAACAGTAATAACAAATTCCCCCCCAAAAAAACATTCTCCATATGAAAAGAAACTGATAAAGTTATATATATATATATATTATATATATATATATATATATATATATATATATATATATATATATATATATAAATGTTACAAAAACCAAACTCTCCAATTTACAGAAAGAACTAAGTATTATTTACAACTCAGCGGGCGTCTCCCGGTGCTAGGCTTATATTTGAAGCCTTTGGGAACTCTGGCGTAGATTCCCGGCAAAACAATCAGTCACACATCAAAGCACTGCCTTCAGAGGAGTACTGGAGAACAGGTATGCACGAGGCATAGGCACAGCAACGTCTTCTCAAAAAACAAAATGGCTAAAAAATTATTACCTGGACTCAGTCTCCCAACATGCCTCCTCATGAGCTAACAAGCTCCCCACACAGCTGCACAGACGAAAAGACGTGCTGCAGAGGTGCCCCTCCTGCGTCCGCTCGACTGGGAACAAATCCTGGACAACAGCCTGAGCCCGCAGGAAGACCACACCCAACACTAGCCAAGTCAAGGCTGAAAATCTCAGATACACCGTGGGTGGCAGTTCCTGAGCAAACAACCCCAAAGGTAATTCTGAAGATCCAAGATGAGGTAATCCAAATAACAGCTGTAGTATAAAGGTGAGGGAGGCATTCAAGTCTAGCCCGAACTGTCTTTATCCTTCTCTACTGGCGAGGAAGAAAACATTCTCCCCTATGACGACAGCATAAACAAACTGCCGAAGAAACTGCTAGTCGAATTCCATAATCCTTAGCAGCTTTGTAAAGAATACAACAGGTGGAGTTAGTAATACATATCATAATTAATACTACAATACCGGAGAGGAGGCCAACAAATGTCTCTGGCAAAACTGCCTAAGAATTTAAGATTATTACGGTAATACCTAATAATATGTATATATATAAATTTGCATATATATATATATATATATATATATATATATATATGTATATATATATATATATATGTATATATATATATATATATATATATATATATATATATATATATATACGTATATATATATATATATATATATATATATATATATATATATTTATGTATAGTTTATATATATATATATATATATATATATATATATATATATATATATATATATATATATATATATATATATATATATATATATATATTTCAAATGAGCCATATTTATTATTAGACGTGCTTATTTGGAGAAGCAGGGGGCCTATCATCTTTGGAAGGGTAACAGATCAGATTTGACCTGGAACAACTATACTCAGCTTCAAGCTTTTGCTCAGAGAGTTTATGCCTCAACGGAAAAGGAGTACAATTTAACCATAAAAGAAACCCTTTCTGGTACAACTCAGGAACATGAATGGTGGTCTACCCTTAAATCTGCACTATTTGGTGTAGATGCAACAGTTCCTCCTTTACTTGAAGCAGATGGCTCAGTCACACACTGTCCAAAGGAAAAGGCAACCCTTTTGGCTGATGTTTTTGACAGTAAACAGAGTATTGAAAAACTTGAACTAACTCATTCCTGTTTTCCTGAGGCTAAATTATCTAGTTTAGCTTTTCGATCTCATGAGATTAAAGCTCTGTTGATGGACGTTGATGGTTATGGAGGTGTAGACCCAAATGGTATTTTTCCTTTGTTTTTTATAAAGACAGCAGATTTCTTAGCTCCAAAGTTATATGTTATTTTGCGCAAGTTAGCAAGAAGAGGAGGTTTTAGCACTTGTTGGAGAATTGGTAATGTTACTCCACTATGTAAATGTGTTTGTGGTAGCTCAAGTCCCACTGATTACTGCCCAATTTCCATAACTCTCATATTATCTAAAGATTTTGAATGTCTTCTGGCAAAACGTCTTAATAGGTTTGCTGAAGGTGATCATCTACTCCCTAGTTTACAATTTGGTTTTCGTAAAGGCCTTGGAGCATGTGATGCCCTTCTTACAATCTCCAATGCTGTCCAGAAATCCCTTGATTGTGGTCGGGAAGTTCGTATGATTGGCCTTGATTTTAGTGCTGCCTTTGACCGTGTTAATCATGAGGCCTTTGTTTTCAAACTCAAACAGTTGGAAGTGGGTGGGTCGCTTCTTAGCATTATTATAGATTTCTTAAGTAATAGATCTCAAAGAGTTGTTGTTGATGGGCACCATAGTGAGTATAGGAATGTGATATCCAGTGTTCCACAGGGTAGTGTTCTTGGCCCATTACTTTTCATACTAAATACACATGACATGTGGTTTGGCCTAGAAATCAAGCTTGTTGCATATGCAGATAATACTACTCTCTTTGCATCAATTCTATCCCCTGAATGTAGATCTGGGGTTGGAGAATCCCTTAATAGAGATTTAGCTAAAATTAGTGCATGGCTCAAATTATGGGGTATGAAGTTGAATCCTAACAAAATTCAAAGTATGATTGTAGGTAGGTCAAGGACTGTGGCGCCCCTCAACATCTGGATCTCAGTATTGATAATGTTTCTTTAATTTTTATTACTTTTAAAATTTTAGGTATGATTCTCGACAGCAAATTTACTTTTGAGAAACACATTAAGTCTGTGTCTTCTTCAATTGCCCCAAAAAATTGGCTTATTGAGAAAGTCTTACAAGATTTTCGGTGATCATTCAATTCTGCAAAAGTGTTTTAATTTTTTCATTCTACCTTGTTTTGAGTATTGTTCTCCTGTCTGGTGTTCAGCTGCTGATTCTCATCTTAATTTGTTGGACAGAAACTTACGGTCTATTAAATTTCTTATTCCTGATCTAGATATTAATCTTTGGCACTGTCGTTCAATTAGTTCATTATGCATGTTGCATAAGATTTTTCATAACTCTGACCATCATTTACATTCAGATCTCCCTGGACAATTCTATCCTGTTTGTAATACTAGGCAGGCAGTTAATTCTAATAGCCAGGCCTTCTCCTTCATGAGGCTCAATACTACACAGTATTCTAGAAGTTTTATTCCAGCTGTTACCAAGTTGTGAATCGGGTAGTTGAATCAGTAAAACTTCAAAAGTTCAAAGTTTGAGCAAATGTTTTTATGTTGACCAGGCTGACATGAGTCTTTTTGTAGTTTCTATATGACATATTTATTTATGACGTTGTTAATAGTTTATATAGGACACTGTTACTCTTTTTATAATGATATATTGTTAATTTAGTCTCATCATTTATTTATTTCCTTATTTCCTTTCCTCACTGGGCTATTTTTCCCTGTTGGAGCCCTTGGGCTTATAGCATCTTGCTTTTCCAACTAGGGTTGTAGCTTGGCTAATAATAATAATAATAATAATAATAATAATAATAATAATAATAATACATTAAAGTCTGGATTCTCTTAATGTTTTCGGGATCAGAACCCCAGGCGAAATCACTCAAAATCTATAGTATCTCACTAGTTGAGTGGTATGGTCAATGGCAATACAAGTATCCTGGACCAGGGTTCGAAAACCGGCCGGTCAGATACTATAGTCTATATATATATATATACAGTACTGTATGTATATACAATATATATATATATATAATATATATATATATATATATATATATATATATATATATATATATATATATATATATATACAGTACTGTATATATATTATATATATATATATATATATATATACAGTACTGTATATATATATATATATATATATATATATATATATATATATATATATATATATATATATATATGTGTGTGTGTGTGTATATACATATATATGTGTGTATGTATATAAAAAAATTTATATATATGTGTATATATATACATCCATATATATATATATATATATATATATATATATATATATATATATATGTGTGTGTGTGTATATATATATATATATATATATATATATATATATATATATATATATATTAGGTTAACTTAAAATTATTTCTTTGTTTTATTTAAATCAGCCTTGTTTTTCTTTTTAAGTTAAAGTATTTTTGTTGTTTGTTTACTATGGTGTTAATGTAAGTTAAGTGGCTCTCCGATTGTTGGATAGTGTTTTTGCGCCTCCTCCTCCTCCTTTGTGTATTAGTGGACTATCGTTTTAACGATTGTTATTTTTTTTGCTGTGAGTGTTGATGAACGCTGGGAAGGTGATGAGTGGACATGGTCGACCGGTGAAGGCAGTTCGGGCCTTGACAAGCTCTCACCGACACTATTTCCCGTCTCAGCATTTATTGTGACTTGGAGGACGACTTTGGCTGTTACTTCCGCACTTCTGTTGAGTGTTTAGCTGATGCTCAGTCATCTGCGACGATAGTTTTCTGCCACTTGTTCCCGTCGGAGGATTTGTACGGGAATTGTGTCGACGCTGTTTCCAGACACTGAACCTTGATTTTACTGGCCGTATTTCTCCAGTCCAGCTGTGTACGAGTGTGATAGCAAACTGGCTCGTGAGGTGATAAGTAGGGTGGCTGACGCCAGGTAAGACAAATTATCGTTCCTCTTGTGTAGGGAAGTGGATTGCCCTTCAGTGCCTGGCGTACAGTTTTTCACTTCCGTATAGCGGCTTGATGGATTAAGTACGGCCCTGTATTCAACTCCCCTTTTGTACTTCACTTGAGGTGAAGTTGTATATTATTAATTTTGTGTTTCTATACGTGCGAATTTTATTGTTACATGTTGTGCACCCATGTTTAATTCTGTATTGTTTAGTTTTGTAAGGTAGGTAGGTATATTAAGGTTTTCATTGTTTTCGCCTCCTACTTCCTTCTACCTTTTTATTATTAGGTTAATGATATTTTTGGCTAGCCGTATTTGGATCCACCTTGTTATTATTAAGTGTTTTCTCTCTTGGAATTTTCTCGTGTTTAGGGCTTAGTGTGATAGCTTTAGGTTTTTATTGTGAGCTCCCGAGAACCAGTTATTTGTTCTCTTTAATATTCTGTCCAATTAAGTTTATTTAATCTCACAAGGTTGATTTAAGTTATTGTTCTTGTTTATAATATTGTTAAGTTTTCTTGGGTCTCTGTTTCCATCTTTCCTTATCACTGACGTACTTTTACCGACTGCAATCCATGAGAATTTAAATATCTTAAAAGAATCTGCATTACAACCTGGTAGGTTGTAACAGTTACCACCGAGTACACCCGAGTGCAATCCTGTCACGGTCGCCAACTGTTACAACCTACCAGGTTGTAATGCAGGCTCTTTTAAGATATTTAAATTCTCATGGATTGCAGTCGGTAAAAGTACGTCAGTGATAAGGAAAGACAGAAACAGAAGCATACTTACTAAAATTTCTAAATTTTAGACAATAGGCCTCAGGGACAAGATCATAAGCCTTGAGGACCAACGCCTTTACTTTACCATAATCACGGGCTACACCCTCCTCCAAAGAATTATAAACTCTGATTGCCTTGCCCACCATCCTACACTGAATTAAGACTGTCCACATCTCGGCGGGCCAAAACAACCTGGTAGCAACCCGTTCAAATGCTTTAAAAAATTCAGGCACATTTCTTTCATCAAATACAGGGACTAACTTCAGAACTGCCCCTATATTAAATTTATCAGCATATGGTCCACAGGGAGTACTTAATTTATTAGGAAAGCTTTGTAACCTAGCCAACTCCAAATTTACATTAGCCATCTCTAGCTCATGTCGCCTCACCTTCTCGTTCTCTTCAAACTCTATCCTCTTGCAAATTAATCTATATTCATAGTCCTCTTGGGACAACACAGGCTGCACTGGGACTACATTCTCCGGGACAGATTTTTCTACAACAAATGGGTTTGTAGACACGTTAGCTTTATCTTGCAATTTAGCATTTCCTTCAAAAATAGTTCCAGTACGAGGGGGGTCCTCAAACAAAGAAAGGCCTGGATTCCCACTCACATCATCAATCATACTAGCCTCATGCTCTGAACCACTATCACCAACACTGTCAAAATCCCTAGCTAAATTCTCTCCTTCAGCTATACCCTGAGCTACCTTACTCTCTACAGCTAACAACAACTGGGCCTTAGTGTTCGCAGCCCTAAGTGGGACACCTAACCAGCAAGCACAACTCACCAAACACTCTTTGCTCAATACAGGAAGATGCCTAAGGCAATCTGCCGACCCCAAAAACTCTGCTGGATCAAAAATATATTTTTCCATGATTCCAAAATTAAAGGGGGAGTAAGGCAACACACTAAACAATAACAAATATTGGTAAATCCACTGAGCACCGATCCGCCAACCAAACCACCGAGTACACCCGAGTGCAATCCTGTCACGGTCGCCAACTGTTACAACCTACCAGGTTGTAATGCAGATTCTTTTAAGATATTTAAATTCTCATGGATTGCAGTCGGTAAAAGTACGTCAGTGATAAGGAAAGACGGAAACAGAGACCCAAGAAAACTTAACAATATTTATTATAAACAAGAACAATAACTTAAATCAACCTTGTGAGATTAAATAAACTTAATTGGACAGAATATTAAAGAGAGCAAATAACTGGTTCTCGGGAACTCACAATAAAAACCTAAAGCTATTATACTAAGCCCTAAACACGAGAAAATTCCAAGAGAGAAAACACTTAATAATAACAAGGTGGATCCAAATACGGCTAGCCAAAAATATCATTAACTTAATAATAAAAAGGTAGAAGGAAGTAGGAGGCGAAAACAATGAAAACCTTAATATTCATACCTACCTTACAAAATTAAACAATACAGAATTAAACATGGGTGCACAACATGTAACAATAAAATTTGCACGTATAGAAACACAAAATTAATAATACACAACTTCACCTCAAGTGAAGTACAGAAGGGGAGTTGAATACAGGGCCGTACTTAATCCATCAAGCCGCTATACGGAAGGGTAAAACTGTACGCCAGGCACTGAAGGGCAATCCACTTCCCTACACAAGAGGAACGATAATTTGTCTTACCTGGCGTCAGCCTCCCTACTTATCACCTCACGAGCCAGTTTGCTATCACACTCGTACACAGCTGGACTGGAGGAATACGGCCAGTAAAATCAAGGTTCAGTGTCGGGAAACAGCGTCGACACAATTCCCGTACAAATCCTCCGACGGGGACAAGTGGCAGAAAACTATCGTCGCAGATGACTGAGCATCTGCTAAACACTCAACAGAAGTGCGGAAGTAACAGCCAAAGTCGTCCTCCAAGTCACAATAAATGCTGAGACGGGAAATAGTGTCGGTGAGAGCTTGTCAAGGCCCGAACTGCCTTCACCGGTCGACCATGTCCACTCATCACCTTCCCAGCGTTCATCAACACTCACAGCAAAAAAATAACAATCGTTAAAACGATAGTCCACTAATACACAAAGGAGGAGGAGGAGGAGGCGCAAAAACACTATCCAACAATCGGAGAGCCACTTAACTTACATAAACACCATAGTAAACAAACAACAAAAATACTTTAACTTAAAAAGAAAAACAAGACTGATTTAAATAAAACAAAGAAATGATTTTACGTTGACCTAATATATATATATATATATATATATATATATATATATATATATATATGTGTGTGTGTGTGTGTGTGTGTGTGTGTGTGTGTTGAATTTTTACTTAATTCAATAGTATTTAATTACAAATCCTTAATATTAAACACACACTCTCTCTCTCTCTCTCTCTCTCTCTCTCTCTCTCTCTCTCTCTCTCATAAGATACATATTATGGTGTTCAATACTCCCTAAAGAAAGTAATACCTTAAGACTTGGCTCCAGTAATGATGACGATGATGATAATGACGAGAACTATGACGATGACAAATACAACGACGATGATTACAGACTTGTGCAGCTCCATGAATGTTAACAAGTAAAAAAGTTTAGGAAACCCTGCTCTAGGGTATAAAAGATACTCTTCTAAGTGTTATGATGTCCCTGAACTCTCACCTGTCTTTATTGTAAGCCCATGTACTGAATGTATGAAATATATAATTTTGGAAAAAAAATAATATGAACTGAGGATTAAAACTTGCTTTTGGACGCCAAGTGATTCCCCAGACAACGAGGGAATTCCATTTCATGTATGTTGTTTGACATGTTTAGATCTACTATCTAAGATAATATATCTAAATTTGTCTTTATTTCCATAAGCCACCCCTCATGTCCATATTGCTTCTTCTCCGGAATCTCAGTTTATCGATGTTTACTATAAAAATGTATGAAATATTTTCACAATTTCTTTCCTTTTAAAATGTCCCCAGTGAAGTAATGAAACGATATACTGATTAATGGTAAGTAGCATGCTAACAGTTCCCATTTTTAAATTTTTTGTTAAATGGGTTCCTTAAGATGTATCCTCCTTCCAGATTGTGATAAGTGTTTATTGCATTTCAAGTAAACTTCCCTGCTGGATTGGTTAGCATTTGTACACAGGCAAAAAACTGTGTTTTAGATAACTGTTGCGAGTGATATGATGTCTCTTGGTTCCTCACAAGGAAAATATGTGTCAAGTTAGTGTTTATGGAACAGAATTACTGCAGTTTGATTCTCATATCAGGCGAGGACAGGAAATAATTTTTAGTTCAAGGGAAATTATTTATGGAGTTGATAACAATATGACACTCCGATACTAACATACCAGCCAAGTTAAGAGGTGAGCCATACAATTTTAACATTTAAATTTTCTTGTTATTCTCAGATGGCCAACAAGCCTCCTCTTGAGGTTGGTGTATCCGACTTACCTGCACGACTGCTTACACTATCCTACCTTCATAGTTGGGTCCAATGGTCATAATTACACACTGTTCCTTCAGTTAGGGTTCGCAGTGTTCACCGCGCCTTACAGAATAGAGTTGCTCTCTTTGAGTCTTGAATTCTTTAATTACTTTAAACCTTTTGCAACTAAATACTTGCAATTCTGCATGTATAGTTGATCTTTTAGACATCTAGATTGTGAAGCAGAAGACTGAGTACAGTAGGTAGTCTTGATCCTCATATCCATCATCTTACTAAAGTGAGCTAGCTCTTAAACAACATTGTTTTAATTTGGCATTTTATATTGTAGATGCTTTTAGTTCTATATTATTTTAGTGATATATCAGCTAAACCTGGTTTATTGTATCTCGTTCCAAATGACTTAGGAGCATTTTCGTTCGCTTGCAAGCTCAGCCACAAGATCATCACAGGTTTACTTTAGCCAGGTATTTTTTAACACCCGTTTTGTTTTTAATCTACAAATCCACTTATAAAGGAAACTTATATTATAGTGGGTTATTTTGTATTCAATGAAAAACTCTAGTTGAAAATAACAAAGTTTAATTCACAAATCATTAATTTCTGTTACTCTGGAGATGCCCTTATAGAGGCTATACCTTTTGTCCATCAGCTCAACATAGCGCAGCACAACATGGCCGTTGTAAACAATTAGTGTTTTGCGGGCAGAATTTTGCTACTTGAGAGTATTTGTACTGCATTGTATTCATACAATATTGGTCATACCTTTGTCTTCCAACACCAACAAATGCATGCTCAGCCCAATCATGATAGCACTTAGATGGGATAGTACTCTTTTTAGGGCTGGGGAAGGTGACCATTAGCCTAAAATTACAACATTATATAAAACAATAAATTGTAAAATAAAGACGAAATAATCTTAGAGTAAATAGAATAAGCATTTTAATACTAAACATCATATCCAAAATCTATAAAAACTATCTAAATGAAAAAAAATCACTGTTAGAAACAATACCTTTTAAAGAATTAACAGATGTTTTGTGGTATTCACATTTAGAAACAAAAATAAAATTTAACTCTCCATAAATGCTCCACTTATAGGTAGTTAGTGAGAAACTAGGTAGACTGATTACAAGATACTTTCGCAGAGCAAAGGTAAACTACAGCAGTCACCAAGGACCTACTAGAAAACAAAAGAGATAAACAAAAGCAAACAAAAAGGAGACCGTTACATCTGAAACCAAGGATTCCTTTCTAAGGTTTTATAAAATATTCAAATTATTTTCTTACAAAATCTTCTAGAACAAAACAAATATTCATATTAATCAACTTTACAATGCTAAGTATTCCAGTTTTGATAGTGAAGTCAAAAGAAAAGCCAGGAATGACTGGAGAGAATATTAGACAGGAAAGCAGATGAGGCCGACAAAGCTAGAAATTCAGAGAGTGGCTATGGCATAAGAAGTGCTCATAGAATTATTAATGGAATCTCTACGGGGGCAAATAAGAGCATCATATACCCACCAAAAAGAGAGATGGATCTGTTATAACACCAGAAGATGAAGAAATGCAACGTTGGCTGGAACATTTTAGTGAGGTCATGAATAGGAGATAGGAAGGAAATAATTTCAATATTATACCTGAAGTTGATGAAGACCTTCATGTGCTCATGAATGAATCAAGTGTGTTTGAAGTAGGAGCTATTATTAAAAAACCTAGAAGAGGGAAAGCCCCTGGTTACGATGGAATAACTGCTGAGATGATATTGGCTGAAAATGAAGTGACCCATTGAGTACTAACAAGATCACTTTGTGCAATGTGCCATGAAAAAGTAAAACCTGATGAATGGGAAGTAGTAGTGTTGGTGAAAATGCCTAAAAAAGGAGACCTGATAAATTGTAATTATTATAGAGGCATAACACTTACGTCAGTTGTTATGATATATATATATATATATATATATATGTATATATATATATATATATATATATATATATATATGTATATATATATATATATATATATATATATATATAGTGTGTGTGTGTGTGCTTATTCTAAAGAGACTGGAGAGAATGATCAATGAAAAGCTGAGAGAGGAACAAGTAGGATTTAGAAAAGGTAGAAGTTGCGCTGACCAAATTTTCATTTTTTGGACATGTTGTACAGCGATGTGCAAAATATAGAAATCTTCTTTTGATGGCGTTTGTGGAATATGAAAATCCCTTTAATAATAGCATTGGGTATGGTTCATGATTTGGCACATGGTTTTTACAATTACATGCCTTTGCAGTCATCAACCACAGTTATTGGCGGGGGGTCTAGCCTTTGACTGAATATTCCAACTGCAAGGCCGCAGATTCCACAGTTATTGGCGCAGTGGGTCTAGCCTTTTGCTAAAGAGCAAGACTACAAGGCAGTAGCTGTCCTTTTAATCGCTTTCTATGACACGCACGATATACAGTAGTAATATTGTTACACCCCTACCATAGGTCTGAGTGAAGATTACTGAGATGATAAGAGTGTCATGACTGAGATGGTTTGGGCACGTGTTGGGGAGGGATTGAGGAGAGCTTAGGAGGAACCTGTGAAGGGGAGAAGATAAAAAAGGAGGCAGAGAATTAGATGTGAGATAAGTGAAGGATAATATGGAGAGAAGAGGGTTGGTGGAAGAGGATGCCTTTGATCGAAGGCATTGGAAAGGGCACATCAGGCTCTCGACCCCTTAATGTGGGGATAATGGTGGGGAAGAAGAAAAAAAGCTTTGATAGTGTGCACTGACCAGTTTTGTGGAGAGTCCTGCGTTATTACAGTGATCCTCTTAAATATGTAAATTTGATTAAATCTGTTCATGATCATAGCAAGTGCAAAGGTAATGTTAGTGGAGTCCTATTAAATGAATTTCCTGTGAACAACACAGTACTCCAAGGGATTGGGTTTTTTTTTTCACCTATGTTGTTTATCCTCCCCATAAACTTTTTAATGTGTAGAACAGTTGGAGATGGTGGAGAAGGATTGGACTGGATTGGTATTAGGAAATTAGCTTACCTAGAGTATGCTGATGATCCTGTCCTTATTAGAAAAACACCACAGGATTTGCAATGCTTGTTTCCCAGAATGCATGTAATAACACAGGAGGTGGGACACAAGATGAATAGAAGAAAGACAGACATGAAAAGAAAGGGATATGGATTGGAAGACAAGATATCATTGGAAGGAGAAAATATTGATGAGGTAGAATCATTTAAATATTTAGGAACTATGATCTCTGATATAGGGTCTTTAGAATTGGAGTTTAATGAAAGATTGAAAAAAGCAAATCAAAGAATGACTAGGTTAAGTAAAATTTGGAAGTCAAATTGCCTGAAATTATATTTAAAATTCAGACTATATATCAGGTTAGTGTATGGAATGAGTCATGGTATGACAATAAAACAATTTCCAACAAATTTAGTAGATATGAGAACAAAGCCCTCAGAAGAATAATGGGAGTTAAATGGCCGGACATGATTAGAAGTGAAACTATAGAGAGATTACTCGAGTGGCGAGATCATGGTGAGGGGTGGTAGAGGGAGAAAGTTTGGGCATGCTCTTCGCACTCCTCTAGAGAGAATAGCTCACTAAACATTTACCTGGGCTCCACAAGGTACTAGAAGAGTTGGAAGATCCAGGCCTACATGGCTGAAAGCCATGAAGCGTGAAGTCAGAGATAATGAATGGAGAAATATTGATTTAAAATCTCTAGATAGAAACGACTGACGAAACCTAATTGGGGTCCTTTGCGTCAACGGGCAAAGGAGGAGACGATGATGATAATGAATGAATGGAGTTGTTTCTTTTTAGTGTGCAGAGATATAGCTACAGTGCCCTTTACTTTGTTCTCAATAGTTTTTAGGTGCTTATTCTGAAAGAATAACTTAGGTACTTTATAGACCTAAAACTAAAAATTACATCGCAGGTTCAGCAGCGAGTCCCTGCTTTCTCAACCTCTTAAACAACTCTCCAAGGTTCTTAATATGTTCCTTCCATGTCCTGATATGATTGGTAATGTTATCAAAATAACTAGTAACTTTTTCTAGGTCAACTGTAACAATCTTCATTAAACTAATGAAAATAGCACAAGTAGTCTTCAAACCAAAAGCCATTCTAACAAATTGCATTAATCATATTGATTAGAAGATGCTGTGGAGAGATTAGAATTTTCCCACAAATATATTTGATAATAACCTTTACTAAGGTTGATTTTAGTGAAGTAGACATCACCAACAAATTTTTTTTCCTATACTCAACCCAGCGAGAAAGGGCCGATGGGGGAATGCACCTGGTTTCAAATGGATTCCTTCACTTATGCCACATCACCACAGATCATCAACTTGCCTTTTAACTTGAATCGTGCTCCACCTCCTTACCCTAAATCTCTGTTTGAAACCGATTCCTGAAATGATGCCATATCTCGTCAGATCACTGGCCCGCTCTTTAACCCCTCCCAATTACTCTCAGTTTCGCATTTTTTCCTCTCTCTTTTTATATGAATTGGTGTATTTCCAAAATTGTATCGATAATAATTCTATGTTCTGTTCTGCAGCATTATTAAGGTAAAATCAGTCGTGTTTTCTGTTTAAAGGTTTTCCCCCATCACAAATGTTGTATATGAGCAAGACCATCCCATACTCAGGCCAGACGTTGCCGCTGGACTATGTGACCTGCACACACACTTACAATGGACTGTTCCCGTGCTTTAAGCTCACTATATAGCCACCTTTATAACTTACGTAAGGCAGTTATCCATAATGTGAACAGGTACAGTTAAATGCAATAGTCCTGTCGTCTCCAGTCCCCCTCTGTCACCCCCAATATCTATAGATTCCAGAATTTCAGTTGTAGAAGAGTCTGGTTGTCAGGAGGGAGGACAACAGGCAGAAGCAGGACGCTGAGGGGGGGGGGGGGGGGGAACGGGCTGGGGGAGGACACCATTATGGGGGATGTACTTCTTGTTAGAACTGTGAGCTGTGATGCTGGGAAATCTCAAAAGAATATTTATGAGCGTAAATTCAATATAATATCATGGTTCCTGATTATATCATTATAATAATACTTTTTTACATTATATTGTATATTTGATGCGATATTTGCTATACCATTCTCGCGAACAACTTCTTTACAAAAAATTATCGATGTTTGGTTTGACATAGAATATTATCTCGACTGAAAAATCTCTCTAAAACACAAGCTAGGAGTAGCTCTCTCTCTCTCTCTCTCTCTCTCTCTCTCTCTATATATATATATATATATACACACACTGTATACATATATATATATATATATATATTTATATCTATATATATATATATATGTATATATATATATATATATATACTGTATATATACACTGTATATATACATATATATATATATATATATGTATATATATAAAGATATATATATATATATATATACATATATATATATATATATATATATGTATATATATATACTGTATATACGCAGTAGATATATATAAATAATATATATATATATATATATATAAATATATTTATATACATATAAATATGTATATATAAATATTTATATATATCTATATATATATACAGTATATATATATATATATATATATGTATATATATATATATGTATATATATGTTTATATATATATTTATATATATTTATATATATATATATATATATATACTGTATATATGCATATATACACACTTCTTTTTTTTGTAAAAGTTTCTTTAGTTTACATAGGAAATATTTATAGTAATGTTGTTACTCTTCTTGAAATATCTTATTTTTCCTTGTGTCCTCTCCTCACTATTTTCCATTTTTGAGCCTCTAGGCCAGTGATTCTTAAACTGGGGGGCGCGGAGCTTACAAGGGGGGGCGCAAGCAGGGCAGCTAGATGGTGCCATTTTTTTGGAATATTAATTGCAAAATAGTCAAAAACATTATCACTGCTTCCATATGTTTTTTTAATTTTTTAATTATCATCTCAAAACATGCCAAAAACTCAATTAATAAATTCCAAAAGATGAGAGCGGTCAGAGAAATGTTTCCTCATGAACTGAATGCGTCTCGTACCACCTTATTGCTCATCTCACCAGCTCTTATAATAACAAAGGGTTGCAGTATTCAAACGAATTAGTGATGACTTTCAAGTCGTACATAATTTGTTTCAACTATTATCGAGTACTGATATTTACTACATTAATTTTAATGTATTTAGTATAGTTCTGATTTACAAGTATTTTTTTTTTCTTTTTTGGGCGTGTGTTTACTGTATGTTCATTCATTCCTCTGTAGCCGTTTTACTACTTTAGATAAGTTATGTGCATTATCAAAAATCTAAATGTGTGCGTAACGAGCAGAAAAAATTTGTTCATATCATGGTATGACTTACCAGCTTATGGGGATGTATTGTACGTTATTATTTCACCTGCATAATATATTTGTTTCATTTGATATACCTATAACTAGTGTTTTCATCTATTTGATGTGTGAAAAGGTTAGTTATAATGAAACTATGCATATGCATTATCCATATAGGCCAGATTGACCAGATTCTAGAAATTGAAATACGTGGCATTACACAACACAAACACAATATATATATATATATATATATGTATATAAATATAATATATATATATATATATATATACGTGTATATATATATATATATATATACATATATACATATATATATATACATACATAAATACATACATATATATATATATATACATACATAAATACATACATATATATATATATATATATATGCACATGAATAACTACGATATATATAATTATATATATATATATATATATATGTATATATATATACATGTATATATATATGTGTATATATATATGTGTATATATATATATATATATATATGCACGTGAATAACTACGATATATATAATTATATATGCATTTGGAATCCTCATAAACGTGAAGATGTTAAGAAGAAATTATTGTCCACATGGAAGACTAGATTATCATCTAGTTTTTGTATATTATATATAGCAACAGTATAAATATTTTTATTAAATTTTAGTTATTTCTATATTAAGATTTTTTTGGGTCTGAATGTTCAATTAAATATTATATTTTTTCATGTGCTCTCAGTTGCTAGTTTACACAAGATGCATCTGGAAAGAGTCGCTGGAAGAGGATATGTTTTGTTGCTCTTCGGAGACCAGTGCCACAGCTGATGGCGTCTTCAAAGCCGTGTCTGACTTTTTCCAAGACCATGATATATCCTGGGAAAAACTGATTGGCGTGTGCACTGATGGAGCTCCAGCTATGTTGGGAACACGATCAGGCTTCGTTACAAAGGTGAAAGAAAAGGCTCCATCGGTAATTTATACACACTGCTTCAAACATCGTTAGGCTTTGGCAGCAAAAACACTACCCTCGAAAATCCAGAAACATCTCAACATCATGATCAAGATTGTGAACCACATAAATCATAGAGCTCTCAACACACAGAGTATGAGACTGCTTTTCCACACTAATGTGCGCTGGCTTTCAGATGTTGGGACCCTTGTACGAGCTTCGAGAAGAGGTAGCACTGAAATTGAACAAAATGAGTACCTTGCCACCTGTAATTCAGAGGAGGTAGGCTTGTCCTTGGCATACCTTGCTGACATTTTTGAAGCTTTAAATGTATTGAACCGACAGTTACAAGGAAAAAATACAACTGTGATTGCTCACTCCGATGCAATTCGAGCATTCATTGGTAAGCTGCAGGTGTGGAAGCGTCGCATCCAGAAGATGAACACATCATCCTTTCCTATTCTGAATGAAATCTTGAATGAGGGGAGCTTCAGTGACAGCCTTAAAACTGAGATCGAAGATCACCTTAAAGGACTGGAAAATGAGTTTCAACGTTATTTCCCTAGAATCAGTGAGAGGAGTTATGCATTCAGTCTTGGCAGGAATCCCTTTTCCCTGGAAGTTAATGATGTTCCAGAAGATTTACAAGAGCAGTTCCGAGAACTGAAGTTTAATTCTGTGGCAAAAGATGATTTTACCTCTCTTAGTATGGAAAAGTTTTGGATAAAATATTTTTCAGTTTACCAGAAAATCAGTCAGGAAATCCTACAAGTGATTGTCCCCTTTTCGTCTACTTACCTTTGTGAAGCAGGGTTCTCAGCATTAGTTGGAATCAAAACTAAGAAAAGAAATAAGCTTGATGTGACAAGTGATCTCCGATGAGGATTGAGCCAAACACCACCAAATATTCCCTGACTAGTTGCTCAAAAGAGCCAGTATCACCCATCCCACTGATGAGTAGCACGAAGTCAAAAAGGCCACTGGCTATAATCCACTTATTTATATAATATTACAAGTAGCTAAAATAGTAACAAGGTAAATAAAAATGTAATAATTATGATGTCTTTTGTTTTACAATACTACATAAATATGTATAAATTAATCACTAAGAAGGATGTATAATATTTTTTTGATGTGGTCATGATCCATGAATGATTGTACTGAGAATAAAAATTATGTTTATTTCTGCAGTAACTAGTATTTTTTCTAGTATTTTCTATTAATGTAATGACTGTAATCTGTATAATGCTAAAACAGTTTGAAACAAGATTAAGATAAAATTTTGTTTCATCATAATATATTTATTTTACCCATTTTCTATGAACAATGTTTACTTTATTGAAATATAGTACAGTGCATTCCTATAAAAAATCAACAGCAATGAAATATCCTTCATCCATATACTCACATAACCAATGAAGTATATTAGCATACAAAACGCAACATATTGTTTCTAAAAACAATACATACATAAATACGGTACTTTCTAGTTTGGCAAAAATTTCAAGGGTGGGGAGGGGGGGGGGGGCGGGGGCATGGGATCTATGCTTAATGCAGAAGGGGGGCGCAAGGCAAAAAAGTTTAAGAACCACTGCTCTAGGCTTATAGCAATCTACTTTTCTAGCTTTGGTTGTAGCTCAGCAAGTAATAATAATAATAATAATAATAATAATAATAATAATAATATGGCAGAGTAGGTTTTTAGAGCTGTTACGGGGATCGAGGCATTTTGTTTGAAAGTAATTCACTATCGATTAATCAGTCTAATATTCTTGGCAGTGATTCCAAATCATAACTATGTTGTATAGACCCACTTGTTGTTATTCGATATGACTTTTTATCAGAAAATTTATTGCCTAAAATAATGAACTTTGGTATAATTTGGAAATTTTGTCCAGACTGAAAAACCTTACTTATACCAATTCACGAGTCCAATAACAACTCATTTTCTTTAGATAGAATATCTACAATTGGTATGAATAATTCAGCATATATAAAAGAGTATTTCAGGGAACATAGAGTGTGTGAGCAGTCAATCATCAAGACGGCAAGTCTATGATGATGGTTTTCATAATCACTTACTATTATTATTATTATTATTATTATTAGCCAAGCTACAACCCTAGTTGGAAAAGCAAGATGCTATATGCCCAAGGGCTCCAACAGGGAAAAATAGCCCAGTGGGGAAAGGAAATAAGGAAATAAATAAATGATGAGAATAAATTAACAATATATCATTCTAAAAACAGTAACAGCGTCAAAACAGATATGTCCTATATAAACTATTAACAACGTCAAAAACAGATATGTCATATATAAACTATAAAAAGACTCATGTCAGCCTGGTCAGCATGAAAACATTTGTTTCAACTTTGAACTTTTGAAGTTTTACCGATTCAACTACCTAATTAGGAAGATCATTCCACAACTTGGTAACTAATGGAATAAAACTTTTAGAATACTGTGTAGTATTGAGCCTCATGATGGAGAAGGCCTGGCTATTAGAATTAACTGCCTGCCTAGTATTACAAACAGGATAGAATTGTCCAGGGAGATCTGAATGTAAAGGTTGGTCAGAGTTATGAAAAATCTTATGCAACATGCATAATGAACTAATTGAACGACGGTGCCAAAGATTAATATCTAGATCAGGAATAAGAAATTTGATAGACCGTAAGTTTCTGTCCAACAAATTAAGATGAGAATCAGCAGCTGAACACCAGAGAGGAGAACAATACTCAAAACAGGGTAAAATGAAAGAATTAAAACACTTCAAAATAGATTGATCACCGAAACTCTTGTAAGACTTTCTCAATAAGCCAATTTTTTGTGCAATTGAAGAAGACACAGACTTAATGTGTTTCTCAAAAGTAAATTTGCTGTCGAGAATCATACCTAAAATTTTAAGTCATAAAAATTTAAAGAAACATTATCAATACTGAGATCCGGATGTTGAGGAGCCACAGTCCTTGACCTACTTACAATCATACTTTGAGTTTTGTTAGGATTCAACTTCATACCCCATAATTTGCACCATGCACTAATTTTAGCTAAATCTCTATTAAGGGATTCACCAACCCCAGATCTACATTCAGGGGATGGAATTGATGCAAAGAGAGTAGCATCATCTGCATATGCAACAATCTTGTTTTATAGGCCAAACCACATGTCATGTGTATATAGTATGAAAAGTAGTAGACCGAGAACACTACCCTGTGGAACACCGGATATCACATTCCTATACTCACTATGGGGCCCATCAACAACAACTCTTTGAAATATATTACTTAAAAAATCAATAATAATGCTAAGAAACGACCCACCAACTCACAACTGTTTGAGTTTGAAAACGAGGGCCTCATGATTAACACTGTCAAAAGCAGCACTAAAATCAAGGCCAATTATACGAACTTCCCGACCACAATCAAGGGATTTCTGTACAGCATTGGATATTGTAAGAAGGGCATCACATGCTCCAAGGCCTTTACAAAAACCAAATTGCAAACTAGGGAGTAGATGATTACCTTCAGCAAACCTATTAAGACGTTTTGCCAGAAGACGTTCTAAAACTTTAGATAATATGGGAGTTATGGAAATTGGGCGGTAATCAGTGGGACTTAAACACATTTACATAGAGGAGTAACATTACCAATTCTCCAACAAGTGCTAAAAGCTCCTCTTCTTGCTAACTTGCGCAAAATAACAGATAACTTTGGAGCTAAGAAATCTGCTGTCTTTATAAAACAAAGGAAAAATACAATATGGGTCTACACCTCCATAAGCATCAAGGTCCATCAACAGACTTTAATCTCACGAGATCGAAAAGCTAAACTAGTTAGTTTAGCCTCAGGAAAACAGGAATGAGTAAGTTCAAGTTTTTCATTACTCTGTTTACTGTCAAAAACATCAGCCAATAAAGAAAAATTTACATGAAAACACAGGGAATGTCGCTTTGGATTTTCTTTATATCATCTCCACGGTGATCACTCGTTTTGGAAACATGTCATCTATACAGATGAAAAACATTTTACATCAGTGGAAGCATGAACAAGGCATTGCTGGAGGTAACGGAATACCTGCTACGACTAGACAAATATTCAGAAGAGAGCTAAGAATGAAAGAGTTTGTATTAATTTGTGGGGTTGGATGATTATTTGGAAGGTTCATGGGCAACGGTTATGTGGATGCCCTGCTTCCCAGAGTGAGAGCCATGCCCATTCCCAATCCATACCCAATCGTTTTACTGCAAGATAATAGCCCCACCCATACCAACACAGTAATTAGAACTTGGTTAGAGCATCACCCAGAAATCTAAGTAATAAACTGGCCACCTAAGGCGTGTGACCTCAACCCCATTTAGAACTTATGGGCAAAAAGGGTTCGTTATTGGGATGTAGAAGAGCAACGAACGTGCTAAGCCATCTAAGCAAGAGCGTTTGAATTGTGGGTGTCAAAACTTCACTCTACCATATGCAAGAATCTTGTGAGGAGTATGCATGCATGTCTAAATGAAGTTGTAGACACTAATTGTGGATGGATATCAAACTAAGGAGCGTTTAGTTTCCATTGTATATATGAAAGATTCTTGGATTAGAATTGAAATAATGAAACATTTTCTTTACTTTTCAGCAAATATTTATATTCAGTAAGCTATTCAACTGCATTTGGTCACTGTAGTCTAGTTTTTACACTTTTCCTGGGGTCGTATTATAATCTAAATAAACACAACTATGAAATTATGATGTCTCTTATCAACCACCTTTAATACTAACTGAATATGATTGCTTATTAACCTTGAAATAACAGCTGGAACCAGAACTTATTCAGCGGGGGTAAGAATTAAGTGACTTGTCTTTATAGAATCTACAAAAGGCAGTAGAACTCATTTGTGGTAGTACAATATTTCACAACTAAATGTAAACCGCCTCTGTAGAAAAAAAAAAAAAACAATTAACGAGACCAAGAAAAGCCATAAATACACCTAAACTAACCTTATGTAATGTATGATAAGGGAGGATATAAAGTAACATGAAGATGATTTGTAGTTGCTCTCTGAGGATTGATTGCTCGCACAAACACTAGTGTTTCCTGAAATACTTGTTCATTTATGGTGAATTGTTTCAACCAAATTGCAGATATGCTATCTAAGGAAATAAGTTGTTATTGGACTCGTGAATTGGTATAAGTTAGGTTATTCAGTCTGGACAAAATTTCCAAACTATACCAAAAGTTAAGTATTTTAGGCAATAAATTTTTTGTTAGAATGTTATGTGGAATAACAGTAAGCGGGTCTAAACAACGTAATTATAATTTGGAATCATTGCTGAAAATATTATGATACTGATGAATTGATAGTGAATTACTTTCAAACAAAATGCCTCCCTCACCACCTTTAGAATCACACTTTCGATACACACACGCACACACACACACACACACACATATATATATATATATATATATATATATATGTATATATATATATATATATATATATATATATACATATATATATATTGTTACGGGCCCGTGGTTTGAGTCCGGCCTTGCGTAAGGGACTCAAGGGCCATAACAAAAAATATAACAATGGGAAAGGTTGCCAGTCAGCAATAAGACAAGGAATACGGACAAATATATGTATTTACAATAATATTCAAATAAAAACTAATAAAAGAAAGGGGAGCACAACAGATAATTATATTTTAATTTAAGCCACCAGGAGCTTCCGATTGGAGTTTGGTGGACCGTAGATGAAACTTTGGCAAAGCCATCACATTCCCTGGAAAGGAAGATAAATTAGATTATTAAGAGCACACTTACTTCTACCGGCTGGGAACACGATGAAGTTGTGTGGTCAAAACCTTTAAGCAAATTAAATGATAATGCAAAACTTAGGGATTTAAACATTACACATGGGAATCAACACTGTCACAGGGTGAATTAATTAAAGCTAGGACTAAACGGCACACGTGGTGGGATATAGGGAAATGGATAAAAGGTTCAGTGGGTAGGATCTTTCTTTAAAGGATAAAAGGAAAAATGGGATGTGATAAGGAAGGGATGGGAGGAGGGGTATGATGATGAGGATATCAAAATCAGACACCTTACCTTAGTAAAATGGACTCTGGATTCCTCCCTTGTGGAGGATATGTAAACAGAGGTCCTGCCTCCCTGATGTCTTGAG
Organism: Palaemon carinicauda; assembly: GCF_036898095.1. Lineage (NCBI taxonomy): Eukaryota > Metazoa > Arthropoda > Malacostraca > Decapoda > Palaemonidae > Palaemon > Palaemon carinicauda. The sequence continues at coordinate 19,691,380 of NC_090752.1, forward strand.
GGTGAAGAAGATGTCACTCCCTCACGGAGGTTGAGTCACGAAGAAAGATCCCCAGTTTTCCCTGGGTAGATTCAACTCCACTTGGCCCCCAATTGGGGGTGGTAGGGGGGAATTGGCCTGACCGCTGTCCTATTGGTCAGGCTTGGTCACGTGTTCCTACATCCTTCACATCTCGCCTCCCTCCTTCTCCTGGGACCTTGATGTTGTCACGTGACTCATAAAAGGTGGCTGAAAATGAGATCTCAAGGGGAGTAGACTGGTATAGGATGGTTGGAGGAGGGGTGAGACTCTGGGTAGGGTCCCAAAACTCGTGGCATTTCGACTCATGCTTGCTGGCGGGGTCTTTTTGATTTGAAAAAAGATGGCGTAATGACCGCCAAGAATAACAATATATATATATATATATATATATATATATATATATATATATGTATATATATATGTATATATATATATTTATATATATATATATATATATATATATATATATATATATATATATATATATGTATAGAAAGAGAGAGAGAGAGAGAGAGAGAGAGAGATAACTCCTACCATATGTTTACGTCAGATTTTTCACTCAGGACATAGAAAATACGTAACTAATCATCATTCCTTTTTGTCAACAAGTTGTTCGCGAGAATGGTATAGCAAATAACAGCAAATATAAGTTAGAATCCTCATGATCGTAAAACTGGGATCGGATAGTTTGATATTATATGGCATTTAAGTTCATACATAATGTTTTGCGCTTCCACCTTACTACTCTAGCAAGTCGTTCTTCCCCTGCCCGTCCTCCCGCCCCTTCCTGGCGTCCTCCCCCTGCCCGTCCTCCCGCCCCTTCCTGGCGTCCTCCCCCTGCCCGTCGCCCCCTTCCTGCCCGTTATTCTCTCTCTTAATTACCAAAATTCTCTACAATTGAAGTTCTGGAATCTATAGATATTGGGGGTGACAGAGGGGGACTGGAGACGACAGGACTATTGCATTTGACTGTACTTCTTGAAAGGAAAAGAACATAGAAATATTTGTTATGAAACAGAGAGAGAAAAAAGAGATCTCTGGAGGTATGGTATCAGTGAAGTAATCAGTTTCAAACCAAATGCCTTCTACAAAATCCCCCGTATGACTAAATCCCCGTCCGAGCTATTTTTTCCAAAAGGTATTTTTTTTTCTCAAACATAGTGTAATTATGTAACCAGTCAAAATAGTAATTTGATTGTTTTATAAAATACCAAAATAGGAGTACAGTCATTGTTTGTTTTATTTTTTAAATAATTACTGTATATAGTTCGAAACAGGAAAAAAATAAGATATTAGTGCCGTCTTTTGATTGTTTTACATTTATTATTGCATATCTATTTCTATTTACATTATTTGAGCATTATTGCTGGCAATATTTTTTAATCCTCACTTACCTTTTGTCTATAAAAGAAGGAATTATTAGCATAAAAAATGTTTGTGAGAAGTGAAAATTTCAGAAAATGCTAAAATATTTATTTACGAAAAATATTTCTTTACAAATTCTTTGAAAATATATATTTGGGTTAATTTCTAAAATGCAAATTTTCTAAAATCCTAAGTTAAATGCAATACCTCTCTTCTGTATGTTGTGCACGTTCTTTAATTTCATGCAATACTTTAGCAGCTTCACATTTTGCTGTATCTGGTGCATGTGTGTGACTATGTAACTCTTCGATGACCTCTTCTTACCTCACTTTGACTTTTGCTATACATGAAGCTTTAGATCTCCTTTCACATTCGTAAGATACCACACTGTTTGCCAATTCTTTTTGCTTAATATAAATATATCCTTCACGAATTAACTTTAGCTTTCCTTTATTGCTCGTCATGAACTCCATCTTCTATGGGTGGAAGTAAAGTGATTTGTAAATTAATTTTGGAAGAATATTTATTAAATTAAAAAAAAAAAAAAGTAAAAAGAATTGTGTACAACTTTACTGCCATTTTGTAAAAATAATTTTTTGAACTATGTAAGTTAAAAAATTGCCTTGTTAGAAAAATTAGTAAACGAAAAAAAAAGATATATATATATATATATATATATATATATATATATATATATATATATATATATATATATTGTTAGACAGATGAGCAAATGATTGCCCTGCTATTTTTGTTAGACATTTTGTCCAGGGGGATTTTGTCCTCGGGGGATTTTGTCCAGGGGGATTTTGTCCTCGGGGGATTTTGTCCAGGGGGATTTTGTCCTCGGGGGATTTTGTCCAGGGGGATTTTGTCCTCGGGGGATTTTGTCCAGGGGATTTTGTCGTCCGGGAGATTTTGGCCTCTGGGGGATTTTGTCCTGACGCCCCCTACTATAGACCCTTTCTCGTAGCACTGAGTATAGTTAGCAGTGGTTCTTCATGAAGCATTGTCACATCATTCAAGTCTCTAAAATCTATGCCCAAACTCCAACTATTATCATTTTTTTTTTTTACAAAGACAACAGGAGAGCAATACCGTATTTTCCACCTCCTCTTCTATAATCTTCTTTACATGAACGGGAAGAGGAAATGGTTTCTATCTTACCAGGATATCACAGGTTTGATTACATTATGGTTTTACTGGGTTCACTTGAAAAAAATTCATCAAATTTAGACATAGGTTCTGCTAATTCTTACTTTGATATTTATCTAAATCTGGGCTAATGTCGAAATATGAAGGATTAACCATTTCTAGTAAATCTAAGGTTCCAAAGTCCTTTTTAATACCACCATCAATAAAAGTTGAGTTTGAAAATGTATAGGATCCTTCAATTTAACAATGACAATCAAAATTATCCTTCCTATAGAATTTCTTAAGTAAATTTACCTGATCCAGCCTGTCTTTGTTCCTTGCCTTTATGACACAACAACACTATTATTTCTACAGTCATCAGCTGGTTAGGCCCCTGTCATCCTATAATCAATTAATTTCCCATAGTAGGTAATAAAATAAGTACTTCATCTCTAGTTTTAAATTTTCTGTCATTTGTTTTTGTTGCATGATATTTCTTATAATTCATACACCATAATTTTGCATTCTCCACAGCAATTTTTGCAGATTCCTCTAACCTGTTTCTCAAATCTATAGCATACAGATAAGTTGTTCTTACTCGTACTTTTGGATTCAGATCAGAATTACTACAAAGTTCATGTCTGATGGTGAAGATCCACGGACAATTCTTCCATTCAGCAACTCAAATGGAGAAAACTTCTAAAATCTCAGAAAGTTATCATTTAAGAGAACTGCTGAAATATGGTTTTCACAAATTTTCTAAAGCATAGATTTTGATATTCCACTTAACCTCTCAACAGTTCCATTGTGAGAGGCAGGATAAGGGATGGTGTACATAGCCTTGATAGACAATAACCTAGGAATCTCTGACATTAGGCTACCATTATCAGTCAAAATTTTCTAACCTCTTCGTAAGTTGTCTCCTATTTTTTGCAAGTTAGCAAGATATTGCAACGGTTTTCTGAAATTTTTGTATTTCTCTTCAATTTAGCATTGACACTCAGTAACAGAAAAGGAATTTAACAAATCTCTATGGTCTATATTAAAATGATCAACATCCAAAAAAGAGGCATTTCTATTGTCTTTTTGTATCCAAGCAATGATTCATAATTCATAATTCTGACCATCCTTTACATTCAGATCTTCCTGGGCAGTTCCATCCTGTTCGTGATACTAGGCATGCAGTTAATTCTAATAGTCAAGCCTTGTCCATCATGAGGCTCAATACTGTACTACACAGTATTCTAGAAGTTTTATTCCAGCTGTGAAATATGGAATGATCTTCCTAATCAGATAGTTGAACCAGTAGAACTTCAAAAGTTCAAACTTGCTGCAAATGTTTTTTATGTTGAACAGGCTGACAGAAGTCTTTTTATAGTCTTTATGTAAATTATCTGTTTTAATATTTTTAATGTTTTCTAAAATATTTTATTTTAATTTTTCATTACTTCTCATATCGTTTATTTATTTCCTTGTTTCCTTTCCTCACTGGGCTATTTCTGCCTGTTGGAGCCCTTGGGCTTATAGCATTTTCTTTTCCAACTAGGGTTGTAGCTTTGTTAATAATAATAATAATAATAATAATAATAATAATAATAATAATAATAAGGATGATAATAATAATAATTATAATAATAATAATAATAATAATAATAATAATAATAATAATAATAATGGTGAGGACATTAAAAGTCCAAAATGTGATGCAAGACAAACGAAATTATTAGAAACCTTTATGACTAGAATCTTATAGCATCCATAGACATGACCTTACTTTAAAAAGTAGAGTATTCAGTTTTAATATGCCCTTCTCATCCTCCTTGCCTTGGGACTGACAGCATGTTCACAGTTCTGCCATGCTTTGTTATTTATGAAGTGTATATAATAGTTGAATTCCTATTTTACTACAGCCTTTTATTTAGATTTTCTTCCTTGTCCTATCATATTCCTTTACCTTTGTGTAAAAGTTCTGTACTTGAATTACATTTAGTTATTTCTATTCTAGATGCCTGGGCAGTTCCTAAACACAGAGCTGACTGAAAAGTTATTCCGTGCAGCTCATGAGGTAGCACTGGACCTTGCTTCATTAAATATCCAGAGAGGTAGAGACCACGCCCTCCATGGTTATACTGAATGGAGACGAATTTGCAACCTTTCCGTACCTGAGGACTTTGAAGAATTAGATGAGGATATAACTTCACCACAAATCCGAGAAAAACTCAAACAGTTGTATGGTCATCCGGGTAAGTAACAAGAATATACCCAGTTATATTTGCAAATTATTTTTTTCGTCTAGTTTTATTGTACTTTACCATACTTTATAAAGCTACCATCCCTCTTGGGTTCAGTCAGCTTGCAGCCCTATTGGACCTCTCCTCCATGGACCAGATGAATAAGGTTTCAGTCTGTTGCTTCTTTTGCAGTTCTTTCCAGGAACTCACTAGGTTTTGGAGAGCCTGTGTTCCTCCCAGTCCTTCTTCTGTCCACCTTCAGGATTTATTTTCATTTATTGTAAACAGGTTTGATGGTAGAGGAGAAGTCGGTGGAAGCAAGTTCATCTATGAAAGTGGAAGAGTAGGATTTCTTTGGTAATATTTTGTTGTTTGGCATGGGCTATGCCTTCTGTTTGCATTCCAGTGCTTTATTTTTTCATAGATGATGAGGTTCTACTTGAAGAGGTGGAATTTGAGGATACTGATACCTTCCTGACTTAATCCTGTGCTTCCCCAGCCCACTCCTAAAGGAGTTGCTGATGGTGCCTAAGACAGCCATTGATTTTCTGACAGAGGCAGTTGCAGCTGCAGGTGTTCACCTTGATCAGCCAGTTTTCCAGATAAGCAATGACCTTAATTTCCTACAGCTGTAGGAGCACAATGAACGTGTTTGATAATTTTGTGAACACCCATGGAGCTATATTGATAATGGACAACTTTATTCTGAACCTTAATGAGCTCCTGCCTAGCTAAAATCCTAGATAAGGCTAGAAGTGAGGGTTAAAAGGGACTTCCCATTAAGCGTCTTTGAGATTGATATTACAAATTCTAGTCACTTGGTATTGTAATGCCTCATGGGTTATAGCTGGCATTTAAAAATTTTCGACTTGAAGTGTTTGGTTTGATAATCGAGGTAAAGGATCTCTCCTTTCTTGTTTAAGTCCTATTTGGAACAAAGAAAATGTTTCCCTTGATCTCTAGGAAGACACACTCCTCTATAGCTCCCTTCTCCATCATGTGCATGAAATAGCTAAGATCCAGGGCTTAGAACTGAAAGAATGTCTTGCTGTTTAGGTGGTTTTGTTTTCCATGGCCAGATCAGACCTGTGTTACCAGTGAGAGAAGGTCCATTGTTTTTAAAAATGATGGAGGAAAATCCCAGTCTGAAGGTATTCATAGATAGGGTTTCTTACTTTGTTGTTTCTAAAAGGGACCGGAACCATGACCTCCTCTATTTTGCTTGCTTCCTGTCTTCCTCCTATAGAAGTATCCCATAGAACACAGAACCCTTTCTCCGACCACCCTGAAGGAGATTGAAGGCAGACTAGGGAGGCTGGTATTAAGCCCTTTTGGTTAAAAGTCTCGTCCTCTGATGTGTCTAGTACTAGTGCTGACGAGGATAGATATGTTACCTTTTAGTAAGGAACTTCCTCCACTTTGTTGGTGACTGAAGAAGTTTTCCATTTCTCCAAAGGG
>NC_090752.1:19702588-19730088 GCF_036898095.1 Palaemon carinicauda
CTATTTAAAAACACTGCAATCTTCTACAGTAACTTAAAGTTAACCTTGATTTCTTTTACTACTAAGTTTCAACTTTGAAACCTTAGAACTTAGACCATAGCTGCCATGATCATCAAAACGGAGAGAAAAACAAACATAAACTGTTATGTGCGATGAAGAGAATCACATTTACGAAAAGCACAAAACACAAACAGCGCAAAAACAAAGACATACGGTATTGGCTTTGTGAGTGTTGTTTTAAGGTTGCCGAGGTAAAGTGTATGCATTTTACAACTGCAATGAACCAAAAAGAATTTTTTTCAATGGCTGCCATAATTCGTTCAATGAAGAATCAAGTAAAAAAATATTGTGCATTTTCTTCACGGGATATAATTGGAACTGTTGTACAAACACTTGACGAGAAAACAAAATCACATCAGCAAGCCGTGCCTCAAATAAACGTAACATAATGCAGCACTTCCAACTTGTTCTCCAGAATTTGAAATTCCCGATTGAGTTAAATACCTAGCAAATGGCTTCTTGTTTTTGCCTTTAAATTGAGTTGAAGGTGCAGGAAGGATTTTAGATTTTGCTTCAGAAACCAGCTTGAATTACACTGAAAGCTTGAAAAATTGGGCGTGTGATGGAGCTTTCAAATTATCTCAAAGCTTGTGGACCCAGCAAGGGACACTGCATATCACCATTTAAGGGTCATGTGTGCCTTGCCTGTTTGCTTCTCTGGACAAAAGAGAGGTTATATATCGCCTATTTTTTTACGTACATGATCTTTGACCAAATAGTCAACCTGCTGATTGTCTCATTTATTTTGAAAAAAATAGACTCCAAAATTCTTTTCTATTGTATCTATATTTCCATTTTCAGAAATCGCTGGGTGTCTTTTTCAACTTGGGGAATCTTTTGGGCGGAAGATTTGTAAACTTGGAGAGCATATGAAATACACGTGATGCAAATTTTCAACTTGAAACTAAATATTTTGCACCCCAGCTTTCTTGCCGATTGAAGATGTGGGAAATGCTTTTAAGAATTGTTCGATGAAGTAACATCCATGCCCTGTTTTTCCTTATATTTTGGAATTATATATAATGGCATTGTGAGAAGGGTGTGGTATTCGTCTCTAAAGAGAAATCCCAATGTTTTCAATTAAACTGTGGGATGTGCTTGACCGTGATTTGATAGACTTACCAAGATCGAATACGAAGGGGAAGGTTTTCACAATTCTTTACGCTCAACAGTAATATCTTATGTACCCAAATTTGTGAAAACTGTGCTCAGCCATTAAAGCAAAAGTAGGAATAAATAAGGAAAAAAAACTGTTCACATTCTACGTGGAGTTCCAATAAGAAAGAAAAAAAAAACCAAATTATTGATGCACAATTGAAAAGGAAAATTCCATATTATCAAGATGGAAATCCTTTGCATTTTTTACAAACCAACATTGCGCACAATTGGTCTTAATGAGAAAGATTCAACTCCAAATTATTTTTCACTTAATCTCTTCTTAATAATGTTTTTGCGCATACCCCATAAAATTGCCTAAAATAAAATTCATTATTTTGTTTTCAAAATGCAAAATTTTGTAGTTGGAGATCTCTGAAGTGGAATTTACCGTGGGGAAATTGAACTGTTTTGGAATTTAGCATAGTGGAAGATTCAATGGTGAAATTTACCTTGAGTGAAATTTACCAGGGGAATTTGTTATGGTGGAAATGAATGCTCAGTTATAAAGTAAGTTAACAATTTGTTTCCTGCGGCTGTGAATTAGGTCTCCCAATTCCAGGATAGGTCTTTCATCTTTCTCCTTCACTGAATTATTTTAGTCATCTATACACAGTTCTTTAGTTGATAATAAGACGATTAAGTACGCCTTTTTTCGATAATCTGGTGAATTGCTGCTCAACCTGCTTGGCAGGTAAATACACGATGTTGGTGACACTGCTTGTTGATGTCTGATTAGACCAAGCCCATAACTAGATTTCCGATACGTTCATTATATTAGATACCACACTATGGCAGCTAAAAAGGCACATTCATTAATTATTCATGTCTTTTAATTTTTGTCAGTATTAGAAATCTATTTACTTATAATATAGCTATTTTGATAAAAAAAAATAGATAATTGACACTTTAAAACCGTGCTTACTGAATTGTATCTTATATTGAGCAAAGTTGCAAATGTTTCGTCGTTGTAAACTAGCGTCATTAGAAATGTGAAGAAGGTACGACTTCCCAGTTAGTGGTTTTCGTATGAAAATCACTGAAAATACCTTGTTGTATTCTGCACAAGATATTTACATAGCTAATTAGAATAATTTTCTTAATTCATAACGGAAATAAGACGTCTTAAGTTGGCAATTGTGGGGTTTAGCCAGGGGAGGTCATTTCTTATCATCCCCATAAGAAATGTTAAAATTCCAGATTATGTTCATTTTCTAAAATTAGGATAGGAAGGTAAGACTAGTCTTATGTAAGAGAGCTTGATTGCATGAAAAAATTCTGTTCAGTATACTATTCTGTAAAATGCATAATTTGATTTGCACAGGCTCACATTGTTAGTAATATTGATACTAATGGCAACGGCAAACAGACTTTGCATGCATGTCAGGGTAAATGATGCATTTTTGGGGAGCAGTTTACAGGAATATTTTTAAGAGAGTCAAGTTCTATTATATAAGACTAGTCTTAGTTATTTAGTCTAGTTTTGGAAATGGGCAAAATCTTAGGTTTTCTTCTAAGGCATATTAAAAATTTACCTCCCTTGGCTAAACCCCAAATAAATCCTTACCAGGTCTCTGTTTGTAAGTTCTTGAAGAAAGTTGGTCTCTGCTTTACTTTTGTAAGAACTCCAGTGCCATTAGGATGAGTGCTTTTTCGACCATCTCCAATGACCCTGAGGTGAGCATAACCCTATTTTTTTCACATGGAACACAATGATTTTGGTTGTTACTGGTGTATGCCAAACTATTAAAGGTTTGCATTCCATGAAAGGACAGTCTCTGTAACAAACATGGAAGTTGCAAAGGTCCCAAAAGTACACCTTATTGGTAGGGTTAGTAGTGGTGTACCTATTTATGATATATGGCTGAATCATCATACAACTGTCCAAACGTCAGTAGTAGGCGAGGATGCCTCGGGATATCCTATCTTCTTATCGTTTGCCTCAATAACTTTGACACAGGAATACATACTTTTTGCTTTTGAAGTTTCCTGCCTTATGATGCCTGCAAGGTCATAAAGCTACAGTACATCTCTCTCTCTCTCTCTCTCTCTCTCTCTCTCTCTCTCTCTCTCTCTCTCTCTCTCTCTCTCTCTCTCTCTCTCTCAACAACCTGTAAAAACACTAATTACAGTGTTAAAGGGAATTTTCGTAACGAAGGTGGTTGTGCCATTTTCACAGAAACACAGTGCTCTCAAATGTTAAATGAATTTGTTTGGGATAAAGAAACCACAAAGGCTTTAGGATGCATAAAAATGAGAGTAGAACTGAGCATTGAATCCCAAAACAAGTTGCTGTTGTTCGCGACCGATGTTCTATATATTACTCTTTTGTGGTAGAGGAAATAAAGAAAACTTTACGAGGAAAGGGGAGGAAGAAGAATAAAAAAAGGGAGCCTCTTGTGAGACATCTTCTTTTCTTTATTTTCTATATTCACTCTACCTTCTGAATTACTATCTTGGCCATAATTTTGTACGTTTTGACAATATTAAAAAGAAAGATTAAAAAGGAAATTCACTTAAGTCTTGTAAATTGAGCTAAACCTTAACTTCATCAGGTAGCTCTCACTCTATTGTTGGTTAGGAGGTTACTATTGATTGGAGTTTTTTAAATATTTTTCTTATACTAAAATTAATGGATTTCTGACTAATAGAGTGATTTTATATCTATTTTGTAGGAAATGTTGATATATGGGTTGGAGGATTACTAGAAGATCCTGTTGAGGGAGCACGAGTTGGACCAACTTTCCTTTGTCTACTTGTTGAACAGTTCAAAAAATTACGTGATGGTGACCGGTAAGATCACAATTTTGAGTTTCATTCCCATTATAAGCTAATCTAACTTTTACTAATATTCTATTAATTTTTTAAAGGTGTTGGCATATATTTCAGCTTTTTCAGTAATGGGCTTTGTATTTTTGGATCACATATGTAAGTATACTAGATAAGGCCTTTGTCAAAAATGCAAGAAGTGTGTATATTTTAAACAGTACTGGCAATCAAAATGAACATTACTTTAAGAGTTATGTCATAAGATTATTAAAACGTATTTATAGATACTATATTCACTGTAGGGTGCCAGTTAGTAAGGCTGATAAGTACTAGAAACAATTCAAGTCTTGCTAGGATAATGTTATAACAGTTTAATGGATCATGCCTCAAGTCAGAACTCAGGAAAAAATATAAATGTATATTGAATTTACGTTTTAGAACCAAAAGTATAATCATTATTGCCCTCTTCAGGATACGGAATAACACATAATAAATACTTTTATTATTATTCTTCTCAAGATACAGAATAACAGATCTATTACTTTATTTTTTATTATTTATTTATTTATTTTTTTTTTTTTTTGCATAAGGCCCATCCCCATTAACCGAGAACTACCGCCACTTACATTTTGGCAAAATATAGGATTTCAGAAGATAATAAAAAAGAAAATCACAATTATAGATTTAATTTTTCACCTTGGCAATACTACAACTCCAGGGAATAGAATATTTATGGTTGGACTCCCTGCTGGAAAAGGAGGCTGGCTTTGCTCACCATAGACTGGTGTGAGAGAGGGTTGTTAGGTTGCAACTGAGAGTCGAGGTGAATGCAACTAATTTTATTTCAACAGATAGTGAGTTCATATACAATAGGGTCCGGGCAAGAATGCCACAAAAGTTCTAACATACTTGTTCATGTAAAGGCAGGCTTAATCAGGTTCTGTTAACAGGTAGGGATACAGCGAGATATACAAACAAAAAAATACCATTACATTCTACGAGCATGATACTGTTACAGTGTACGAGCATGTGTGAAAGACCTGCGGTACATGGCTTCCTCCTTAAAAAACGGATTTTTGGGTGAGATAGCCATGTCGTCCTGATGGAAGGTTCCTAATAGTAGCTTCCAAGGGATATATGTACTACAGTGATATTCCCAGAGAATTTACCTTTAGGTCTCCAGAATTCTAACTCCTGGAGCGAATATCCTTAACATTCTCTTAAGAATATCGCATAAATCAGGGGACGTATATCTTGATATGACACATAGCGATCTTCACCCCGAATAGCGTTTTCGCTTCGAGAGGGAAGAGTCGCAATTTTGGATGGGGAGCCGTTATCAAGGTTACCCTACTTCCCGTACTACTATTGAGTATCAAGATGGCGGACATTCCTTGTAGCCTTGAGCATGGTGCTGCAGATATAGTAGTTTTGGGAGGGATTCTGCGAAGACCTTTTCTATTGAAAAGGGGGGTGGGTCCATCAGGACGACATGGCTATCTCACCCAAAAAGAGATTTTCCGCTTCGCTCAAAATCCATTTTTTGGGCTCAAGCCATGTCCTCCTGATAGAAGTTTACCAAAGCATTACTGTATCTGTGGATTTTCATCGGTGCCTTAACCTTGGGACATTTTTTCTATGGTCATGTGGACCATTTGAGACAAATGACGTTACTGTTATCCGTCATTATCACTAATCATAGACAATGTTAGTGCTTCCTGCCCCCTGCAGAGAAGAGTCATACTAGACAGTAGAAAAGGGGCCTCAAGGTTAGCATATATTGTATGAACAAACATAAGTATTCACTGGGTATACAAACGATCTCACAGTTTGTATATATTGTCGGAACAATATCAGTGTCCACTATATCCATTGTTTGTAAGCATACAATGATATGAGGTTTACTTACATGAGTAAGTCAAAGAACTCTAGCATCTTAAATATGCAAATTGCCGGGCGAATTAGGACGCAATTACATTCTAATAGACATTTATTTCTAATAAATGCCTAAATGAAATAACAAGTGAAACAAATGTAACAGGACAAATGAATTATACGTGCAACGTATACAGAAATTATTTTTCCCCTTTGAAAGAGAAGAAATGATGAGTGCCACTCTAAGACTGAAAAATTTTAATAAATTTTTCCTTTATAATTTCTGTAAATGTTTTATCCTATCAACACTGTGTACTACGTACACACAGCACAACTATTATTTGTATAATTCCATACCTGAGATTTTGAACAGAATTAGTTTCACCATGGTAACACTCACTTAAAGGGTATCACACCAGAAGTGTTGACACCTTTTCCCTTTAATTGATAGTCCCAATCAATTAACTGTTCATCGCAGTAATTAGACGACAGGTTTTAATACACTACCTGCCGCCACCACTCAATGCTTCAGTTCATGGACCTTCTTAGCATAGTGTTTGTAGAACACTCTGGATGATTTCCATCCAGTATATGAGCGAAGACGCTCAAAGTCCATGTACTGAAAGAAATTCAGTGATGAAGCAATTTTCCTCGGATCATGACCTGCGGGTGTACTGTCAGGATCTGCTCTCGAATAAATTAGGTGAGCTTCGCCCTCAGTTGTTTTAGGGATAAGTTTGATCCAGAGGTTTCTCCTTTAAAGAGCTGTCCTCCCCTGAAGTCTGAAGTTCTACGAAGATAGACCTTTAGACACTACAGGACATAGAGAGACACCTCTTAGTGGGTAGCTCGTTCTTAGCAAGATAGGTTGGATCAGGAAAGATTCAGTTCCCCCACTTCTGTGAAATGAATGTAGCCCTCATTCCTAGATAGGGTTACTATTTCACTAACTCTAGCCCAAGAGGCTATAGAAAACAGAAAAATAACCTTCTGGGCTAGATCCTTGAGGGAACAATCTTCATTGTTCACAGATGAGGCATAATGTAGGATAAAGCCCATGAGATGGGCTTTGGAGATGCTGCAGGCCTAAGCCTTGTGCATGCCTTCAGAATCTTATTAAAGATTTCATTCGCCAGATCCACTTGAAAGGCATATAGTTAAGCTGACTTGCACGTAGTTATCGTGTTGGCTGCCAGACCTTGATTATTGATTATGAAGGTGGACAAAGAAGGATAGACAGAAGTTCATTGAAATTTCTTTCGGTCCTTTTGCTTTTACTTGTATTCTTCTAAGAATTCTATATTGCCTTCTGAGATCCCAAATCTTTTCCTAACCAATAAGGCAAGACAATCATGAAATGAAGGGTTTGGGCTCTCTGTGATAAATCGAAGGCAATTAACTCCTGAACCCTCTGAGATAGTGCTGGGTTTAGTACTAGGGCCAGCCTCAGCCTCAGTTCCTTCACTAGAGGGAACCAGTTGCTCTTGGGCTATTTGGGAGCCACCAGAGCTACCCCTCCCTAGAAGGATCTCAGCATGTTGAGGACCTTCAGCAGGAGATTGGATGGGATGAACAGGAATTCCTGAGGCCATCCCTTCCATACTAGAGACATGGTGTCTGTTATCTCCTCTAGAGGATCCTCGTATGGGGCTACATATCGAGGTAGTTTCTTGATGACGCTCGTCACGAAAAGGTCGATCTGCAGCTTGGGGACTTGTTCCTATCTGGGAGAGAATAGGTCTGTGTCCGTGGACCATTCTAACTCTATCGGCTTAAGCCTGAGTAGAGCATCCGTTATCACATTGCGGATTGATTGTACATGAACTGCTGATAGGTGCCTTCCTTTTAGGCAAGGGATGGCTAACATCACCTAACCTATATGAAACGCTCTCAAGCCTTGTCGGTTCCGACGTCTCATTATCGCTTCGATGTCCCAGATCAGCCTGAGGAGGTCTGATCTGCGTGGAGAGAGTTTCCCCAACCACGACAGGACTACCATGGCCTTGGATAGAAATGACCAAGTCCCTTGGATTTTTCTCTGATGGGAGTGAACACCCCATTCTTCTGACTAGGCATCCATGCGGATGATCTTCATTAGTCGAGGTAGTTGCAAGGGTGCGGTCCTCAATAGGCTTTTGGCCTTTGACCATTGTTTGGGAAGCAATCAAGGAAAGACCGATATCGGTCATTTTAGATATCTTCGAGTGTTTGATGCGTATCTTCTCCAGACTCTTAACGCATCTTTCAGCTGTGCTCTTAGCACTGGGTCTGTCACTATTGCGAACTGGAGACAGTTCAGAACTCTTTCCTGTTAGCGTCTTGGAATCCTGACTGATTACCATAGTCTGTTGACCGACCCTGCAATCTCCTTTTACATCCCTAAGGGAAAGGAGAGCTGGTGTGACCTCAGGTTTCGATGGTTTTTTAACCATTGAAGCCTTTGAGCTGGAGAGAATCGAAACTTCTTGAAGCTGATTTTGCATCCTCGATGTTCCAGCAACCGGATCACTTCCTTGGATGCTCGTAGACCAGCCACGTGGGGTGCTGTCCGCACCAGCCTTTCGTCCAGGTACTTTGTTACCTGAACCATTTCTAAGCTTGGTTATTGCGTGACTGTGTCCACCAATTTTGTGAAGATACTTAGGACTGTGTTTAGTCAGATAAGTATCTTTCTTAGGACATACGTTATCCTCTGTAACTTGAATCCTAGGTAGGAGGAGAGGGGGCGACTGACTGGAAACTGCCAATAGGCATCTTTCAGGTCTGACAAGACTGTGAACACCCCTTTTTAAAATAGGGTCCTTATGTTCAGAAGGATTAACATTCTGAACTTGCTCTTTTATTTGAACTTGTTGAGTGGCAACAAGTCCAGAATGACTGAGTTTTCTTGAGTCCTTCTTGTGAACACCAAACAGCCTTCCATGGAAGTCGATGGACTATACTTTCCTTACCACCTGTATGCTCTAGAGCTCTAAGGTATACTCTTCTGAAACGGTGTTGGAGTGTAGGAAGAGTTGAGGAAATGATGTTGGAGGCATGTCTATTTTCCATCCTAGTCTCATCTTGATTAGGCCTTGGACCCAAGGATCGAAGGTCCAGCGATCCTGAAAGAACCTCCCTCCTACCAGAAGCGTCTCTGCTTCGACTGATCAGAAGGTTTACCTCTTCAACTGCCTGCCTGCGGCACCGCGGTCATCGAAACTGTGGGATGTTGTTGAACAGCCTGAGGAAAAATTCTAGACTTTTCTGTCTTCCTTTTAGGTTGGGGACCCACATCCGTGGAAGACTTTCTCTTTGAAGAGATACCCCACTTCTGGAGAAGTCCCGTATTCTATGTGGTGGTTTTCTCAATCACCTCTTTGACTACTTCGTTTGGAAAGAGGTCTCTACCCCAGATGTTGGAAGATATCAGCTTCCTGGTTTCATGTTTCACTGCTGCGGTAGTGAACACGAACTCCCTACAGGCTCTCCTAGCCTTCATAAAGGCATATAGGTCTTTTACTTAGGTCTTTTACTAAGGTGGCCATATGCATTTTGTCCAAGACCATGAGCATGTCTGGGGTACTTTGATGGGCTGAACACAACTCTATGCAGTTCTGTAGGGATAGGGAGGCTGCAAGTCTCTCATTTGTCTCTTGTTCCTTGCACAAAAGAGACTCAGAAAGTTTATGGAGATTCTCGCTAAACTGTCGTCCAGCGAAATCCGCGTCTAGTTTCCCTACTGAAAAGGTTAAGTGCACTTCCTTCCAATCCTTCTCCTGCATGGGTAAGGCTAGTAACAGAGGCTTGCACTCCTCGAGTGCAGGACATGGTTTGCCTGCCTCCACTGCCTTGGTAACAGATTTAAATGCCTTCCACGAAAAGGGGAATGTTATTGAAGCAGGAGCAAGAAAAGTAGGGTGTCTGTTACTTAGTGTAAACACTTTCGACACTGAGTAACCCTCCTTTCTCAGGCTACTTGACAAGATAGCCTGTGCCTTATCATGGTCGAGAATCATGACCTCCTTCGGTTCCGTTTCTTTTCCTGACGTTGGTTCATGCTTCAGTCGAATGAAACAATTAGGGAAAGCGTTAAAGCTTGGCCAAAACTGGATTTCATCTAGAGGAACATCCCCCATCTTCTCCGAGATGTAGAGTTTGCAGTCTAAAACCAGCATAAGCTCCGCATACCTCCAGGGATTGGTTTTGGAGTATGTCGCAAGGTCTTGGTCTCTGGGTTGCTTGTATGACCCTTGGGGAGCGACAAGTGGAGCTTCACAGAGCTCTATCTTGAGTTTTGCTTCCTCCGTTTCGCCTTGTTTGCAAAAGTTTTCCATTAGACCCTTAATATGGGCCAGTAACTGGTCCATTTTGTCTAATAGAGGGGTAGAAGATGAAGATGTCGAGGTTAACGGCTCCAGAGCCGGCACAGACGGAGGCAATTCCAACACGACATTGTCTACTTCTTCCCGGTGGGGCTTCCTGCCATTCGTCCCAAAGGCTATCAGGACGCAGGGAGGTGCGAATCGTGCCTGGGGCCACCACTATTTCCCTACTTGTTTTCGGGAATAGTAAGCTACGCATCCTATCATTAGGTAGGTATGGTCCCGGAGAGATCTTCTGGAACCCTCTTACCCAATTACGTAGTTTCTTACGAGCTGCATCCCTAGACTCCATTGACTTGGGATTATCCAAACCCTCGGACACTAAGGTCCGATAGATATTGCAAACTTGGGGGTCCCAATATTGCAGGGATTCGGAAATAATATTGCAGGGGGCATGAAACCTGCATGTATTGTGACCGTAAAAGTACTTACTCTTAATATTGCAGAAGACTGCAACACATGTCATCTGGGGTTCCTCCTGTAAAGAAAGGAAAGCAGAATGAGTATACAATTGATTATCTCACTGATAAGCAATATGAAATAGTCATCTTTTAACATAAATAGCTTAGGATAGTGAGCTAGAAAGGGATAGTGGGAGACACATACTTGTGTATCCCTTGCAAGCAATTGCTGTTACCTCCCTTCACTATTAACTATAAAGAGTTTCCTTTATCAAGGCAACTCAAACGAAAGGGTTCTAACCCCTAGAGGTAGAAAAAGTGTACATTGCCACTGCCCCTTTTAATTATTTAACACTGTGAGGTAAGGATAACTGATTTCTAATCAGAGTATTGAGGGAATTCTATTCTTTCAATATAGGATCGGTCTCAGCAGAAGCCCGCACAAGGATACCCAAGATATGTTAGAAATTAACTATTGTATAATCATACTATAGTTTTCTGTTTGCAGTATATACTATATTGCAAAATACAGACTACTGTATATTTATATATTGTAGTTCAGCCAGTGTGCTGCCAGTATGGCTAGCGTCTGGCGGCACGGTCCAGCCGGCATGATGCCGACTAGACTAGGAAATATAAAAGACATATATTTGTGTATCCTACCCAGCCGATTTGCTGTGGCCTTCCCTTCCAATATTAAAACCATAGAGTTTCATGATCAGGGATGCTCAAGGATAAGGGTTCTAAGCTTTAAGGATAGAAAGTGTACTACCACCGGCCCTTTAATTTATTTAATATTGTAAGGTAAAACGTAAACTGATTTCTAATCAGAATATTGAAGAAATTCTATTCTTTCAATATAGGATTGGTCTCATCAAACATCTGGGCAAGGATACCCAAGATATATTGGAAGAAAACTACTAGTATAATATATACAATAGTTTTCTATCTGCAGTATATACTATACTGCAGATATACTGACTACTGTATAAACATATACTGTAATCCAACTGGCATAAAGCCGGCATAGCTAGTCCCTGCCGGCACAGCCCGGCCGGCATGCTAGCTAAAAGAGAGAGAGAGAAAGCATGGAGTGAAGGACTGCCTTATAACTGTGTATGTATACACTAAATAAGGATGTAAATACTGTATCTAATTTACTGCCTTTCCCCAGAAAGAAGGTTCAAATGGAAGGGGAGAATGTATCATTCAGGCTTCCATCCAACCACCAGTACCATCGCCGGCAAGGTCCGGCCGGCACATGGTCGGCAGACTAGCACCCAGCAGCACTGGTACAGTCGGCATACTGCCGGCTAAGTCAGCACCTGTCTGTGCCGGTCCGGCTGGCATACCACTGGCCAGGCTAGTACCCCGGCAACAGCACTTGTGGCCGGCAGTCCAAGGGGGGACTGAAGAACCTTGGTGACAGAAGAGACTTTCCACCAACAGCCATCATGGCTGCTGGCAGCCGTCATAGCTGCCGGCATTTATCGTAAACATGGCCTCCGGCAGTCGTCATAGCCGCCGGCAGTTGTCCTAGCCGCCGGCAGTTGTCCTAGCCGCCAGCAGCCGGCATGGCCGTCTGCAGCTATCATGGCCGCCGGCAAACGTCATGGCCGCCAGCAGCCGGCATAGCCGCAGGCAGTCAGACAACAGCTGTTAAGTAGGAGTCCGGCCGGCCCCGCAACCCACTGGCAATCGGTGAGATTGCAGGATGACGGCCCAAAGAGTTGCGATGGCTAGGCCATCACTAAAGGACAGAGGAGGGAGGGAAAAGGGTCCTGTATGAGGTGTGGAAGGAGCCGGCAAGGTTGCCGGTCCTACCACACCCTTAAGAAACTCTGTTTCAGTATCGGCGACATCCTAGGTGACAGGAGAATCTCTAATCTCCAGCCTAGGGTCTGCCAATACAGTTAAGGGGACGGCGGCAGTGCCGCCTCCTCTCAACAAAGGAGAAACAAAGTTCCAGTGCCGGCACCATCCTAGGCGGCAGAAGAATGTCTATTCTTCAGCCAAGGGTCTGTGAGCACAGGACTGATGTTCTAGACCACAGGGAGAAGGTGGCGGCATCATACAACCACTTCAAGTGCGGCCTAGGGAGGACTAGCCTCCTATGCTGGCAG
This sequence comes from Palaemon carinicauda, assembly GCF_036898095.1. Classification (NCBI taxonomy): domain Eukaryota; kingdom Metazoa; phylum Arthropoda; class Malacostraca; order Decapoda; family Palaemonidae; genus Palaemon; species Palaemon carinicauda. The sequence continues at coordinate 19,715,336 of NC_090752.1, forward strand.
CCTAGCCGGAAGGGGAATGACTATTCACCCTGCTGGCCGGCTGCCGGCACAAGACTACATACTCTGAGGTTCTGACCTAATTTCAAAACCTGCTATCTGCGGCTAAGGGAAGGGATAGAAAACCCTAGGCTAGTCATGCCTGAATGAAAACTCGAGGCACGACCCACTAGGGTTGTAGCCTAAGGCTACACTCAGAGGGAAGGAGGGATTACCCTTAAATCTCCACTGGAGACGAGTATCGGTTTATATAACAATTCTAGGAGATATCTATCTTCGCCTGAATTGATAAAACGATACACGAGTGTAACCGGGGAAATGTCTGAAAGTAATATCTATGCGGAATTTCTAAACATATTCGAACATAATTGAGAGAGAGAGAGAGAGAGAGAGAGAGAGAGAGAGAGAGAGAGAGAGAGAGAGAGAGAGAGAGAGAGAGAGAGAATATCTATGGAAGACTACAGAAAGGTAGAGAAGTCAATTTCTAGTGGATGTAAGTGTCTTTAATTCTACTGTAGAAGATGTGAGCCAAATTTTTTGGAGACAGTTACCTTGAATGAGCTTGGGCAAAAAATGGAAACGTTAGAATTAATGGCAAGAGATATGTTTGCTTCATTAGAAAAACAAATAATTGAACTGAAGATGGAAAATCAATTTCTTAGGCTCGGGGTTACTGGTGAGCTACCTGTAAAGGATTTGAAACCAAGTTATTCTGACGTCGTGAAAGAGAGAAATTTGATTTTGATTGCTGATGAAGATGAGAATGAAGCTACCACAATGGAAGAGAAGAAAGGTGTATTAACAAAAGACGACCAACTAGGGTTGTAACCTAAGGCTACACTCAGAGGGAAGGAGGGATTACCCTTAAATCTCCACTGGAGACGAGTATTGGTTTATATAATAATTCTAGGAGATATCTATCTTCGCCTGAATTGATAAAACGATACACGAGTGTAACTGGGGAAATGTCTGAAAGTATACTACATCGCCTAGGTTAGGTTACCTAGGCAAGACGAGATCTCGGTTACCTAAATCACCGAAACTCTAACGTATACGATCGACATAGAAAAAAGGAAAATTATGCATATATTTATCTTTACAAGTATAAATTGCCTATATAGCTTTCATAATTAATTAATTATTGCTATTTCAACTGGGAATATCGTTCTACTAAATAAATAACACATGCCTAACGAACGACAGAGCTCATGGCGCCTCTGGTAACAGGCCTAGCTCCTAATCACAATAAATTACTCTAAAATCACTTTGAAACAGTAGCTGAAAATATACACATTGTAAAGAATCAATACTCAACTTTCCAGAGGCAAAAGAAGCTGGAGATTGCATAATAATCCTTGCAGAATCGATCGAAAAAGTTAGATCAACAAGGAACACCACCGTACGAATTCGCTACAAAATTAGGAATGTCCGCCATCTTGGATATGGCGCCATCTTGATACTCTATAATAGTATGGGAAGTAGAGTAACCTTGATAACGGCTCCCCTTCTAAAATTTCCACTCTTCCCCCTTGAAGTGAAAACGCTATTCGGGGTGAAGATTGCTATGTGTCGTATCAAGATATACATCCCCTGATTTATGTGATATCCTTAAGAGAATATTTAGGATATTCGCGCCAGGAGTTAGAATTCTGGAGACCTAAAGGTAAATTCTCTGGGAATATCACTGTAGTACATATATCCCTTGGAAGCTACTATTAGGAAGCTTTCATCAGGACTACATGGCTTGAGCCCAAAAAAAATTACATACATGTGAAATATGGGGACTTGCTCTAGAGAAGCGTACTGTAGCCGAGTCATGTGGCAGTAGATATGCAAGTTTTATGGGATCAATGGAGACCCAGTCTTCATTGCCATATATGTTAATTAAGAATGCCTTCGGGGTACAGCAGATCACGTGGAAAGGGCCTTTGTAAGGGGGAGTTGCTGGTGGTTTGCTAGTGTCGTTGTAGAGGTTTGCGGACAGTGGCCTAATGTAGCACGCAAAATGCCTAGTGTCCAAATACCAACCACATTCCAATGTTCGCTACACAAAAAGATAAAATGGTGGAATACCCAGAAATAGGGGCAAAAGGTAAACAGACAAGAGAATTAGTCACTGGGCACCACCCCTCGATTTTTTACACTGGGCAATGGGACCCAGCTCGAACCTGTTCCTAATATTATTCTAGAGTACACAGTTCTTCAGAACAATGGCATGGCTCTATGATTTAGGTAAGATTTCTTATTCTTTACTTGCCGAAAAAGCAGGTAGTGTGAGTGATGGTTAATTCCAAGGAAAATCAACAGTATATATATGATAAATAGCTTGAATCTCAAGTTAGATTTTAGAAAGAAAACAAAGGACACAAAGTCTAGATTGGTGGCTGAGAAGTGGACAGGTTATGCAGGGAAAAGAAACGCTTACTGTTTACAAAAATAAAAATAAAAGTTTTATGTAAACACTTGAGAGAGAGAAAAAAAATCAATGCACTGATTGAGAAAATATAGGTATTCAAAACCAGAAGGAGAGATAAATCTTCTTAGGAATCAATCTTCTAATTGTGTAATTTAAATATAGATAGAAGTATATATAAAGACCAACATAAGTATATATATTTGGCCTAAACTCAAATGTAATTTGACAGGTAACATAGTTACTTATGTTTTTCTTCTGAACCATCATTTTTAAAGTGATTTAATCGCAAACTCCTTCAGAGGCTTCCTCCGTGCTACAATGAAAAAGGACAGCAAAATATCAAATACAGTACAGTACTCCGTGTAACCTCCCAAATACCATGCTATAAAAGTTTACATATTATAGTACCATAATGAACACAATAGTGTGTACGTTGCTGTTGCCTGGGGGGTCCAATGATCTCACCAAGCAACGCCACTGCTAAATTACATATCCAGATACAAAAGTTAACAGCAGCCAACCTTGGCAGTTAGGATCAAGACAAAGCCTTTTGGGTCAAGGTCAACATAGCCAAGACAAAGTTCCATGCTTGTAACATAAGAAAACTTCAAACTTGAAGGAGAACCCCACCACATTGCGATTCACAATCTACATAGTGAGTCAACAGGGTTTGGACATAAATCTCCGACCACCTACTGATAAAGGATACATAACCATAGGTTTTTTTTTTTTTTCACTAAAGTTAACACTGCACTAATGTCCTAAGAATCCCCAACAGTAAAAAATTCCAAAACATCTGAACACAAGCTTGAAATCTCAACACACCACATCCATCGTCTTATCAGAGCCTTGAAATCCTTACGTCAGAAATTTTAACCTATGATATGTGAGGATCTGCTAAGCTGTGCAATAGTAAGTCTCGCTACCATCTCCGAGCCCTACAAGGAGTAGGGCGTGGTGCCAACCACCTGTTAAGTTAAACAGAAACAGAATAAAACATTATGAGGAGCTTGAGGCTCATTAAATAATGGGAATGACAAAAATGACAAATCTGTGAGGAATTTGTATTTTTCATAACATACAAATAATTAAGATTTTTCGCACAAACCCCTAATTATTATTAGATTCCCCCCCTTAGCATTTAAGCCCATCTAAAAATGTCTCATAACTAACAACAACGCCTTACACTAACTGTACATTTTCAAATGAATATATATTACATTATAAAAAATAGATTTCAATAGAAAGGAAGGCTGATCAACTAAAAGAAATTTAATTTATCATCCGGCCCTTCGTCCACTTATCCAAGTAACATCACAGTTATTATTACAGGTGTAAACTCTTAAAACTATACAGGAAAATAGAAAAAGTACATTCATCATAGTCCAAAATCAATTTTAGAGAATGCAAAACTTATTGATTTTGGACTATTATAGTACAATTAAAAAAAAATTACTAGATTTAATATAACTTTGTCATGGTCATGGAAAATTTACAACAATTAAAAAACATCCACACAAATCGTGACTAAATACAGTTTTCCCCACAAAGGGAAAACCGCCTTTTAACTACCCCAATATGGGAATGAAAAAATTACTAATAAAAAATTAATTACTATGCAAAGCCTTGAGATAAAAAAGGAACTTCTGTTCAGTACTTAGTTCAATGAAAGATTTATAGTTCTTCTGAGTCTCAAAATTCTGTCTGGGTACATGCACCGGGATTCAGCAATATGCTGGCGAGACATACAAATTTCCTGCAACACCGGAGACAGGCTAAGCCGGTGACTCTCCAGGTACAAGTTGGGTGTCTTTAACCGATCGATAACCTCACATGACAATTTAATATTTGCGCGTTATTGACTTCCTCTAATGTGAACCAGAGATGGAATCCATGCACTAAGAAGCAGACAATAAAAATCCCCCAAAATAAGGTTATGATTCAGGGCAAAGCTCTGTTTCAGAAAACCCAGACAGTGCAGTTGCATTCAGGTTAGATACACCCGACTGTGTCACTTCAGCCTCGAGTTAGACCAGTGTTTCAATTTACCATCAGAATGTCTGAAAGGATTTGAATTCTGAGGTGCTCAGGAATGGAGGACAGTTCCCTCTCTGTAGAATTCGACTGATCAGTGATACGAGGCCTCCACTACATGACTCGAGGCTGAACTAGAGGTAGGTCAGAAACTGGACCTTTTGACCTAGTCCATGGAGGACTAATTCCACTACAGGTGGGATTTTCAGGCAACAGTCGTTCATCACAATCGGGTGGCAAAAAGGCAAGAAAGTCATAGTCAGGATACATGAACACAGCTGAGTTAGAAAAAGGGTTTTCTAAACTATCAGGTCTTGAAAAGTCTGGACTGGAACTCTTGGAGCCAGCACAGAGTGTTTCCAACAACGAAATGCCAGAAAACTTCCCAGAATTCCCAACTCCCTGGAGGATGAACGACACCTTCTTCTCGGAAAGAGGAGTCTAAGAAATAGGGTGTTGGAAATTTGGGCACAGGAGAGTGTATGACCAATTTGGGAATCGAAATTGGGCTCTCACACATTTTAGTGGGGTCGTTCTCCCGCAGTTGGAGGACCACACAATCTCCAATAGATTCAGGCTTCGATACAGGACTCTCATCCAAATTTTCTGGGGGATATAACCTAGTATCCAGTGCTCTTTTCCTGCCATGTATCCTAGCTGGTTTAAAGATGGGCTTAGGCTAAGTAAAAGTTCTCGTATAATGGTAACTTTTCCTTTGTCGTTGGGACTTGTTACAATCTTCAGACAAAAGGTATGATGCAACTATTGAAGCCACCCCATAGGAGTCACCATCACTACTGGAACCAGAACTCTCCGAGACTTCAGAGGAAGTCAGACTATTATCCACGAGTCCTGGACTATTCTGAGTCTCAGTTACAGGATCAGAACCCTTTGGATACCAGAGAAAGTGCCTCCTAAGATAGACTGAAGGTTCAAGATAGGCTTTTCACTGGCATTTCTAAGGATACTAAGGATTGGGTCCGCGCCTGTACTTCTTGCCAAACTTCCAAAGTACATCGATACTCGGATTCAGGAGTGGGCACCTTTCCTCAACCTCAGCGTCGTCTCGCACACATTCACGTCGACGTTGTAGGCCCCCTACCCACATCACAAGGACATCGTTACCTGTTTACCGTCATCGACCCCTCCACTCGTTGGCCTGAAGCCATTCCCTTGGAAACAGCAACTTCCGCCTCATGTACATCTGCCTTACTCTCAGGATGGATTGCAAGATTTGGTATCCATGAGCATATTACTTCTGACAGGGGTACCACTTTCACCTCTCAATTGTGGACATCATTAGCGAATCTCCTGGGCATCACCCTACATCAGACAACTGCCTACAACCCTGCTGCCAATGGAATAGTTGAACGTTTTCATCGCACCCTCAAAGCAGCTTTGATGTCCCGCTGCAAGGATTCCAACTGGTTTACTCAGCTTCCCTGGGTCCTCCTGGGACTAAGGACCACTCCTAAAGACGCCCTCGACATCTTGGCAGCTGAAATGGTGTACGGCGACCCGTTGGTCGTCCCTGCCAAATTTTTTCCTTCTACAACCTCCTTTGACTATCTCCAGCGCATACGTCACTTCGTGGGAAAATTTACTCAATGCTGCCAGACTTACAAGCCCCCAGCGAAGCATCACATACCAACAGACTTGCACTCTGCAACGCATGTCTTCCTGCACAGCGACACTAGCAAGCCACCGCTAATGCCTCCTTACACGGGCCCTTTCCTTGTGATCCGACGCAATCCAAAAGCATTCCTACTAAATATTCGTAGCAAAGAAGACTGGGTCTCCCTTGATTGTCTAAAACCTGCTTAACTCCTGCCAGATGACCCGCCTACAGTTCGCCTCTCTAGATCAGGGCGCCATAGTTAACATGTACTGTATGTCATTTTTAGGGGGGGAGCCATGTACCAACCGTGTGTTACACGATCGTACATAGTTCATTTTATGTATATATTATGCTTGTATCTTCGCTCTTCCCTCGCACTAAAAAGAACCAAAATAAATATGTCTGCTTTTCTCCTCTGTAACAATGTCTGTTTTTGAACATGAAATTTCTTGTTGTTTTGAGCTTTTGTATATAAAGGAGAGTGTTCTATAATCAATTTACTCAGTAGCTTTCATCCTGCCTTTGAGTCACAACCTTCTCTCGGCCCGTCACACCAACAACGAGAATCATTTATCCCCACCCAACTGCCAGTGTATCCATTTCAGAAAACCGTAGCAGATTTCTTTCAGCTAGATAATAAATGCTATTTAGCATATGCAGACAAATTAACCGGGTGGCTGGAACTTTCGTGCTTTGGCAATAGTGTGATGTCATCAATGATCATCCCTATACTACGGAGGTTGTTCTGCCGTTGAGGTACCCCTGAGAAGATATCCACTGATGGAGGGACGAACCTAGCTAGTGCCGAGTTGTTGGACTTTTAAAAGTGATGTGTGGTGCAATTGGGTATCTTATCAGCACAATACCCCCAATCGAATGGGCGAGCTTAGGCTGCTGTGCGCTCTGCTAAGCCCATGATTAGGGACATTGTTAGGGGTAACAGGAGCCTAGACACCGATGTCACAGCCAAAGCCCTTATGCAATACAGGAATGCTCCTCTAAGGAATATAGACAAGTCTCCTGCGCAACTAACGTTGGGGAGGCAGTTACAGGACTCTGTCCCAATGGTAAATGAATTCTTGTATTTGGACAATCATTGGATAACGACAATATGCGAGAGAGAAAAGGCTATGGTCAAAACTTCGCAGAAAGAGGAGCATTTATATGACCTGCATGCACGGCAGGTGCCATACCTACGTGTAGGTAACCCAAGTCCTCATACAGGACGTAGTCAGTAAGAAGTGGGACCGATCGGGGGTGGTGATGGAAAAGCTCCCATATAAACAGTATTTAATTAAGATAGATGGGACGGGTAGAATGTCGAGGAGAAATCGCCGGCACTTGAAGTACATTACAGTGAAGAACCAGTGCCCTACTATGAAACCAGCTGTGGAGGTGCCACATACCCAGGACAAGGAGGTAGATGCTGACCACTGTAGCCTCCCACCCCTAGGCAGGCATAGTTCAAGGCTAACAAAACGCCCAGCTTGGATGAGGGACTACAAGGGTGGAAAATAGATGCAATTTGTCGGTTCTAGAGTTATTATTGTGTTTTGCTTCAGTAAATCATTTCTCATTTGTTTTTGTTCCTCTGTTTTGTTTGTCTCTGAGAGATATGCTTTGGTTGCGGGTTTTCAGTGTGTCTATGTTGTTTAGGTAATGCGTAGCTTTTGGGGGGGATGTAGGATAAGTATGTGTCAGTAATGAATCAGGTTTTGTTATGTCTATGGTTAGCTATGCTTCGCCTAACTCGTTGGTGCCAAGACCACCCGTTTTGGCGCTTACATTAGTAAGCTTGTACTGACCGTAGGATTAAGACGTGCTCCCTAATAAACCATCAACACGGGAATAGTGCTCCTTACTTACCTGTCTATGGTATACCATAAAATATTTTTAAAAAGAATGCTTTCTAACGATAGAATATCTTTATATTATATAGAGTATCAATATTCCAATTGTGTGAATAATAGCAGAAAAAGAATGAAAAAAAAAATTATCCTTTTCTTTCAAATTTTATTCTTGGAGATCACGCTGGCAAATAATTCAATTGAAATGGGTATGGTGGCTTTATTTTTATACATTAGTGTTTCTTTTAGTTTCATTTTACAACTAAATAGGTTGATAATAAAACTTACATCAATAATAATTTCCCCTAAATCTATAGAAATATAGGGAAAATGGTATCAAATGTTACATTGAGGAAATATAGTGTAGAATTTTTATATGAAAGTGGTATTTAGAAGGTTATTGAGATTACAAATACAAGGTTTTTTTTTTTTACTATATAACAAAATAACTAAGCTTTCTAATGATATATAACTTTATATAATGTATCAATATTCTAATAGCTTACATATAGCAGAAAAATGTATGACAAAATTCTTGTTTTCTGTAAAAATACTGCGTGATCATAAATGCAATTTAATTAAAATAGCTGTGATGAGTTTAAATTTATTGTGAGAGTGATTAATGTGGTTTCATTTTACAGCTATAGAGATACTGTATGTAATAAATCTTACATAATTTTAAAAAATACCAAAACATATCGAACTATGGAAAACAGTGAGTCAAGAGTTACTATAATGAAGACCTTTATAAAGTTTTACTAAAGTAGTATTCATAAGAATATATTGATTTCAAATGTAGAAATAATAGAAGAAAATGAATGGCAAAATTCTCGTTTTCTTTTGCGAGTGCAAATAATTTAATTGAAATGACTGTGGGGACTATTTTTAACGTTAGTGTTCTTTTTATAGCTAAATAGTTACATGATATATCTTACATCAATAAAAATTTCCCTAAAATATATGAAATTATGTAAAAATAGGGTCCAATATTACAACAATGAAAATTTATGTATGTGTATGAATACATTTTGAAAATAACGGTTTTCACACTATAAAAACAGCAATGAAGTAGGCACTAGGCTTCTATCGTGATATTTCATGATTTCTATTATTCATTCAGGTGTAATGTTAAAGGATCTTGTATTTTGTTTAGGAGAAGGCTCATAGAGCACTAAAACTTGTATCACAATGTATGCCATTTATGAAGTACACATGACACTGCTTTTGCTTTGTTGCACTCCATTTTTATTCTGTACCAACCGTGTTTCACACAATTGTACATAATTCCTTTTGTATATATTATGCTTGTATCTTCGCTCTTCCCTCGCACTAAAACGAACATGAAAATTCATGTCTGGGTTTTCCTCTGTAATATTGTCTGTCTTGTGAACTTGTTATGTCCTGTTGCCTTGAGGTTTTGTATATAAGGAGAATGTTCTACAATAATATAACTCAGTCGATTGCATCCTGCCTTTGAGTTCACAGCCCTCTCTCGGCCGTCACACTGGTGACCCCGGAAGTCAACTCGCTCCCACCGCCTTCCACCTCCACCCCCTCGCCCCTTCATCGTTAGTACTATGGAGGACTCTACGGCAGTTGGTGCTGCGGCCGCTCCATTCAAACTTTCATCGTTTGCAAGCGGAGAGGCGTTTGCTTGGTTTCAACGCGCTGAAGTCCAGTTTCGTATCAGGGGCGTGACTCGCTCAACCACCAAAGCGGATTATGTTCTCGCGGCGATACCCGAGGACACCTTCCCAGAAATATCCGACTGGCTTTGTGAACAAGGAGACACCCCAATAGCGTATGACGCCCTCAAAACATGCCTACTGCAGCAGTACTCACCGTCGCCACCCGCCCGTATAGCAAAGCTTTTTCAGCTCTCGCAACAACCGTTGGGGGACCAAAGAGCTTCACTTGCCCTCAGGGAAATGACCAGTATCGCTCGCCTTCAACTTGCTGCAGACGGCTCTCCTCGTGAGGTGAACCTACTTCGTGCCCTTTGGATACGCCGTACGCCGTTTACCCGAACCTGTACGCGCTGCCATACCCGATGTCGATAGTTTACCCATAAAGGACTTGATGACCAAAGCCGACGCCCTTATGGACAGCCACTTCAAGACCTCCATCAACGCCTCCACCCCTGACGAAGAGGATGCCTATTCAACGTCAACCGAAGCTGACATGAATGCCGTAGGACATACACGCCTACCCCGTGATGTGCCGAAGCAGCGACAAAGCCGCCCACCACCCACCAATCACTCGCGCCCCAACGAACGACTTCTACAGCCACTTACTACCTCCCATCCGCCGCAGTTCAGCTACTACCACTTCAGATTCGGGGCAACCGCGAAGAAATGTGCCAAGGATTGTCAGTGGCCAAAAAACATGTAAGTAGGCCATCGCTTGTGGCAGTGGCCTCCCGTGTTTCTAATCTTTTTTTTTTTACAGGATGCAGGAACGGGCGTGCGATTTTTGGTAGACACGGGTGCTTGTCGTTCTCTTTTGCCAAGGAAACTCTTCAAGGCACAACGTAGTCTGTCTACATCTGCCGACGTCCGCTTGGTAGCTGCCAACGGATCTGCGATACCCACCTACGGTTACGAGAACCTCACATTACCGTTCGGAAACGGTAAATTCAATTGGAAGTTTCTCGTTGCTGACGTCACAATGTCAATCCCCGGTGCGGATTTCCTCTCTCATTTCCACCTTCTGGTCGATGTCGCCCACCGACGATTGGCCAACGCAGACTTGTACTTGTCGACACCTCTTCAACCCGCCCCTTCTAACCTCGCTCTCCACATCAGCGCACCCACGGATGCCTACGCCCACCTCCTCACGTCGTACCCGGAAGTTTTCCGTCCAGAACTTCGCCAGACACCCACGGTTCCTGCCAAGCACGGTATTTATCACCATATCAAGACGACGGGACCCCCAGTCTTCGCAAAATTCAGACGTCTGGCACCGGAACGATTGGCAGCCGCCAAACAGATGTTCGCCGAAATGGAGGAAATGGGCCTTTGCCAAAAGGCCTCCAGCCCATGGTCGTCACCCTTACACATCGTTCTGAAGAAAGACGGCTCCCTCCGTCCGTGTGGGGATTACAGGCGCCTGAACATGCAAACAGAACCGGATCACTACCCCCTCCCAAACATAGCTGACGTGACCTCCTACCTGCACAAAGCAAAGGTTTTCTCTACGCTCGATCTCCTGAAGGGGTATTATCAGGTGCCTATAAACCCAGAAGACATCCCTAAGACTGCCATCACCACTCCGTTTGGTACATACACCTTCAATTACTCCTGTTTTGGCCTTCGTAATGCTGGGGCCACGTTTCAACGTCTCATGGATGGCATCTTAGGGGACCTCCATTTCTGTGTATGTTATGTGGACGACATACTTGTGTTCTCCTCCTCAAAAGAGGAACACCTCCGTCACCTGCGCATCGTGCTCGACCGCCTGCAACAAAACGGCCTTGTAGTCCGGTACGACAAGTGTACCTTTGGCGCCAACGAAGTATCGTTCTTAGGGCACTGCATCACTCCTGAAGGTATCCACCCCCTCCCTGAGAAGGTAGCAGCCGTTCAGAACTTCCCCGTGCCCTCGACCGTCAAAGCTCTGCAGGAATTCTTGGGCATGATCAACTATTATCACCGTTTTCTGCCAGCCATTGCCGCCACTCTTGCTCCCCTCTACGCCTCCCTCAAGGGTAAGCCGAAGGACCTGAAGTGGGGTCCCCTTCAAGAAGCAGCCTTCTGCAATGCAACTGCTGCGGCTCTCACTTTTCCTATCCCACACGCCCCTCTCCTTCTCTCCACCGATGCCAGCGACGTCGCTATTGGTGCAGTACTCGAGCAGGTGGTCAAAGGCTCGCCCCGCCCATTGGCCTTCTTCAGCAGAAAACTATCCAAGGCAGAATCGGGTTATTCTACCTTCGATCGAGAATTGCTGGCGGTGCACTTAGCTGTCCGTCACTTTCGCCATTTCTTAGAAGGTACGCCCTTCGTCATTCGCACAGACCACATGCCTCTGGTGCACGCCTTCACTCGACAGTCTGACGCCTGGTCCGCCCGTCAACGCCGACATCTCTCCGCCGTGGCTGAATACAATTGCACCCTCCAATACGTCCCTGGGAAAATGAATCCCGTTGCCGATGCCCTGTCAAGAAACACGTTGGCTGCCGTTCAACTGGGATTGGATTACAATGCCCTGGCTGAAGCCCAACGACAGGATCCAGAGTATCAAGCTTGTAGGACATCCTGCACGTTCCTCCGTTGGGAAGACTTTCCCCTCGAAGACTCCAACACCATCCTCCTCTGTGACGTTAGTACTGGTAGACCGCGACCTTGGATTCCTGCTCCCATGCGCCGACAGGTGTTTGATTTCATTCACGGCCTTTCACATCCCTCGTGCCGTTCTACTGCACAGCTGCTGAAGGCAAAGTTCATTGGCACGGCATTTCTAAGGATGCTAAGGATTGGGTCCGCGCCTGTACTTCTTGCCAAACTTCCAAAGTACATCGACACACGGATTCAAGAGTGGGCACCTTTCCTCAACCTCAGTGTCGTTTCGCACACATTCACGTCGACGTTGTAGGCCCCCTACCCACATCACAAGGACATCGTTACCTGTTTACCGTCATCGACCGCTCCACTCGTTGGCCTGAAGCCATTCCCATGGAAACTGCAATGTCCGCCTCATGTACATCTGCCTTACTCTCTGGTTGGATTTCAAGATTCGGTATCCCTGAGCATATTACTTCTGACAGGGGAACCACTTTCACCTCTCAATTGTGGACGTCATTAGCGAATCTCCTGGGCATCACCCTACATCAGACAACGGCCTACAACCCTGCTGCCAATGGAATGGTTGAACGTTTTCATCGCACCCTCAAAGCAGCTTTGATGTCCCGCTGCAAGGATTGCAACTGGTTTACTCAGCTTCCCTGGGTCCTCCTGGGACTAAGGACCACTCCTAAAGACGCCCTTGACATCTCGGCAGCTGAAATGGTGTATGGCGAGCCGTTGGTCGTCCCTGCCGAATTTTTTCCTTCTACAACCTCCTTTGACTATCTCCAGCGCATACGTCACGTCGTGGGAAAATTTACTCCATGCCGCCAGACTTACAAGCCCCCAGCGAAGCATTACATACCAACGGACTTGCACTCTGCAACACACGTCTTCCTGCGCAACGACACCAGCAAGCCACCACTAACGCCCCCTTACACGGGCCCTTTCCTTGTGATCCGACGCAGTCCGAAAGCATTCCTCCTAAACATTCGGGGCAAAGAAGACTGGGTCTCCATTGATCGTCTAAAACCTGCTTATCTTCTGCCAGATGACCCGCCTACATTTCGCCTCTCTAGATCAGGGCGCCCTATTTAACATGTACAGTATGTCATTTTTAGGGGGGGAGCCATGTACCAACCTTGTTTCACACAATTGTACATAATTCCTTTTGTATATATTATGCTTGTATCTTCGCTCTTCCCTCGCACTAAAACGAACATGAAAATTCATGTCTGGTTTTTCCTCTGTAATATTGTCTGTCTTGTGAACTTGTTATGTCCTGTTGCCTTGAGGTTTTGTATATAAGGAGAATGTTCTACCATAATATAACTCAGTCGATTGCATCCTGTCTTTGAGTTCACAGCCCTCTCTCGGCCGTCACAATTCTTTTTCCTTCCCTAATGATTCCCAGGACTCAAACTTTCTCGATGACTGAATGGTGTTTTGACGTAGGTTTAGGGTCATCTACATCTTTAGGAATTGCCAGTTGAGTCATAAAATTATCACTATAAATTGGAGGAGCAGCAGGCGGGCTAGGATAACTAGGATGAGGACCATCAGGTCATTAGTCCCCAGGCAAAGAAGAAGTGCATAGAGTAAGAGCGAGGCCGCTCATCTTCATTGTAGTAGAGGAGGGCATCGAGAAGCTCTTGAAGGAACAGTTTTTTATATCTCTACTGTGCTTCAAGTAGAAACCAAATGCAAATGAATGATAATTCATCAGATGGTCGAAGCCGTCCTCAACCAAATTATTATTATTATTATTATTATTATTATTATTATTATTATTATTGTTGTTGTTGTTATTATCATTTTATTTTTAATAGCTAAGCTACAACTGTTGTGGGAAAAGCAGGATGCTATAAGCCCAAAGGTTCCAGCAAGAAAAATATACCCCAGTGAGGAAAGGAAGTGAATAAACTATGTGAGGAGTAATGAATGAACAATGTATAATATATTAAAATCGGTAACAACGTTAAAATAGATTTGTCTTTTATAAACTATGAAGAAAGACTTGTGTCAGCCTATTCATCATAACATTTGCTACAAGTTTGAACTTCTGAAGTTATTGATTCAACTGCTCGATTAGGTGAGGTCATTTCATAATCTGGTCTCAGCTGGAATAAAACTTCTAGAATAATGTGAAGTGTTGAGTCTTATGATGGAGAAGGCAAGACTGTTAGAATCAACTGTATATCTAGTACTACATAGAGGATGGTACACTGTGGGAAGATGTGAATGTAAATGATGGTCAGAATTATGAAAAAAAATCTTATGCAACCAGATATCAATATCCAGATCAGGAATGAAAAATATAAATGACAAGTTTATTTTTGCAAACAAATTAAGATTAGAGCCAGCAGATGGAGACCAGTAAGAGAACAATACTCGAAACAGGGTAGAATGAAAGAACTGAAGCATTTCTTCAAAATAGATTTCTTCACTCAAGAACATCTAAGAATTTCTCAATAAAAAAAATTTTCGTTTATTTTTTTTTTTTTTTTTTTTGGCAATTGAAGAAGAAACAGACGGAAGGTGTTTTTCGAAAGTACTTC
>NC_090752.1:19735088-19972588 GCF_036898095.1 Palaemon carinicauda
TATTAAAACCTTCCACATGATTGTTTGTCCTCGGTAGGTTATTTAGAGTACATTCCACATTTTGATAGGGAAAAGAGGTTCAACTCTCCGTCTATGCTCACCTCTTCCACGTTGGACACCAATATAGGTCTGCTCAAAATAAGTAATAAATTCTGTTGGTAGATCTTCATCATCAGAGAGAAGTTCAAATCCATCAACAACATCGTGGATGGGTAAAAAAGCTAAAGCATTGAAGCATTTTACTTTCAATGCAAACGAAGGGTCAGTATTATACTGAACCTTCTTACCTATTTCATAAATTTTACGCCAACAGGAATGACCTAAATGAAATAAACATTCTAAATATACCAAAGTAAAAAATGCTTGAGTAAATATACCAACAGGAAAAGGCTTCTGTAAATATGCCGAAAAGGAAATACACTTCTTATTATACACTTCTTTAATATAAACAAACAACTGTTTCAAGAATAGCCTGTAGGATAGTGATTGTTTAACGAAGATAGTTCTTTAAAATAAACAAACAACTGTTTCAATACTAGTCTGTAGGATAGTGATTGTTTAACGAAGATAGTTCTTTAAGATAAACAAACAACTGTTTCAAGAATAGCCTGTAGGATAGTGATTGTTTAACGAAGATAGTTCTTTAAAATAAACAAACAACTGTTTCAAGAATAGCCTGTAGGATAGTGATTGTTTAACGAAGATAGTTCTTTAAAATAAACAAACAACTGTTTCAAGAATAGCCTGTAGGATAGTGTTTGTTTAACGAAGATAGTTCTTTAAAATAAACAAACAACTGTTTCAAGAATAGCCTGTAGGATAGTGATTGTTTAACGAAGATAGTTCTTTAAAATAAACAAACAACTGTTTCAATACTAGTCTGTAGGATGGTGATTGTTTAACGAAGATAGTTGTTTAAAATAATCACCCACAATATATTTATATATATATATATATATATATATATATATATATATATATATATATATATATATATATATGTGTGTGTGTGTGTGTGTGTATATATATATATATATATATATATATATATATATATATATATATATATATATATATATATATATGTATATATATATATATATATATATATATATATATATATATATGTATATATATATATATATATATATATATATATATATATATAGTAAAAAAAGTTGTTAACATTTAAACCTTCAGTTATTGATATGAAATAAACAAAGTTTCATTTGGTCTAATGATTAAATAAATGAAAGAAAATAAAAAAATATAGAAAATATGGGTGGAACTTTCGTGGGTGGAATTTTACATGGGTGAAATTTTTGTGGGTGGAATTTGGTGGGTGGAATTTTCGTGGATGGAATTTTCGTGGGTGGAATTTTTGGACCACGGAGTAAACCAGTTGGAGTCCTTGCAAGGGACATCAAAGCTGCTTTGAGGGTGTGAAGAAAACGTTCAACCATTCCACTGGCAGCGGGGTTGTAGGCAGTTGTCTGATGTAGGGTGATACCCAGGAGATTCGCTAATGATATCCTCAAATTGAGAGATAAAAGTGGTACCCCTGTCAGAAGTAATATGCTCAGGTATACCAAATCTTGCTATTCATCCTGAGAGTAAGGCAGATGTACATCAGGTCAACGAGTGGAGCGGTCGATAACAGTAAACAGGTAATGATGTCCTTTTGGTGTGGGTAAGGGGCCTACAACGTTGACGTGAATGTGGGGGAAACATTTTCCTTGCCATGACGTCACGGACAATAACAATGTCTACATAAAATAAACTGTGAAGAAGAGTAGTGAAGAAAATTCTTCACACCCTGGGGATGAAGGAAGGAAGAAATGAAGGATTAGTGTAGACAAATGAAGTGTAGGTAGGATGTTAGTATATATGAGTATACTAAATGAATGAAAAATGGATGTGATGCTTTGCATTATGCTAGGTCTGCAATCAGCATTAAGTTGAACAGCAACTGTGTACGAGATAAGTGCAAAGTACGATTGCAAGTGACAGTCAAACAAAAGTGGTATGATTACAACCGGAAGTCAAACAAAAGTTAACTGTGACTTAGTACAAAAAGGGTAACTACAAACTGCAAGATAATAGAGGAGGGAAGGACAAATCAAAATTTCAGCCACCCTTCACAGAGGTGCTTGGGTAAACAAGGTTGATGCGTACCATTTGCGAAGACCCTACCAGACCTCCTGGAATAGTGCTCGTGCACGTTTGGCAAAGTCCCATGAAGGTCTGCCGTGGCAAGGCGCCGCTGTGACTAAAGGAGACATAACATTGGTTGCTGTGTCAATATCTCTCTCGGCTCGTTGGTCTCTAGAAGGAGAATGCTGATGCTCAAGAGGAAGGGTGTTAGGAGGTTCCCCCTCCTTTGGATCGGTAAGTGTTTGGCTATTCTCATTAACCTGACTGGATGCACGTACTCTCCATTTGTGGACTGGACTTTGACTGTTCTGATGTGTCCGCTCGACGTGGGTATACTTCAAGAGTACGGGTCAAAGGGTACTCCTCTTAACTGACTTCGACCAGAATCAACAAGCCTAAATCTCCAACCTTGGTGATGGTTGGGTGGAGGTGACCTAGTCTTCTGGTGTCATTCTTGAAGGGAGCTGACATATTCGTACTTCCACCTCTTCAGGAATGTTTGTAGCATGTTGGTCAGTTTCCAGTAGTCATTGTGTAGGATGTCCCCCTTTCGAAAAACAGGATCAGTAGTCACCCAGGTGAACTTGAGGTGCTTATGAAATGGTTTGACCATATAGTAGGTGGCTTGTGGTCGTCTGCATCCAGGTACGGTAAAGGCCGATCACTTACTATTCTTTTGACCTCTCGGAGTAAGGTCACAACCTCATCATACGAAGGGTGGCAATGGTAATTAGCTTTGCGCAGGTTGAGTTTGGTAAACCCAATCAATTGCTCATAAAACCCTCATTGCTATGGGGCTCAATTAGTGATGAACTTCCAAGTGAGATTGTGGGCCTGTTTGAACCTGTCGATAACAGGGTGTTGCATGAGCTCTGTCAGGAGTGTTTGACCAGCTTGAAAGGTTGAGGCATTGTCGGGCACATTGCACTGGGGCATCCCAAATCGGGCATCGAACCTTCGTATCGCTTGGACTAGTTCCACAACTGTCAAAGAGATAGTGGTTTCTAGAGTTATTGCTCGCATGTCAGTGCAGGTGAACAGCAGTCCATAGACCATGTCTACATGTGAGTGGTGTACCTCGAAGCCGCCAGTGTAGTTCAGTCCAGTTACTCTGAAAGGGACCTCTGCGTTGAGGCGATTGGAGAGGACTGGAACTAACGGTGGTGTAGGGTATGGCTGGGCTTGTACTGTTTTTTAATGAATGCACCATTTGAGAATCTTCTTTACTTGTTGTCGCATTTGGGGAATCCAAAATTTCTTACGCAAGTGAACAAGCAGAGTGGAGATGTTACAGTGTAGCAGCACTTCATGCCAGTGCTCAACAATGAGTCTCCAGAGAGCACAGTGGGCCTCTAGGAAAATGGGGTCCTTGTAGCCAGATTCCGGGGGTGCGTCACTGATATGGGAATGACCTCATAGAACACTGTTATTGTCAATGTAGGGATTCCATTGTCCGATAAAGCCACGTTCATCAGACGTCAAAAAGGTGGGTTTACCTTGCAATTGTCATAATATGTGGTGGTAACTACTGCCCTGTGAGACATGAATGATGGCAGTAAGTGGTCTTCGTGGGAACCTGTGGACTAAATGAGGCAATATATGCCCGGCCCACCCGCTCGTGAGGTGCAGGAGGACTGTATAGCTCCTAACCAACTCATCAAGAGATGTGAAATGACCAAACCTTTGAGACTGCAGTGGCAATAGTCTGATGGGACAGGCTTTTATTTCCCATTCAGTTGGGAACCTGCTTTGTTTCGGGTAAGCTGAGATGTCGATTAGCAAGGTTGGTCCATAAAGTCACAAGTTGGACTTGAGTACATGGTGACATGCTTGAGAAATAACAGACAGTTTAACTTTATGCGGTTCATCTCTTCGACCCTATTGAGCCTAAGATGCATCCCAGACCATCCAAGACTGGAAGATGCAAAATACACTGGAAGATGTATTACCAACTCTCTGGTGGATATACGAGGCGCCTCACACTGAGGGACCTGGGGGAACCCAAACAAAAAATAAGGGGAATAAGGGGATAAGAGGACGTATGGGGACGTGCTCTGCCGGCTGTGTACCACTGTAGGGCCGTGGAGGCATCAGACCACACTGTTGTAAAGACGTATGTTTCAGGACGTAACTCGATCAGATACTGGACCTGTCAGCATCTGAACAGGAGTGCAGTTAACTCAAGCTTGGGAATGGACTGGCTCTCGTCCAATTCCAATATACGTTTAGGAGTAACTTGTGCCTTGGCTGTGAGGAACTAGCATTTACCTTCAGCTGTGACCACGTAGGCAGCGACTCCAAAGGCTTGCTAGGAGGCATCTGCAAACACATGTAACAAAGCTTGGTGACCCTGATGTGCATTTCTAGGTACCTTGATGTTTTCGAGACCCTTGTACCTTTTAAGAATGACATCAAGCTCCCATATCAAGTGTGCGCTAAGGCGTGAATCCTAACTCAGGTATCATCCAGAGTTTTTGAATGAAGAGCTTGCCTAGGACAGTGACTGGCGAGATCAGGCCAATAGGATCGTACATGAACGAGAACAGAGAGACAACCTAAATTTTGGTGTTAACGTGTGAGTAGTCCCCTGACATCAGTTCTGATGGCAGTTTGATAGCTAATGTGTCATCAGTGGTGTTCCAGTCCAGACCGAGGTAATCTTGGGAGCCCGTTTCGGAGAAGTCTCCTGAGACGGGGCCATTAGTGGTCAATTTGGCCAGGGGCATATTGGCTTCCATCATGATATTTTCTATGGACGGTCTTTTGCTAAGGATGTCCATGAGTAAGTTGTAGAAACGTTGGAAGTTGTCGACATAGAAGCTTGTTTTAAGCTGTGAGGCAAGACTACTCGTTTGAGCATCAGGTGTTTGATCGTCTGGTTGAGCAAATACGGGCTTGAGGTGATACCAAACATGGCTACCTTGAAGCGGTACTCGACAACCTCCCTCATACTGGAGTCCATATAGAAAAGAAACCGACTATAATCATGGTGTTCCTGGGCGATTTCTATCCGCAGGAGAGCGTTGTCCTAACACAGACAAATCATTTCTAAAATGTTTTTAATTCAGGAAACGGGATAAGTCAGAGGCGAATCTGATCTTTTAAACTTACATGTATTTCCATAGAAATTTTACAACATCAATCTTGAGCACTTCAATAATTTTTCTAAGTCCCAAAATTCTGGATAGCATCTTTAAAACATTATTTATGTTATATTTCTTGATAAACATTAACAAGTGCTTGCACAATCATCAACAAAACATCATAATCCTTGGGCAAGACTACAGCAAGGAGACTAATTTACTTTAAATTCAACATATCACTAAAAAAGTATAAGTCTAAATCAAAGGCTTAGCTTGGTTGCCCTTAGCACAACGGAGTGGCGTGAGCCTTCTATCATGGCTCTCCTCAAACTGCTCCTAGGTGTGGCAAACTATCAAGACATGATCCATTGGCGTCCTGGGGTAGGTGCCATCTTTCCTAGGGGTGTCGAGGTATGAGTCCTTTCTGTTACCAAGCAGTTCACACCGGTCTCCTGGCTGTAGCTTTCTCACCATTCTGTAAGAACAAAGAGGAGACAGCAAAAAGTCCTTGTCAACAGAAGTGAGAGAGCAACAGACCAATGGAAGCTGAGGCCGTGTCTATTCCCAAGCGAAGGCAGCAGGTAGATGTCATTCATATGACCCCAAAAGGGGATTTCAAATATTTGTTATGTGTGACAGCGTTAGAGATGTCTGCCATCAAACCAAATGGCTTCTACCTAAACCTGAGGATCATAGACTGAATATTTGAGGCTAAGTTTGGGCCTGTGTACAAGGGCTCATTCAGAGACCTTCAACTCGGTCCCTATTTAGCCGAAGCATTGAATACTATGCTCATTGTTGTGGAGGTGGAATTTTTGAGGACAGGATGATGTGGCAGGTAGTGCATTTGTCCGTCACTATGAGGTTCCAGCTCGACTGGCTCAATGAACCCCTCCTTTATGTACTCGTCAAGGATGGCCTGGTACCTGGTGAATAACTGAGGGTCCTTAGATGTTTTAAGGGACATCAGCTGGGGAAATGCCCTACCAAAGTTAATCTCCATTTGGCTATCGCTCTTGAATTGCAGCTGCACCACATATCTCCTGTTTGCGTACCGAGTAGTACGCTTGAAGAGATCAATGGTCTGTGCCTCAAGATAGCTGAAGGGTTCATTGCTTATGCCCAAAGCATCGAATTTCCAAAGATTCTCGACAGGGGGCTCCCCTCTGTTATGCTTATTCAATATAGTATGAGTGACAGGTTATCAACCTCCGGGGACTCTAACCCTTCCCGTGACCAATCTGGCAGCTTTCCCCAAACTACGTATCCAATGCGTGTACTCAATAAGTTGACGCCCTTGATGTTGTGAGGGCACTTGAGAAGTTGGGGAAGATTATCGGCTAGCATTGAATACTATGCTCATTGTTGTGGAGGTGGAATTTTTGAGGACAGGATGATGTGGCAGGTAGTGCATTTGTCCATCACTATGAGGTTCCAGCTCGACTGGCTCAATGAACCCCTCCTTTATGTACTTGTCAAGGATGGCCTGGTACCTTGTGAATAACTGAGAGTCCTTAGTTGTTTTAAGGGACATCAGCTGGGGAAATGCCCTACCAAAGTTAATCTCCGTTCGGCTATCGCTCTTGAATTGCAGGTGCGCCACGTATCTCCTGTTTGCGTACTGAATAGTACGCTTGAAGAGATCAATGGTCTGTGCCTCAAGAAAGCTGAAGGGTTCATTGCTTATGCCCAAAGCATCGAATTTCCAAAGATTCTCGACAGGGGGCTCCCCTCTGTTATGCTTATTCAATATAGTATGAGTGACAGGTTATCAACCTCCGGGGACTCTAACCCTTCCCGTGACCAATCTGGCAGCTTTCCCCAAACTACGTATCCAATGCGTGTACTCAATAAGTTGACGCCCTTGATGTTGTGAGGGCACTTGAGAAGTTGGGGAAGATTATCGGCTAGCATTGAATACTATGCTCATTGTTGTGGAGGTGGAATTTTTGAGGACAGGATGATGTGGCAGGTAGTGCATTTGTCCATCACTATGAGGTTCCAGCTCGACTGGCTCAATGAACCCCTCCTTTATGTACTTGTCAAGGATGGCCTGGTACCTGGTGAATAACTGAGAGTCCTTAGTTGTTTTAAGGGACATCAGCTGGGGAAATGCCCTACCAAAGTTAATCTCCGTTCGGCTATCGCTCTTGAATTGCAGGTGCGCCACGTATCTCCTGTTTGCGTACTGAATAGTATGCTTGAAGAGATCAATGGTCTGTGCCTCGAGATGGCTGAAGGATTCATTGCTTATGCCCAAAGCATCGAGTTTCCAAAGATTCTCGACAGGTGGCTCCCCTCTGTTACGCTTAATCAATTTAGTATGAGTGACAGGCTATCAACCTCCAGGGGCTCTAACCCTTCCCGTGACCAATCTGGCAGCTTTCCCCAAACTACGTATCCAATGGGTGTACTCAACAAGTTTTCGCCCTTGATGTTGTGAGTGCACTTGAGGAGTCGGGGAAGATAATCGGCTCCGAGGTTGATCTCTATGCCAGTCGCATTAGCATCAGGCTGTCTGTCTGCGAGATATAGACCACTAGCTTCTAGAGTGTGAACTGCATGGGTATATCCAGGCGTCCTCACATTCTTGCCCATGTTCGGGTTGACGATGGCAAAGACCTTATGCTTGCAGCAACCAATTTTCAAATTGAATTGTACCAAGTCTGAACATTGAGTTGGTTCGTCCATATTGAACGAGTTGAGTTGGAACACGATTTTTCCGACAAGAGCAAGGTTCAATGAGTTTATTACATTGGGATGCACGAATGTGCGTTGGGCACCGCATTCCGGGAAAACTTGAGGGGAATATTTAAGTCTTCCATTAACTAGAGCACCCGTGAAATTGTGTAGAATTATTTCGTTCGCCTGGTTGGTTGGTTCAGTCCCACTCCAGGCTATTTGGTTAAGTTGAACAGAAGATGGGTCTGCTCTTGGATCACCAGGTTGGTGACCCCCAGTCAAGATGTTGGAGCAAAGAAGCACTTTGTGACCACGTTTGCAGTTTTGGCATGAAACATCGGCGGTGCACTCGAGGGCAACATGTTGCGTTGAAAGACATTTGGTGCAATGGCCTGGTTGGTTCAGCTCCACCAATCGACCATTCGAATCGGGGAATTGGTTGCATTTTGTGGATGAATGACTGTCGTGGTCACAGAAAAGACAATTGCGCCGAACAGCGTTATCTGTTAGTAGGGGTGCTCTGGTAGGATCTGGTGCTTGTTTCCGAGTGAGCTTTGTTGAATTGTGGGTTGGCATGGATGGTGCCTTAGGCTTGAGAGCACCCCTGGTCGTTCAAGGGAAGGGCTTAGCCATTTTCAATGTTGAATTCCTGTTTCCTTCAGTGTTAGAAAGTTTAACAGGAAGTCGGTCCTGCTTGACTCCATCAACAGTTTGACTAGCTCCTTCATGCGTGCATGCTCGTATAGTCCATATTTCAATCCTGGCATGGATACAGATGTGCTATTTTAACGACAATAAAGTGTCTTCAGGAGAGAGGGGTTCAGCTTACTTAGGATGTCATGCTCCAACATATCTTCGGACAAGGTAACTTTGGTCACTTGGACATACTCTTCCTCAGCATTGTGCCACTCCATCAGAAACCGTCTAAGGTCAGGGCCATTATCCGGCGGGGGATTCATACTAAAGAGCTTCTTATACACCAAATGACGGTCAAGATTAGGGAACTAATACTCCTGGACGAGGCTAGCGATGGTCTTCTCGTACAGTCCCTCTGTCCAGATCCTGTTTCCAGCGAGACGTCGTGCTGGACCCTTAAGGCAGCGTAAAAGGATCTTGTACTTATCAGCCACGGAATACTTGAGAGACTCGTGGATGGTTTGACGGAAAAGGCTCCACCAACCCATCCAACGGTCTCTACGACCTTCAAAGATAGGGGATCAGGCTCAGAGGCAACGGACGCGTAAACAGTCTGTGAGTTTGCACCAGATGTTTGATTCTGAGCTCGGTCGCCATTAGACTTATGGAATACAATGCTACTGAAGGCCATTTCAATTCTTTTGGCATAGTCAGCCAGCATGGGGTAATTCGCCACAATGACCAGATAGTCATAATGGAGCCTCCAAAACTGCTCGTATTCATTAAGTCTCTCCGTGATCCCTCCAATGCAAATGCAAAACTGATCTAAACCAGGGAATGTCATGCGTGTAAGATCGACTGAACCTAGGCTATGGAGGGTCAGATCAGCGTCCTCACGTAGAAGTTTGAAATTGACCTCCTGTTGCTCAAGCCGTGTGTTAAGTTCCTTTAAGCTGAGAGCTTCAGGCAGAGATTGTAGAAGGTTACCGAGATTGGGAGCTTGGTAAGACACTTTGGATGAAACCCGTGGTGTTGTGTAATTTGCAAGTTCAAAGTTAAATAAATTCTCAAGATTCTTGAGTACATCTGAGGAAAGAAAACACACCCTACTCAAAAGGTTCGGCAAATTTGCGCTGCTATGTGCGTACAGGAAATGACCAAGTTGATGGGTTACGTTCACAACAAGAAAATGTGGTAAGTGGCAAAACAGCAATCGATAACTATACAGTACTGTATAGGCTAATATTAAATTGACAGAAGCAAACAAACAAAAATTAGTTACACCCACACAAGGATGATGACCATATAGCAATAATTACTCATGGGATGATGATACATGACTAGTAGCACATGGACATTACAAAAACACTGACATTACAAAAAAGGGAGATTACAAATTGAAACAACAGAGGCTAACATACATGCAGTCCACTATTACACAATCCCAGGTGCCCGAGGGAGGCACCAAACAATTCAAAACACTCACTAGTGCTCAAAGGTAATGAATGTGAACAGCACTTGCACAGAGGCTAAACTTAAAATTACCTCATACTGAGGATAACTAAATCTCCCTCACGTGTAGGTTAAGCTCAAAACTTCCTCACGAAAAGGACGAAAGCACAAAATTACACTAACGCTGAAGGAAAAATCAGTGACGCGATTGTTAAGTGGTAAACACAACAAATAAAATAATATATGCCGCACATGGGAGAAACGAACTTGAACAAAATAATAAATGCCTACATGAAATTGTAGACTTAGCTATATCGCACTAAATGTTTTGTGATGAAGGACACTAGGTTAAGCTTATAAGAAAATTACAGCATTTGCGCAAAGGAGGGTAATCCGAGGTACAAAAATTATGTGGCCGTGATAAACTAAGGTACTTAATGCTTAATCAAGTTAGTTTACGTTACATATTTGATGATCCAAAAGTCAAAGGTGAAAGATACGGTTCGAAGGACCACTAGTGTAGAGAAATTATATTTTTGTTAAAGATGAGTGGGACCTTGGTCCAGGTAAGTCTCCCTGCAGCAAGCAACAGGGTTCAACAGGGAAAGATAGGAGAACTAACACTCGAGGGCACAGCACACTTGCAATAACTTTAGTGCTGCAGTTCATGAATCTTCACTCTGGTAATAAAGTCTTCTCTGCCCAGAGACCTAAAAACTCCACACATGACTAAGTAATTAACTGATCGTCTACCCTAGCTTTGATAATCCAGGGTGATCTAACCTCTTAGGCTCTATTTCAAATCCCTGCTAGTGATCCCAGCGAGATGCTGGACAGGCATTTACTTTAACGTAGACAAAGGCAATGGATAGGAGCAGTGATGTATATAAGTAAAGTTAAATGGGGATCTTCCTTTTCAAACTACTATGTTAAAGAAGCGTACACTAATTTACACCAGCTTACCAATACCTACAGTAGGTTACTCTCTTCAACATCTCGGGTACTATTAACCCACATTAAATTCTTGGTTGGTGTAAAGAAAAATCTTTAAATAATGGGGTTAATGATACCAATGTCTGGAGTCTTATTTTAATTTCTTCATTATAGTGAAAATGAGAACCAGAGTAGCTCAATGATAATTTATTCAAATAACAGAATTAATAAATGAAATATTAACCAAAATTTACAACACAGATCGTTGGAATTAATAAATTGTATGAACACGTGGCATTAACCCTCAAGTGGAATAAATAAAATAAAAATTGTATGGTAAATAAATTATGTAGTAGGCTACTGTGAGGTCCAAACATGTGGTCAGTGACCGCAAGCAATTACCGACAAATAAAACATAATTACATTAAATGCCATGTACGCAGTCCGAAAAATGTATGCCAGAACGTTACCTAAACTTAACCTAGAGACAAATGGAAACTTATCTAACGGCCTTAATTCAACTCACAAGTTTCGTGATCCTGGGCGCCTGTGTCCAGAGAATGGCGGTCTTAAGTTCTAGCTCACTAGGCCTACTGCAGTGGTTTAGTGGAGTCAATGGCCCCTTCCAACTCGCCCCTATCCTTGATCAGAGGTTTTTGTGGGACTGGCTGCTTCTCCTCAATATTTGTGACCTCTCAAGGCTTCTACTTGTCCTTGTCAGAATCTGGATCCGTCACTGTACAAGGGACAGGCTAGTTGCAGCGAGTGGAAGCACGAAGTTGACTCAGCAGCAATTGACCTTCCTGGGTATTTGTATCCAGATATTGGCGGTGTTAACTTCTACCTCACTAGGCCTACTGCAGTGGTTTAGCGGAGTTCATGGCCCCTTCCAACTCTCCCCTAGCCTTGATCAGAGGTTTTCTGCTGGACTGGCTGCTTCTTCTCAATATTTGTGACCTCTCAGGGCTTCTACTTGTCTTTGTCCTCCGTGGAATCCGTATCTGTGTATGCACTTGAAGAGAGGCTAGTGGGAGTGAGTGGGAGCACGAAGTTGACTCAGGAGCAATTGACCCACCTGGTAGAACCGTGTCATGGCCTGGAGTTCGAGTTCAGGTCAGCAGTGTCCAGCTTCCTTCATTCAACAACAGCACATCTCGATACATAGGCTAGTGGTCTTGAGATTCCATATGTAATTTAGGACAGTCTTGAAACACTTGCGGTTTGTGAGTTTTAAGCAATACGCTTATTTAGAGTACAAGGAGAAATCTTGCAACTCCAGAGGACAATAGATATTCCTAGCCCTAAACATCCAGAATACAAAATGAAAAATGAAACTAAAATGTAGCCTAATTAGCAAATCCGGCTTACGTGTGTTGACAAACATATCTCCTAGGCTAGCAGAATGGAGTTCTAGTAGAGAGAAAACGGATTTTGAAGCAAAGCGAAAAATCTATTTTTGGGTGAGATAGCCATGTTGTCCTGATGGAAGGTTCCTTTAGACAGCTTTCTAAGGGATATTTAGCTACAGTGATACTCCCAGAGAATTGACCATAGGTCTTTAGAATTTCAACTCCTGGCACGAGTATCCTTTAACAATTCTTAAGGATATCGCATAATATCAGGGGACGTATTTCTTGATACAACACATGGCAATCTTCACCCCGAATAGAGTTTTCGCTCTGAGGAGGAAGAGTGGCGAAAATGAAGGGGAGCCGTCATCAAGGTTACCCGTTGGATCCCCTTCCCGTACTACTACAGCACCACGCATGGCGACCCATTCTTTGTTGCAGTTAAGCATGGATAGCTACAGATAGAGTGGTTTCGGGTGGGGATTTTTACATATGTATACTCCTTTTCTTAGAAAAGTAGGGCGGGTCCATCAGGACTACATGGCTATCTCACCCAAAAATAGATTTTTTGCTTTGCTTCAAAATCCGTTTTTGGGCTCAGCCGAGTCTTCCTGATGGAAGCTTACCAGAGAATTACTTAAAATACTATATCTGTGGGTTTGTATAAGTGCCTTAACCTTGAGTCAGCTTCTATATGGTCACCCAGACCACATAAATATATGACGCTACCGTTATTCGTCATATCCGCTAAGCTTGGAACGAGCTTAGGGCTTCCTGCCCCCTGCAGGGAAACTGTCAACTCTGACTGTAGAAGTGAAAAGGTTTGTATACCTCGGAACAAATGTAATTAACATACTATAATTATGTTCACTTGTATAAGCACATTCAAGTGTTTACATTATTTTTAGGAAAAATAATTAAGAAACTCTGGCTAGTTTTATTCAGCTACTTATGGGGCAAATAAGACGCAAATACATTTTTCATATTTATTTGTATAGACAACATAAATATAACAACGAATGTATTAAAATAGAATCATATCCTTTACCACCAACATTCTAAAGGTACATATATATGTATCACCTGTAAGGGAAGAAATATATTATTAAAACATTGACATTCGAAATCATTGTAAAATTATTAAGATAATTTCACTGTAAATGTTGGATGAGTTTAAACACTGCATACGAGTGTACACACGGCACTGGTGTTATTTGTTTGATTCTACACCTATAAAGAACAGTCCCAGGGGCACCAGGGTGACCCTTAATAAAAGGTATTATACTGAAAGGTGTTAACACCTTTTCACCCAAAACTGTAAAGTCCCAAACAGTTCACTGTTCATCGCAGTACTAGACGACAGGTTTTATAACACTACCTGCTGCCACCACAAAGTGTTTCAGCTCATGCACTTGCTTCACATGATGTTTATACAAGATTCCAGAGGATATCCAACCTGTGTATGAGCGGATTCTATCAAAGTCCATATACGGAAAAAAGTTCAACGAGGAAGCAATTTTTCTCGGATCATGACCTGCGGTTGTACTGACATGATCCGCTCTGCGAATAAAGTAGGTGAGCTTCGCCCTCATTTCTTTCAGGGATAAGTTTGATCCTGAGGTTTCGCCTATGAAGAGCTGTCCTCCCCTGAAGTCTGAAGTTCTTCGAAGATAGACCTTTAGACATTCTACTGGACATAGAGAGACATCTTCCTTCAGAGGGCAGATTCTTTAAGGACCCCACCTTTTGGTGGGTAGCTTGCTTTTGGCGAGAAAGGTAGGAGCGGGAAAAAGATTCAGTTCTCCCACTTCTGTGAACTGAATATGGCCCTCGTCTCTTGATAGGCTACTATATCACTAACTCTAGCCCCAGACGCTATAGCGAACAAAAATATTACTTTTTGTGTTAGATCCTTTAGGGAGCAATCTTCATTGTTCAAGTTCGACACATAGTGAGAGACTTTGTCCAAAGACCATGAAATGGGGTTCGGAGGGGCTGCTGGTTTAAGTCTAGCGCATACCTTTGACAGATTCCGTTCGACAGGTCCAAGTGGAAGGGGTATAGAAGAGGTCTAGTCAAAGCTGACTTACACATAGTTATCGTGGTGGAAGCCAAGCCTTGTTCATGAAGGAGGATGAAGAAGAACAGGCAGAAGTCTATCGAGATTTCCGTCGGGTTTTTGCTTAAACAAAAGAGACCCACATCTGGTTGATTTTGACTTGTATTCTTCTATAAAGTCGTATTCTTCTATAAAGTCGATACTGTTTTTCGAGATCCCAAATCTTTTCTTGACTGCTAAGGCGAGAAAATCATGAGATGAAGGTTTTCTGTTCTCAGTGATGAAGCGAAGACAGTCGACTTCTGAACAAGTTGGGACAGAACTGGGTTCGGTAGAGGAAACAGCCTCAACTTCAGTTTTATCTCCAGAGGGAACCAATTGCTCTTGGGCCACTTGGGGGCCACCACTGCTGCTGTTCCCTTGAAGGATCTCAGCTTCTTGAGGACCTTTAGCAGGAGATTTGTTGGCGGGAACAGGTAGATGCGAGTCCATCTGTTCCAATTGAGGGACATGGCGTCTGTCGCTTTTGACCGATGAGCCTCGTCTGGGGCTACGAATCGAGGTAGTTTCTTGTTGTCGCTAGTTGCGAAGAGGTGGATCTGCAGTTCTTGGACTTTTTCTAAGATAAAGGAGAATGAGCCTGCATCTAGGGACCATTCTGACTCTATCGGCTTTAGCCTGGATAGAGCGTCCGCCGTCACATTGCGGAACCCTTGTAGGTGAACTGCTGATAAGTGTCATCTTTTCTTTCTTGCCAAGCAAAAGATGGTCACATCACGTGGTTGATGTAGGGCGATCTCGAGCCTTGTCGGTTCAGACATATCACTATCACTTCGCTCTCCAAGACCAACTTGATGTGGGCTGATCTGTGAGGGGATAGCTTCTTCAAAGTCAGGAGGACTGCCATGGCCTCTAGAATGTTGATGTGAAAGGTCTTGAACAGGGATGACCAGGTCCCTTGAGCTTTCCTTTGATGGGTATGAGCTCCCCATCCTTCCGTTAAGGCATCTGTGTGGATGACTACCGATGGTTGAGGTGGTTGTAAAGGAATAGTCCTTGCTAGGCTCTTGACCTTCGCCCACGGCCTCAGAAGCGATCGCAGTAAGGTCGGTGTTGGTCTCTGTAGATCTCTTCGAGCGTTTGATGCATATCTTCTCCAGACTCCTGACGTATCTTTCAGCTGTGCTCCTAGCACTGGGTCTGTCACTGCTGCAAACTGGAGAGAGCCCAGTACTCTTTCCTGTTGGCATCTTGAGAACCTGCAATCTCTCTCCTCTTCTTTGGCAGAATGGAGAGGCAAGTTTCAATTGATTCTCAACCATTGAAACTCTTGAGCTGGAGAGGGGCAAGACTTCTTGTAGTTGATCTCTAATCCCAGATGTTCCAGGAACTGGATCACTTTTGTGGTTGCCTGCAGACAAGCAGTCTTGGATGCTGCCCACACCAGCCAGTCGTCCAGGTATGCAACTACCTGAACGCCTTCTAAACATAGCTGTTGTACAACTGTGTCCGCAAGTTTCGTAAAGATCCTTGGGGCTATGTTTAGTCCAAAGGGCATGGCTCTGAAGACATACTTTGTCTTTTGTAGCTTGAATCCTAGGTAGGAGGAGAAGGGGCGACTGACTGGAAGGCGCCAGTAAGCATCTGCCAGGTCTATTGAGACTGTGTACGCCCATTTCGTTAACATGGTCCTTATGTGTCGTAGGGTTAGCATCCGGAACTTGTTGTTCTCGATGAACTTGTTGAGTGGAGATAAGTCTAGAATGACTCTGAGTTTGTCCGAGTCCTTCTTGGGAACACAAAACAGCCTTCCCTGGAATTTGATGGACTTTGCTTTCCTTATAACCTTTTTGTTCAAGAGTTCTAAGGTATATTCTTCCAGTAAGGGGGTTGGAGTGTTGGAAGAACTGAGGAAATAAAGGTGGAGATCTGTTCAATTTCCATCCAAGTCCATTCTTGATTAGGCTGTAGGCACAGGGATCGAAGGTCCAACGATCCTGAAAGTGGAGGAGTCTCCCTCCTACCTGGAGCATCTCATTGCTTGGATGGTCCGGAGGGTTTGCCACCCTGACCACGTCCTCCCCTACCTCGTGAGGGGTTTCTTGAGGAGCCCTGTCTAGATCCTCTTCCTTTCGGGTGAAAGGTAGTGGTGTGCTTCTCAAAAGCTGGGTTAAAGGCTGGTGACTGGACTACCAGCTGTTGAGGCCACCACCTGGAAAGTGGTTTGTGGTTGAGCAACCAATTGGGGCACCGTGGTCATGGTAACCGTGGAATGTTGCGCAGGTCGAGAAGGTAGTCTAGACTTCTTCGTCTTCCTCTTAGGTTAAGGACCAGAATCAGGGGAAGATTTTCTCTTAGCAGAGATGCTCCACTTTTGGAGAAGATTCCTATTCTCTTGGACTACTTCCTTTGGGAAGAGGTCCTTGCCCCAGATACAGGAAGTGATCAACTTCCTGGGTTCATGTTTGACCGTTGCATTGGCAAATACAAACTACCTGCAGGCCCTCCTGGCCTTCATAAAAGCGTACAAGTCCTCAACTAGGGTGGCCATGTGCATCTTGGCCAGGACTTTGTACATGTCTGGGGTGCTAGCAACGCCTGCAC
This sequence comes from Palaemon carinicauda, assembly GCF_036898095.1. NCBI lineage: Eukaryota > Metazoa > Arthropoda > Malacostraca > Decapoda > Palaemonidae > Palaemon > Palaemon carinicauda. Next base: position 19,752,041 of record NC_090752.1, read on the forward strand.
ACATCTCCATGCAGTTCTGGAGGGAATGAGAGGCAGCTAGTCTCTCCTTTGTGTACTGTTGTCTTCTCAGGAGAAAGTCCGACAGCTTCGGGAAGTTCTCACTGAACTGCTGTCCTGCGATGTCCGCGTCGAGCTTTGAGACTGAGAAGGTTAAGCGGACCTCGTTCCAATCCTTCTCATCCGTGGGCAAGGCCAGAGACAATGGCCTACACTCCTCTAGCGTAGGACATGGTTTGTCTGCATCAATTACCTTCAGCACACTATGGAGAGCTTTCGACGAGAAGGGGAAAGCTCTTGACGAAGGAGCAAGAAAAGTAGGGTGTTTCTTGCTCAGTGCAAAAACTTTGGAGTTTGTATACCCTGCCTTCTTCAGGCGACTCGTCAGGAGAGCCTGTGCCTTGTCATGGTCGAAAACCATGCCTTCCTTGGGTTCCGTCTCTTCCTTAGACACCAGCTCACTCTTCAGCCGGATGAAACATTCAGGGTAAGCCAAAAGGATTGGCCAGAATTGGATGTCGTCCAGGGGGATGGCCCTATCTTCTCCAAAATGTAGAGTTTCCCATTCATGATGGGCATGCACTCTGCATACCTCCAGGGATTGGTTTCGGAGCATGGTGGTAGGTCAGACACTTTAGGTCGCTTGTAAGACCCACGAGAAGTGACTATGCAGGTTGCTTCACGGAATTCCTTCCACATATCTACGTTTCCCTTACGTAGAGAGTCCACTAGTTGCGTGATCTGGGCCATAACCGCTTGGGCCAGCAGGTCTAGTGAAGGGGTTTAAGCCGAAGAAGTTGACGGCACAGGCTGGAATGCCGACACAGACAGAAGAGGATCTTTCGCTTCTGTCGACTCGAGATCTTTGTCTTCACCGGGTGGTTGGGCCACCTCTTCGTCAGGATCCTCTTGAAGGAGATCCTTTTCGGTGTCCGAGGACACTTCTGACATCCTCTCCTGATGGATATCCATGAATTTTAAAGCCTCGTTGATCTCGGCCTCAATTGCAAGCTGTACGCAAGGAGGCCCGGGTCATGCCTGAGGTACGACGGCATCAGCTGTTGCCTTCGGGAACAGCAGGCTTCTCAATAACTCACTTGGTAGTTACGGTCCCGGAGAGTTCTTCTGGAACCCTCGTACCCACTTCTTAAGCTTTTCCCTCGCAGCATCCCTCGACTCCGTCGACTTGGGATCACCGAAACCCTCGGTCATCAAGGTCGAGCAGATGTTGCAATCATTGGGATCCCAATATCTCAAGGTTTCAGTTGCGATGGAGCAGGGGGCATGAGACCTGCACATGGAGTGACCACAAAAGTTCTTACTCTTGTGGTTCCAGTAGATGACTTCACACTTCACCTTGGTCTCCTCCAGTAGAGAAAGGAAAAGGTGAAATGAGTAATGGGTAATTTATCACACTGATAAATTATGTTCATGCATAAAATTAGCACTTGCTTAGGATAGTTAGCTAGAAAGAAAATAGGAAAGACACATAGCTGTGTCGCCTGACCAGGCAATTGCTGTGACCTCCCTCAATATTAATATCTAGAATTTCTTTATTAGGGAAAACTAGGGTGGAAGAGCTCTAATCTCTAGAGCTAAAGTTAGTGTATACCACTAACCCTCCCATAATGGAAAATTAATATTGTAGGGTAAGAATATTAAGTTCTGATGACCTATGGCTCATCAGGATATTGAAGGAATACCTCACTTCAACATTATAAGTGGTCTCAACAATGGACTGTGAAAGGACACACAGAATATTTTGGAAAAATATACTACTGTATATTATATACTATAGTTTTCTAATTGCAGTATGTACTATACTGCAGAAATACTGGCTACTGTATAGTCTTATACTGTAGTTCTGACGGTTTTTTGCCGGCTAGGCTAGTACCTGACGACAGAGAAAGAAAAAGCATGGAGAGAAGGGCTACCGTATCATTATAGTTTAGTACAATAACTAGGGTTGTAGGGACTACTGTTCCTACTGCCTTTCTCCAGAATGAGGATTCAAATGAAAGGGGGGAAAGTAATCATTCTAGCTTCCATCCAGCCACAGAATCTGTTGCCGGCTGCTCTGCCGGTTCCAGGGTTTGTGGATGGCAGTCAAATAGAGGACTGAAGAACACTCAAAGTCATAAGGGTCTCCCACCGGCAGCCGTCATGGCCAGCACAACCATTCCCAGAGCCTTGTGTCCGTTAGGGTGAAGGTCGAAACGGCAATCAAGCCGCTTTGTAGGAGCCCGGCCGGCATCGCAATCCACCCGGCAAGTGGGGAGATTGTAGCATACCGGCCAAAGATGTTGCGATGGCTAGGCCATCACTTAAGGACAGAGAGGGGAAGGGAAAAGGGTCTTATATTTTGTGTCGAAAGAAGGCCTCCCACTTTCGGTCACAAATACAGAAACATAGTTTCTATACCGGCGCTGTCTTGGGCGGCAGAAGATAAACGATTCCTGGGCCCATGAGGTTGCCGGATATGAGACATGTCTTCTAGACCACTTTCGGTTGTGGACTAGAGAAGCCAGGCTTCCTATGTCTGCAACTGTAAACCGGCAGGGGAGTGACTAGTCCCCCGTCAGTAGAGTTGCCGACAACAAGACTGAATACTCTGAGTTACTGTCGTAATTCCAAGCCGGGATACTCACCGGCAAAGAGGGAAGAAAGAGAGCACTAGCCTAGTCGAGCCGGAGTACACTACTCTATGGCAAGGCCAAGATAGGGTTATCGCCTATTGGCAACACTCAGAGGGAAGGTAGGTTTTACCCTTAATTCTCGAAAAGAGACGAGTATTGAATTATATTAGTAATTCTAGTAGATATATTATCAACTACTGAATTAATAAAACGATACAAGCGGGTAAACAGGGATAATGAACAAAAGTATACTAAAACGCATTAGGCTAGCCTAACGCGAGTCGTGATTTCGGCTACGCTACGTCACCGACACTCTAAAGTATACGATCGAAACATTTCACAGAAGAGGAAATATACGTGCATGATCTTATCTGCACTACAGTAGTATAATTTGCCTCAATAGCTATAATTCATTAAAGCTAAATACCTGGAGCGTCGTACTACTGACTAAATAAAGCATATATGGCGTACGACAGCGTCCAAAATGGCGCCTCCGGTGAATGGCTATGCTCTGATAAACAGATATAAATTATGCTAATTTAACTGTGAGAAGGGAGCTAGAAATTATACACAGGAAAGATTAAATACTCAACCTTCCAGAGGCTGAGGATGCTGGAGAATGCATGATAAATCCAATAATTAGTAACACAACACCGAGAGCAAGCGGGAGATACACCGTGTTTAATTCGCTACTAACAATGGAATGGGTCACCAGGCGCCACCGTGGCGTTGTAGTAGTACGGGAAGGGGATCCACCGGGTAACCTTGATGACGGCTCCCCTTCACTTTCACCACTCTTCCCCCTCAGAGCGAAAACTCTATTCGGGGTGAAGATTGCCATGTGTCGTATCAAGAAATATGTCCCCTGATATTATGGGATATCCTTAAGAATTTTCATAAGGGATACTCGCGCCAGGAAGTAGAATTCTGGAGACCTATGGTCAATTCTCTGGGAGTATCACTGTAGCTAAATAGCCTATCCCTTAGAAAGCTGCCTAAAGGAACCTTCTATCAGGACGACATGGCTAAGCCCAAAAATTTAAAGTAGCTGAATACTTAAAGGAAAATAATAAATACAAAAATATTTATCTTGAGACACTCACTTAAGGAAGAATCATCACTTACATTTTTCCTGCTGTGACGTCACGAATAATAATAATGTTTGCATAAAATAAACTGTGAGGAAGAAGAAGAATGGTGAGGAAAATTCTTCACAGGTTTTGTTGTCAGCTGTTTTCAAGGTTCCGACTGTATCACGTTTATACTCACATATAGTTAAGAGTATTGTGAAATGATTTTGCTCCCTAACACGTAATCCTTGAAAAAAAGGAGAACACTGTTCAATGAACTCTCGGCCAGTATCTTATTAAAATGCTTGTCGAACAGCAACAGCAGCAACAGACGAATCAGCTGACGATCCACGGCCTTCTACTTACGCGATGTAAACAAAGATATAGAATACAGATATTGGTAACGATAACAATTACGTTTATCTTATACTATCGCAATATAATTTTTATAACCAAATTTGGTATTCAACCTTGCAAAACCTTTCTATTTTATACTATCTTAGAGCAAACCACATTCACAAATGAAGAGCTGCGATGTACTGTAAACATCTATATTTACAGGTATGGATGTACATTTATTCGCAAAATTAGATTTCTTTTTTGGTCCTTAAAAATTAACATTTATTTGTCTCTCTCTCTCTCTCTCTCTCTCTCTCTCTCTCTCTCTCTCTCTCTCTCTCTCTCTCTCTCTCTCTCTCTCTCTCACTTACTCTTGGGGGGAAATTCAACTCACGTAACATCGGATATTTCATGTAAAATAAGATTACTTTTTTGGTACTACTTAAGAAACTACCATTTATTTCTCTCTCTCTCTCTCTCTCTCTCTCTCTCTCTCTCTCTCTCTCTCTCTCTCTCTCTCTCTCTCTCTGGGGGAGGAGATTCAACTCACGTAACATCGGACATTTCGTATTAATAAAATATATCTCAATAAAGCTGAACTTGAGTAAATTTAAAGTCTTGTAAACAAAACTCGTGTTAACGGGGAGTATATATATATATATATATATATATACACATATATATCTATATATATGCATATATATATACATATATATATTTTTTCATATATATATATATATATATATATACACACATATATATATGTATATATATACGTACATATATATATATATATATATATATATATATATATATATATATATATATATATATATTATATATATATATATATATATATATATATATATATATATATATATATATATATATATATATATATATATATATATATATGTCCCATGTTGAGGGATGATGAGACATTGGAACATGGGTTTTTTCACTTTATTACAAAAGTTTTGTAATTACACAGCTAACACTTTCTCAGGTGAGAGCCTTGTCTCTTCGAGCGTACAAAGGCAACTCACTACCCCTCGCTACCAAAATGCAATCTCGCTACAAAACCATGCTGAGTTATAGGTTTGTGGAATTCTCATGATTATAGAGTTCATTCATCTTGACGTACAACACATATCTTCATACGATAATTAGGACATTACTCCCCCCCCCCCCCTTACCCCTCACTCCGGGAGGAGGTCCGCACTCGCCCTCACTAGCTCTCCGTATGCCAGGTGAAAATTTGTTACTTGGAGTGCTAGGTGGGGTCTACTAGACCCCAAATTTAATTATCGATAAGTTTCAGCTATTTCGTTGTTTCTTTAAGTTCTCGTGCCATAGTACACCAATTTTAACCAACAAATTATCTATTTTATTTGTTAATTTTAGAATTTATTTGCTCAAATTCAGATCTTTCCAATTTACGGATATATTTCTATATTTTTCACATCTCAGTGTCAAGACCTGCTATATATTTATTCTATTGTATTTTTTATATTTACAGTTTTTTCTTAATATCATAATGTAAATGTTGTAGCAGTTATAGTACATTTGGTTGTAAATAGAACAAGCGCCAAGGAAATGAAAATAAAATGATTATATAGATTTTTTTTCATTCTGAACGAAAATGATACAGCCGTTTATATAATACATCCCAATAACACACTGGTTTACATCATTTTTATGTAATATGTTATAAACAGTTATGAAAAGGAAAAAATAAACAAAAAACATTTGATATGTAAACCGTAATAAGAAAATAACTAAATTAGGAGTCGGGTAAACATTCTACACAAACAGAGAATGAGTGCTCATCAAAAATGGGATTTTTACAGCTCTGACATGCCTTTTTTTTGTCTTCCTGTCTATTTTCCTAGGACAAAATCCACATCTTTTTTCTTTTTGTTAGGATCCCTTTAGCTTGTGGTACTGATTTCGAATTGTCATCTCCATTTACAAATGCTTCAATGCACATCTTAACATGATGTGGCAGATATCTTCCTGATGACTCGAAATGATGTTGTATCTGGGGCAAGCACAATTGTTCTGCCAACTTTGTTAAAAACATCCTTCGCCTACGTGGTCCTTTATATGTTGTGGGATTTTTTATTGTGAAACAAACACAGGCGTTGTAACAAGCAACATCCATCATCCAATATAATATACTCAATGGCCATCGGAATGAAGTGCACTTGCATGTGTAGTTCTTCACAAGCTGATCTAATCGATCAACATCCCCTTTAGTTACATTGTAGTCTAGTATGACATGTGGTTTGAAAGGCTCATCTTGCTCTATATCCCTGTTGAAATGCATTGAACTTAACAGTAAGACAGCATGATCTTTCTTTGGAACATAACTACAGATCATAATTCGATCTTCCTTGGAAAAAACAAATTCAGTCGTGTAGACCTTACGATCCTTTGATCTTTGGAAGGATGGAGGAATTTCATTTTTAGTCTTCCTCAGAGTACCTAGCATTGTAAGATTCTTGCTGAGAAGCTCTTTAGCAAGGCTGTAATCAGTAAACATGTTGTCTGTAGTTACATTTCTACCAGTATTTTCAATGGTTTTAATTAGGTCACGAACAACTTTGTGGTTGCCCTCTCTCAGCTTTTCCATCAATTTTCCTAACATAAATTTGAGCATTGGCCCACATTTTTATGCCATATTTATCAGGTTTACTTGGCATGTACACTTTGAATTGACATCTTCCTTTAAATGGTACAAGAGACTCGTCAATAATTACATATTCACTAGCTTTGTAGTTTACTTGACATGCTTCAACAAAATTCTGGAAAACCTTATATGGGTGCCAGTCGTCCTTGTTCTCCACTTTTTCGTTCCATTCGAGTATTCATGTCATTCGTTGGAAACAAATTCTACTCATGGTGGCACTATAAATAGGTGGTCCAGTCTTGGTACTAAACAGCTCTTCAATATGACGAGAACTATCCTTGTCGATTCCACATCTAATGTGAAGTTCTAACCAGCTCAAAAGTTCTACTTTATTGACATCTTTCCAGTCTTCACCATATATATTACTGCCTCTCTGATTAGTAGCTTCAAGGATTGTTTCAATAACTCTATCCATTATGAAAGAGTTGAAAGCAGCAAGTTCACTGTATGATGGGAAGGCATCGTGAGGACCAGCTATTTCACAAACAATGTTACGCAGCGACTTCCTCCCACTTCTTGGACATTCAGTATACCACTTAGTTACTTTATCTTTCCCCAACTTGTAGATATGAGTAAACTCATCATTTTCACTATGACTCTCATTATTCATATCATCATCACTTATATATATTTGCTGCTCATAGTCACTTGCATCAGATATATCACTAAATGCATCAATGTACTCATCAGAAAGGGGAGGATCTTCGTCCCTTATCCTTCCTGCACCACAAAATAAGTTATTTTCCCCTCCTGCACTATAAAAAAAAGATTAACTGGCAAAGACATGATGAATTTTAGTAGAAATTAATACTTTTCATATTGGAGATGAAAATGACTCGATCTGCTAGGTGGGGTCTCCACTGACCCCTGTCAAGTTTTCTGCTGTATAAATCTCAAATTATAAACTTCTACTTTATGAAACGTTCTGTACCTGTAGAGTGGACAAGGATAAACAAATTCAGGAAAGCAAACTACCCTAGAAATATAGAGAGCAAATTGGTAACATTTAAAAATTTCTTTGGGGTCATTTTGACCCCTGGTAGCATACGAAGGGCTAGTCTATGATATATGGAGGACAGTCCAACCTGGAATAGGCATGGCATGTTCCAAACAGAAATACATGATATATATATATATATATATATATATATATATATGTATATATATATATATATATATATATATAAATATATATATATATATATATATATGTATATATATATATATATATATATATATATATATATATATACTGTGTGTATATATATATATATATATATATATATATATATATATATATATATATATATATATACTGTGTATATATATATATATATATATATATATATATATATATATATAGAAATCACCCTAGAAAATAGCACATCTTCCACAAAAAAAAAATTAAAAAAGAAATATTGCATGTAAAAATGTACACAGTACAATATAAATAATTCCGCTCATTTCTTCTTAAGACCTCTGCAACTGTCATACAGAATACTTAAAGTGGAAAAAAAATCATAACAGTCTTACACAACCTCATCAATAACCTCCCTCTGGTTGCGGGCAATACAGGCTTTTTGGGCGGGTCAGGGGTAGGAATAGATATTCCTTCATCCCTCGATTTTACTTGTCCGGGTTTACGGCACAATTTCGCAACACAACTCTCCACCACTGTTTTACCATTTATTTAAAATCATTAGTACACTTGCACTTGCAACTAACATCCGGTGGCCACTAGCCGTTTTCTCGAGAAAATCATTCATCTTCCCGCCCTTCTCTTATAACATCAAGTATAAGGTATTCACATCTACACATTCTCTAACACTGCCTATCGTCAAGGCTGAACTTTAATCCCGCAGTCACTTGCCATTCGGGAACTGCCCCAGCCCCAGCAACCAGGAATCATAGTAATACATGAATAATACAGCATCCACCTAACGGATCTTACCTGACCTATTTAACCTCTGATTGTTTTTAGGTTCACCCAACAGTATGTCATACGTATTGCCACACTCAGCAAAATTACCACAAAACCGTACGTATACATTAAGCATCAACATCAGAACGCATTGCTATCAAGTTTATTCAAAACACATCAAAAGATGAAATAAGGTCTGTTCAAAACAACAAAAACAACAAAGGAAAAAAAATTCTACTCATCAACTCGAGGAATGTCACGTATGCAGGGGTAAGGAGGAATATTCTGATTGACACTTTTGAAAACTACCTCTTCAGGCACCACATGTATGTGTGCCTGATGATGTTCAGACATTGCCCCATTAATAATGCTTTGTATCACAACTGGAGGTGTAGACCCAAATGGTATTTTTCCATTGTTTTTTATAAAGACTGCAGATTTCTTAGCTCCAAAGTTATCTGTTATTTTGCACAAGTTAGCAAGAAGTGTAGCTTTTAGCACTTGTTGGAGGATTGGTAATGTTACTCCTCTATGTAAATGTGCTTGTGGTAGGTCAAGTCCCACTGATTACCGCCCAATTTCCATAACTTTGCCTCTGAATCAGGCTGTGAGCAAATCATAAATGAAGCTACCCACAGGTCTGGTAATTGCTTGGACCTCGGATTCACTGACTCCCCTGACGTTATAACTAGTAAGGTTGGTTCTCCAGTCAGGACATCTGATCATGCCTTGATGTCATTAGTAGTGAAGACTGAGCAGCCTGTCCCTGTTATATCATACTCTTGTAAAATTTATATGAAATCCCAAGCAGACTGGAATGGGATTCTGCATGATCTTTTGTGCTTGAATTTGTCACAATTATATAGTAGTGTAGATCCTGTTGTCCCTTTGAATGAGAATATAGTCAACATAATTGATAGGTGTATCCCTTCTGGTGTGCTAAGGTACCAAGTGAAGGGCAAACCGTAGTTCAATGATGATTGTAGACGTGCTTATTTGGAGAAGCAGGAGGCCTATCATCTTTGAAAGGGTAACAGATCAGATTTGACCTGGAATAACTATACTCAGCTTCGAGCTTTTGCTCAGAGAGTTTATGCCTCAACTGAAAAGGAGTACAATTTAACCATAAAAGAGACCCGTTCTGGTACAACTCAGGAACATAAATGGTGGTCTACCCTTAAATCTGCACTCTTTGGTGTAGATGCAACAGTTCCTCCTTTACTTAAACCAGATGGCTCAGTCACTCACTGTCAAAAGGAAAAGGCAACCCTTTTAGCTGATGTTTTTGACAGTACACAGAGTAATGAAAAAACTTGAACTTCCCCATTCATGTTTTCCTGAGGCTAAACTAACTAGTTTAGCTTTTCGATCTCGTGAAATTAAAGCTCTGTTGATGGACCTTGATGCTTATGGTGTAGACCCAAACAGCATTTTTCCCATTGTTTTTTTTTTATATAAAGACAGCAGATTTCTTAGCTCCAAAGTTATCTGTTATTTTGCCCAAGTTAGCAAGAAGAGGAGCTTTTAGCACTTGTTGGAGAATTGGTAATGTTACTCCTCTATATAAATGTGTTTGTGGTAGCTCAAATCCCACTGATTACCGCCCAATTTCCATAACTCCCATATTATCTAAAGTTTTTGAGCGTCTTCTGGCAAAAATTCTTAATAGGTTTGCTGAAGGTAATCATCTATTCCCTAGTTTGCAATTTGGTTTTCATAAAGGCCTTGGAGCATGTGATGCCCGTCTTACAATCTCCAATGCTGTACAGAAATCCCTTGATTGTGGTCAGGAAGTTCATGTGATTGGCCTTGATTTTATTGCTGCCTTTGACTGTGTTATTTATGAGGCCCTTATTTTCAAACTCAAACAGTTGGGAGTGGGTGGGTCGTTTCTTAGCATTATTATTGATTTTTTAAGTAATAGATCTCAAAGAGTTGTTGTTGATGGGCACCATAGTGAGTATAGGAATGTGATGTCCGGTGTTCCACAGGGTAATGTTCTTGGCCCATTACTTTTCATACTATATATGCATGACATGTGGTTTGGCCTAGAAAACAAGCTTGTTGCATATGCAGATGATGCTACTCTCTTTAGATCAATTCCATCCCCTGAATGTAGATCTGGGGTTGGTGAATCCCTTAATAGAGATTTAGCTAAAATTAGTGCATGGTGCAAATTATGGGGTTTGAAGTTGAATCCTAACAAAACTCAAAGTATGATTGTAAGTAGGTCAAAAACGGTGGCTCCTCAACATCCGGATCTTAGTGTTGATAATGTTTCTTTAAATTTGTAGGACTTTTAAAATTTTAAGTGTGATTCTCGACAGCAAATTTACTTTTGAGAAACACATTAGGTCTGTGTCTTCTTCAATTGCACGAAAAATTGGCTTATTGAGAAAGTCTTTCAAGATTTTTGATGATCAATCTATTCTGAAGAAGTGTTTTAATTCTTTCATTCTACTTTGTTTTCAGTATTGTTCTCCTGTCTGGTGTTCAGCTGCTGATTCTCATCTTAATTTGTTGGACAGAAACATACGGTCTATTAAATTTCTTATTCCTGATCTAGATATTAATCTTTGGCACCGTCGTTCAATTAGTTCATTATGCATGTTGCATAAGATTTTTCATAACCCTGACCATCCTTTACATTCAGATCTCCCTGGACAATTCTATCCTGTTCGTAATACTAGGCAGGCAGTTAATTCTAATAGCCAGGCCTTCTCCATCATGAGGCTCAATACTACACAGTATTCTAGAAGTTTTATTCCAGTTGTTACCAAGTTGTGGAATGATCTTCCTAATTGGGTGGTTGAATCAGTAGAACTTCAAAAGTTCAAAGTTGGAGCAAATGTTTTTATGTTGACCAGGCTGACATGAGTCTTTTTATAGTTTATATATGACATATCTGTTTTTGACGTTAATAGTTTATATGGGACATATCTGTTTTGACGTTGTTACTTTTTTAGAATGATTTATTGTTAACTTATTCTCATTATTTATTTATTTCCTTATTTCCTTTCCTCACTGGGCTATTTTCCCCTATTGGAGCCCTTGGGCTTATAGCATATTGCTTTTCCAGCTGGGGTTGTAGCTTGGCTAGAAATAATAACAATAATAATATGTTAGATTTCACCATCTTTACTCGGTTCGGAACCAAATACGCTGGCTCTAGTTTGTGTTTCCTAGCTTGTAATCGTTTCAAATGCATACGATCGCCCACCATTACTTTTACCGGTGCGGTTTTGAACCGACCATCATACTTTGAGCTGTGTTTTTCATTAGCGCTTTTCAAAAACCTTCCAGTGGTGTTCATTAATCTCCTCAATAGAATTAATAAATATACATGAATTGCTCAGTTGAATAATTTGGCAAATGTTACGAATTAATCTGTACTGTATATGGTAATACAGGATCCTGTCCATACACTAAAAAGAAAGGTGTGTCCCTGAGCGAGCCATAATAAGCAATGTTCAAAGCTAGCTCAGCTGTATGAAGCATGGTGTGCCAATGAAGGGGGCCATCAGCCACTAAGTAGCATAAAATTTGCACTATTTCCCTATTATGCGATTCCACTAAGCCATTAGCTGAAGGCCTATAGGCAGTCACTGAAAAGTGTTCAATTTTCATAAAATCTGTGACCGATTCCACCACCTTATTTATAAACTCGAGACCATTATCACTTATCAAAATTTTCGAGCAACCAAACCTGGTAATGAAAGAGCACAGTGCCTGGGCTAATGAATTCGCTGATATATCCAACATTGCGTAAGTATGAGTGTACCGAATAAATGCATCCACAAATACACATATATACTTATGTTGTGTTAAAGCAGTAGGAAATGGTCCTATCACATCCATATGAATTCTATGAAATTTAATAGGAATCACAGGCCAATTTTTGGCTTCCTGTACAGTGTTTTTATGTTCTTTGAAACTGTTACCATCATACCATCTTGACAACCTTTTATATACTTCTCTATAGTTTTTTTCATTCTTAACCAAAAGAAGGATTCACATGCTCTCCTTAATGTTCTATTAATCCCTAAATGCCCTGCATACGGACTTGCATACACAATGTGGATGGCTCGATTAATTAAAGAGGGAGGAAGAACTACCTGTGCACAAAATTCCCCTCCTTCTTCTCGTAAGCATAATATAAGATATAATTTTCTATCAAAAAATTCTCATGAGGCGCATTCAGAAACGACGGATAACTCTCCAATTCCCTTTTAATCACTGCTCGCACTCTTTACATCCATTCCTCTTTTTTCTGTCCCTCTCCGACTTCTTTGTTGTCCCAACCTCAGGGCATTCATTCTGGACACCCCTGTTCATGTCCTTGGCCATCCACATATATTCACCTCCACCGCTTATATCTCTCTCTCTCTCCCTAATATCTTAAACTCTCTCTCCCCCTCTCTCTCTCTCTCTCGCTCCTCTTTCTATTCTCCCATATTCTGATTATTCCTCAGGAGAATTCACATCCCGTTCTCTATTTTCTCTGTTTTTATGGGGGTGTTCAATATTTTGGTTACATTCTTCGTTCCGCTTTTGTGCCCTAGTAGTGACTCCTATTACTGCACCTCTAGAGAGAGCATCAACTACCTTGTTAGCTTTACCTTCTATGTGGTGAAAACCCTTTATATTAAACTCTAACAATCTCTCAATCATTCTCGCTTGTCGAGAGGTCAGATCCCCTTTGAAAAAGGGGTCACGTAAGGGGCGATGATCACTTTGCAACTCAATTGACTGACCTAATAAAGATAAACGATGCCTCTCTAGAACCCCAAAAATAGCCAAAGCCTCTCAATCGAATGTACTATAATTCTTTTCTGCTCCTTTTAATGCCCAGGAAGCAAAACAAATGGGTCGGTCTCTACCTTTATCATCTCGTTGGGAAACTACGCCACCAATAGCTACGCTACTCGCTTCTGTTGTCACTAAAAATGGTCGATCAAATCTAGGATATGCGAGTAAGTTACTGCTAGTTAAGGCAGCTTTTAAATGGTTAAAGGCCCTTTCTTCTTCCACCCCTCAATTTATTATTTTTTGTTTCTTTAAAGCATCTAAGGGTCTCCCCATCTCCCCAGACCTCTTATGAATTTACGGTAATACCCAGAGAGCCCAAGGAACCCAGCTACTTTCTTAGGGTTACGTGGCCTTGGTAAATCTCTGATAGCCGCTACTTTGCTGGGGCAGGGCTGGATACCTTCTGGGGTTATTATGTGACCTAAAAATTTGGCCTGTTTACAGAAAAATTTGCACTTTGACAAGTTCATTTTCATACCATTACATCACAATGCTTCCAAAACTTTACGAATATTATTATTATGTTCTTGGGCCATTTTCCCTGTAATTATGATATCATCTAAATAAACAAGAGCATTATGGCCAATAAGGGAGACAAAACTGCCATCATTACTGTGGTCAAATCACTTGGAGCATTTTTAACACCGAAAGGAAGAAAATTAAACTGAAATAGTTAATCGTTAGCTATAAATGCCGTTTTACATTTACTGTCTTCCTGAATGGGTATTTGATAGTACCCAGATTTTAAATCAGCAGTTGTAAAATATATACTATCTCGTCCCTTCACAAGTAATTCTTCGATCGAGGGCAATGGAAAGGCATTATCCTTAGTGACTGCATTCAACTTCCTGTAATCAATACACAATTTTACCGAGCCCTCCTTTTTCCTACCAGCTACAATTGGAGAAGCCCAGGGGGATTCGCTCTCCTCGATTATCCCTTGTTCCCTTAATTTACTAATTTCCCTTTCTATCTCTCCCTGGAAATGAATGGGTACCTTATAAGGCCTTGACCTGATCGGCTCCGCCTGCCCAGTTTCAATCCTAAAGGGAAATCGATCAATCCTCCTCGGTGGCTCATCTCCAATTGCAATTACATTGGAATGATTATTGGTAATGTCACTAACTACAGGTTGATATTCTGGCGGACATAGTTTTCGCACTTGCATAATCAAATTGTGAGTGCGTTCGTCTGTGCGGGGTGGAGTTGTGGCCCCCAACATCCCATTATTAGCAATTTCACATAACTCTAATTCACACACAGAATCACTTCCTAACACAACTCTTTTATTTGACGTATTAACTATCATTATATCTGCTGTGTTCCTTTTAATTCCAATAAGCCCTCTAAAATTATATGCACCCAATTGTCATGGGGTTTAACAACGACCTTGGTTCCTTCCGGAAGAGGGCGACACCGGTTCACTGATATGCTTGTAAGTGTCTAGGGAGACAACACTTCACCTCTCTCAGGTAAAGATGTTACCTTACTTAAATGTCTCTCCATGCCCGCACAAGCACTTACTCTCTCATGACTTTCTATTGGCAAAATACACCCTCCTGCTTTTACTGTTATTGTATTTTTTCCCAAAAAAATGCATATTTGATTATTAGAAATGAAATGTATTCCTAAAGTAGCCTTGATTCCTGGAATTTCCAAGGTGGGTAAGACAAAAAAATCATGTGCACCAGAGTCAATACAGATAGGGTCTGTTCGACTCAGGCGGTGGGGGCGGAGCTAATGCCGTGATGTCATTGGAGGAGCTTCGCCGATTTTCTCCATTGAATTAACATAGGAGTCTTTAGTTTTTATACATTTAATCCATTGCATGGCGTGTTAGATCCATTATTTCAAAAGATTTTACATGCATGATGTGTATCTAATACCCAGAGTGGCATTTATTTAGCAAGCATTGTTTTATTTCCAAGATATAGCAAATTCAATACAGATAGTTATTATATTCTTTCGTTGTTTTGCTATTCATTTCCTTACCTATGTAAGGGTTTGTTGTATTCTCCTCGAGTCCATTTTTAAAACAGGAAAACTTAGTTCTCTCTCTCTCTCTCTCTCTCTCTCTCTCTCTCTCTCTCTCTCTCTCTCTCTCTCTCTCTCGTAATAATATTGTTAAGATTATAGATAATTGTTGAAAAAGCTTTTTATTCTTTCGCTGATTTTATGTAATTTTTGAGAATAATTCTTTTCATTGATGATAAAACCTAGAAAGGTAACGTTATTTATATTTTCCAAATTTTTTTTTATGAAAACAAATTTTTATATAATACAGAGAAAATGTGGATAGAGTGTAAAAAGAATACTACTGTACTTGCAATCGACCAAAAAAAGAGATATTAAAGTATATGAATCATATCAAATAGATTTTATGGAAAAAAAGGAATAAACGATGAAGAATATGGTAGAGAGAACACATTTTGACAAATTTCACATTAACATATATATATATATATATATATATATATATATATATATATATATATATATATATATATATATATATATATATATAAATTTTGCACATTTAGACGTGTTTTTCATATTCAAATAAGCCATATATATTTTTGATACATTAATGTCTGGATTCTCTTAACGACCTCGGGATCAGAGCCCCCAGGCGAAATCACACAAAGACAAGAGCTTGTGTCCGGCCGGGAATCGAACCCTGGTCGGCAAGCTTGTATAGACAGTGACTAAACCACTTGGCCACGAAGAAAGATAAAAGTTGATGACAATTCTTCTGTACTTATACCTGTCGAATTCAGGTGTTTTGTACTTAGAATTGAAATCAACCCATCTTCACCATCGTAGCTAATTGGTAGTTTGTTACTTGGCATTCAATTAATGATAAATTTTGCACATTTAGACGTGTTTTTCATATTCAAATAAGCCATATATATTTTTGATACATTAATGTCTGGATTCTCTTAACGACCTCGGGATCAGAGCCCCCAGGCGAAATCACACAAAGACAAGAGCTTGTGTCCGGCCGGGAATCGAACCCTGGTCGGCAAGCTTGAATAGACAGTGACTAAACCACTTGGCCACGAAGAAAGATAAAAGTTGATGACAATTCTTCTGTACTTATACCTGTCAAATTCAGGTGTTTTGTACTTAGAATTGAAATCAACCCATCTTCACCATCGTAGCTAATTGGTAGTTTGTTACTTGGCATTCAATTAATGATAAATTTTGCACATTTAGACGTGTTTTTCATATTCAAATAAGCCATATATATTTTTGATACATTAATGTCTGGATTCTCTTAACGACCTCGGGATCAGAGCCCCCAGGCGAAATCACACAAAGACAAGAGCTTGTGTCCGGCCGGGAATCGAACCCTGGTCGGCAAGCTTGTATAGACAGTGACTAAACCACTTGGCTACGAAGAAAGATAAAAGTTGATGACAATTCTTCTGTACTTATACCTGTCGAATTCAGGTGTTTTGTACTTAGAATTGAAATCAACCCATCTTCACCATCGTAGCTAATTGGTAGTTTGTTACTTGGCATTCAATTAATGATAAATTTTGCACATTTAGACGTGTTTTTCATATTCAAATAAGCCACATATATTTTTGATACATTAATGTCTGGATTCTCTTAACGACCTCGGGATCAGAGCCCCCAGGCGAAATCACACAAAGACAAGAGCTTGTGTCCGGCCGGGAATCGAACCCTGGTCGGCAAGCTTGTATAGACAGTGACTAAACCACTTGGCCACGAAGAAAGATAAAAGTTGATGACAATTCTTCTGTACTTATACCTGTCGAATTCAGGTGTTTTGTACTTAGAATTGAAATCAACCCATCTTCACCATCGTAGCTAATTGGTAGTTTGTTACTTGGCATTCAATTAATGGTAAATTTTGCACATTTAGACGTGTTTTTCATATTAATTGAATTTACCTCATCTTCAAAATCCACTTGTTGGAAATGGAGGGAACAAAACCGGGTATGTTTTACGTTACTTTCGTCCTGGCGTCTGTCACGAATTACCCAGCCATTCTGTGTTGTTTTGTCTCAAGGAAACCTGAAATATCGTAAGCCTTTACATTTTGAGTTAGTTCCGACTTTGTTGCAACCGAAAACAGCGCAATAAGAAGGCACCTTTCATAAATGATGTGCATGTAGGTTGAAAGGTGTAGCTCATGACAATGAAATCGTATGGCATTAGGTGGCAGTCTGACCACACTGGACGCCCATGACGTTGCATAAGGGGTGGAGCTATGTTTAAAGTCCGCCTCGTGAAGAGACCCTATCTGTATTGATTCTGGTGTAAACTTCACAGATCCCTCCTTAAATTTGACGATCGTTGTATGATTTATGCATATTTTATTTCCTCCTGGCGTGTCAAGGACAAGGGATACCGCTGACTGTAGTGGGTTTGAGGAGAATCTTTTTTCAATCCGTGAAACACTGGCAAGTCAATCCTAACTGCCAACATTCCTAACCGGCCATTACAATATATGGGGCACGGGCTAATGACCTCAGCTGCAATGCCGCTGCTCCCTAGTGCTGGGTGGGTGAGTTCGGGGGTACCGATGGAGGTCCCAGTGCCTGCTCTAAGTCCGTCGTCGACGTGAGCGCTGCCCCGGCTGCTGTTTCTGATGTCATTCGGGGAGGGGTGGGGTGATCAATCTCCCTCGTCTCCCCCTTCCTCTGTTTCCTTTTCCTCCGATGTTGGGCGAGGGTAGGTGTGTGTGTGCCACAGCCCGCCTGCCATAGGTGTTTTTTGTTGGGCACTCTCAAGATAGATGACCGTAGGCCTGACAAGTGTAACAGCAGGGTGATCCTTGGGTGGGGCACTCCACTCGTCGGTGCCCCTCTCCCCCACACTGCCAGCATCTGAAGAATCTTCTAACCTGCTGACTGCATTCTCCCCTCTCCAGCTTTGGTGGTTGACGAGTGCCTCTCATGACTGTTAATTTCCCGGAATCAGGCTAGTTATTCCCAGTCATTTTTTCTTTTGGCAAACTGTCTAAAATGTTTTGTATCGCCATCACTACGTCTGCTAACGAGCGATTTTCATCGAACAAATAACCACATAAATACGGGTTACTATTATGCGAATATGTTCATGGGCAATTGCTTTTTTATCACCTTCTGGGAGATTGGCACTCCGGGTAGCAACCGAATCGCAATCGCGAAAAATGCGAGTTGCAAAACTAAGAACCGATTCACATTCCCGAATTTTGGGTATGTAATTTTGTTTTTAGGTCCCCCTTTCTTGCATGAGGTAAGGCATTCTTCCCAATAAAACGTTGTTTTATTTCAGCAAAACTTCTTAAACTGTCTTGTGGCCAACACATTACCTCCATTGCAGGAGCATCTTTCAGCAATCTAATTATTTGAATAACTTTTTCTCTTTCTGATCACCCATATGCCACATATGGGTGGTCGGAAAGAGAAAAAGCTTCAAAGTCACTCAAAAACACTTCACTCGATTGAAACCCTTCGTTAGACCATTGATCATCAAAAGGCCTAATACTTGCCTGGAGTTTTGGCAACTTTCGAACCACGATTTGGGTATCTTCACTCCGCTATGCATGTGCACTTTCACTTGTGTGCGTTTGGACTTTGTCCATGTACGTCGGATATGCGAGCCGCTCCTCTTCTCGTTCAATCAAGAATATGTTTATTAACTGTTCTTAGTTATCTAACTTATTTTCCAATTCTTGCGTCCTAATTTCCTGTTTATATTCTTCATCGGGAATGCAATATCCCACTGCTCCTTCGTTCTCACCTGCAGCAGCTGCGTCTGCTATGTTAATCCTTGTGTATCTAGGCATCTTGAACTTTTATTCTACCGGGTCAAAGAACAACTTGGCTCACAGCATACACAAACAGACGTATTTTTACACCTAACAGCAATATGTCCCGTGTTGACGGATAATGAGACATTGGAACATGGGTTTTTTTCACTTTATTACAAAAGGTTTGCAAGTACACTATACTGTACACAGCTAACACTCTCTCAGGTGAGAGCCTTGTCTCCTTGAGTGCACAAAGGCAACTCACTACCCCTCGCTATCAAAATGCAATCTTGCTACAACAACATGCTGAGTTATAGGTTTTGTGGAATTCTTATGATTATAGAGTTAATTTACCTTGAAGTATAACACATATCTTCATACAGGAATTAGAACACACACACACACACATATATATATATATATATATATATATATATATATATATATATATATATATAAGTGTATTTATATATATATATATATATATATATATATATATATATATATATATATATATATATATATATATATATATATATATTATGATAGGAAAATATACAGAGGAAAATATGTTTTCCTTTTTATCTCCTCTGAATCTTGTTGAAAACACTTTACGGTGATTATTCAGTTAGATTATTTGTATTTCAAAAGGTGAAAGGACTGTAGTTCCCATTCGACATCAGATGTACATATAAACATTAAATTCTTTAACTATTAGATTTAGAGAATATTTGACAAGAAAACAAAAACAATGAGAGCTTTCCTAGTAAAAATACCAATACAAATGGAAATAGTAATCTCGAGAACAATACAGCATTTAAGGTAATGGTATAAAAAAACATGAGTTGTTTACCAAAAACTTACCCTAAAAGAACCTTCAAAAGGGTGAAAGTTTTGCAGTTCCTATTCATATACAGACGAGCATGTAAACATCAAATTCTTTTTAAACGTTAAATTCTCTTACCATTTAATTGTAGAGAATATTTGACTAGAAAACAGAAACAATGAGAGCATTTTCAGTTAAAGCAGCTACATGTAATGATATATTTTAGTGATAGTGGGGCAGCTTAGAATGGAATTTCAAGTGATTGGGTACATGCTGGATAGATGCAAAAATTTTTTTGCTGGCAATCATTAGGGTCCCTGCTTTGATTTTATAATCGATGCCAGGCTATATAACCACTCTAAAGCTTCCATTGGAGAGTTTTTGGAAAATGATTATATTAAGACATATAGAAGTCAAGGAAAAGTATATGCTTCCCGAACATGTACTTAACCGAAATGGTACAATATTACTGTGTTTTATCTATTTGAGGTATTTTTCTATAGTATGATTGGTCAACATCTGATACATTACAGGTGTTTGAAATAAAATTACATTAAATAATCCTACTCAGTATACAAGTATGGAGAAAAGCAGTATGTGAGGGTCAGTTGAAATATCCTTTGATTGGAGATCTGAACAGAAGCAACAAGTTCCTTTAAATTGGCTCATTGGTGGTTTTCTCCGCTCAGTGATGATAGTCTTGCTGTAATTGCCATATTGAGCCCTTCCCACTTCTTGTATGGTGCTCACAGTTTTGACTGCTGATTCATCAAACACACGCTGCATGTCAAATGCAAGCAGCTCACTTCTTTCATGAAGGAATGGATTACTCATCTCGTTGATAATTTGAATAAGGCCCAGTGTTTATACATAACATGACTTCTGTGCAGACAGACCTTCATGGTGCTGGTGTTCATCTTCTGAGATTGAAGTGTATGTATGATCAAATTCAGTGAGTTGTGTTTGCTTATCATCTAGCTATCATCCAGTTGTTTAAGGCCTGTGGATGTTCTGTTGGGCAAAGTGTGCCTCCAGAGCACTTAACAAGTCCATTATACAGTTCATGAACCTGATCAATTAGAATTCTGGAGAAACATCTGGCTGTCTCTTGAACAACCCAGTAACCCCTGACAGCAAACTCCTCTTTGATTGTTGAAGGAAGGCTCTCCAGGACGTGGATATGAATTGTGTAGATTCATGCCTGACATCCGTTCCATGCCTTATCCGGCTGCCTTCTCAGTGAAAAAAATGTAGAAGTTAAGTAATGACAGCTTCAACTTCTTTAGTAAGACTTTCTTGAAATAAGGAATTGTAGGCTGACCATGTTATACAATCTCTCCTGAACAACTTTTCTTTTGCCAAGACCTAGCTAGCATGTCCCAGTCATTTCTATTTTTCATTCACATGCCCTCTTCAGACCGCATTGCACAACTTTTACATCACACTTTTGTTTGTGCACAGCTACTGATGCTTTGGGAAGTGCTGCAGCTGGAACTGTGTGGTAGCTGAGGGACCTCTTCCCATCGTGACATTAATGTTATTCTTTCTTGGATTTAACGGATGCTTGTGCCATGGACGGAACCTTTGGAACGTTGTAATCAAGGTTGTCTAATGCCCCTATGGGGAATAGACCTTAGAGGAGCTGACCAGAACATACTAATCCTTTTATCTTCATATTCTCACAGATAGTAGCGGCAACTTCAGTTCTCTACTTGCAGGACCCTATCATAGCTGACGCTGATACTCGGTTTACAAATCTTAGCGACCAGTTGTTTGATCCTTGTCCCTGTGTTTAAACTGAATCTTATGTACAATAGAAGGTATGGTTCACGCTTTAATGAATGGACTTGCGTGTGTGACTTGGGTCACCATGCTCCAAATTTTTGGTCTTCTTGCAGATATAAAGGATGACTTGCGTGGGCTGTGAAACAAGGCTTATGAATCTGTGGTATCTTGGTGTTTTAGATCAGGTCCTTTCATCAGCATGGTTTTCAGTGGTTGGAGTGGAGTGAGACACTTCTGCTGGCAATCACTGAGAAAGGTACCATCAAATATGACTTGAGCTGAAGATTTCTTTTTGTACAATCCTGACAGCCTTTGCTAAAATCATGGGATCTCTCAAACTCCTACTTGAATGTCTGCTTCAATACTAGCTTCTGTTCTTGTTTTAACATAAGTACTATTTGTTTTCCATTATTTTTCTCTTTTGCATGGGGAAGTGATTCAAAACTTAAGCTTTTGAAACAACCCTTGTTAATCTCACTATTAGTACTAAAGTCTCCAAGACGCTTCTCATGATGGTGTGTCAGTGATGAAATCGTGAAGCAAAATATACATTCTTGTACCTCATTTTCAGTATTTGTGAGGAGTTATGCAAAGTCTCTTGCTTTCAGTGTCATCATATTCACAGTGTCATCCTTGGAACATCTTTTTTTCTCACTAGAGAGTGATAACAATTCCAAAAACCAACAAGGTAATAAGGTCACTGAAATTTTCAATCCTGTGCATTAGCTCTGTATTTTGTAGTTCCCTTGCTATAGACTTGACATTATCATCTCTGCGTAGAGTACTAAATTCATGCAATAGTTCATCTACCTTTGTACAAAATATGCAGCTGGACTTGTCAAGTGAGTGACATGGTTGCTAGTGTCTGCCTTCAGGGTTAGCATTCCTCTCCCTCTTTCTTGCCTTTTCCAGTCTGTTAGTATTGAACTGTGAATGGCAGAATTTGTGCCACTCAGTATGAGTCCTAATGAGATTATCTACTGTGATATCACGGCTGAAATTCAGTGGCACTGGTAACGATTTCAGTTCTTTCAAGTGGGCCACATTTTCTAGAAATGATGCATAGGACACGGGTGCTGATGTGATGGCTCCACGTGCATTCAAGGGTCAGCGAAGGGATTAATTTATAGCTTGTTGGCAAATTATACACTATGTTCACTCCATCTTCATGAAATTCAGTTCAAATAATACATGTACATACAACATATAACAGATATAATTTAAAATTTTCGCAATCAAATGATGAATGATAAACGTGTTCCATGCAGACATTTTACCGTTCTTATCACTTGGCACTGGTTTTAAGATTGAAGCTTGGATGCTCATGGATACTTGGGAAAAATTTGGTGCTTTTATTCAGCATGTTCCCATCAACTACCTAAGCTGCCTCACTATGAGAACGATATAGTGTTACGTTCAGCTATTATACACAACGCATATCTATCTAAAACTTTAGCCATCATTTCTTTTATGGGTTTTGTACACTACTATTGAAATATATGGATGTTTTAATTTCTTGTATTCCTAATTACAACTATATAACTATTTATATATTCATGGATACATGCATGTAATGATCTTACGGACATGCACATGGAAACGAATTTGGCTGCATGTTGTAAACAGAGTAATATTCCCAAAGCATTGGTTGTTGTAGACAATTAAGCAGGTTCATCAGTATAATGCTAAGATGTCTGGTGAGAAGGATTTGAAATCATATTTATTGATGAAATGTCCCTGAAAGCTCTTAGAAATCTAAAGACACCATATCTAAAGCATTTCACATTGGTGTGCTGAAATAATAAAAGTGTAAGCAAGGCAACTCTGTGAAGTCACCTCTTGTCCACTTACTGATATTTATTCACTATTTTAAGAGAAAATCCTGTAATCTACTGAGATCCCTTGGATTTCTTCTACTTCATGCATTACATTTTTATCTTTGATTTTGTTGCTATTACATCGCTTAACAGTGTTCTACCTATTAATTTGATATTTTATGTAATATGTATTGTAATTCTGTAATCTTATTCCTCCTCTCTGGTGCATATTATTGCTTATGTTTCTACGTATAATTGTTCTTAAGTTCTTCCTAAATTCTCATGTGATTCAGAGATCTTATCCTTTTCTTAGAAAGTAAATCTTGCAGTAAATTTTCACCTTCATTTGTTAACAAACAGGATCTGTAAGACTTTTATAGGGAAGAAATACAGTTGGTCCACTTTTCTAATGCCATCTCTTACGAAAACTGCATAAGAATTCAAGACAGGAACCAGACGTGATATACCTTGCAACTGTATTTCAAACCGGTTTCTAAACCCAGAGGATATTCTGTTATCTTGATCTTCTTCAATGCCTTTATCTTCCCGTACTTGACTGATCAATCTGGGTGGCATCTAGTAAGAGAAGAGAGTGAAATTTTCCTTGTTGCTTGCCCCTTTCTAGGTCACTGTCATGGCACATGTCTGTATTACTTGAAGGATTCTTTAACTATGTGTCTGGGGTTAATGTCCGGTTCATAATAGCAATCACGGCATTGGTGCTCCACTTCACTTGCAGTCATTGTTGATAAAGTGACAAAAGATTCATACAGTGAGATCACTCACTAATTACTCATAATGATATTATTAGTCTTGGGTAATAACACTGTGTTCACATTTACATAAAAAGGGATCTAAGAATGTTAATTGAACAAGTTTCAAAATGGTTAGCATTGTGTCTTGAGAAATGTAGAAAGCTGTTGGCCCTATGATTATGAATGGTATGAAAAATAACAGGCTTTCAACACTTTTTAAGGTTTTGGCTTTCATTGAAATCTTAAATAACTGCAGTTATTCAGTCTTTCTAATAACAAAAGTTTGAAGTGGAAGGGACTGAGAGCATTGCTTTGATGTGACAATGACATTGGATAAAATAATTGAGAAATGATTAGTATTGTTTCTCGAGAAATGTAGAAAGTTGTTGGCCCTATTATCATGAATGATATGAAAAATAACAGATTTTTAACACTTTTTAAGGCTTTGGCTTTCATTGAAATAAAAAATAACTGCAGTTATTCAACCATTCTAATAACAAAAGTTTGAAGTGGAGGGGACTGTGAACATTGCTTTGATGTGACGATGACATTTGATGAAACAATTGAAAATATTCATGATAAGTTTAGATGGCAACTTCTATTGTTGACTGTAAATTATCTTGGGAAACCAAAAACGAGAATCAGATTGATATGGCAAAACATTTAGTCTTTCAAGAACTAAGAATATTGAAAAAGGGTGGATGGTCTTGATAGGCATAGTTTGGTGATATTAATCATTGGAGGATGACCAAAGAAGTATCCAATGAGCACCTGAGAATGTTCTGGAAGAAAAAATTCTGTAATTTTAGCGTTAGCGATGTTTCCAGTGTAAAATAATCATTAGCTGAGCTGACTCTTTTGTATTTGATGCATTTATGATTAACAGTTTTCATCAGATTTTTACAATCTGTTAAGAAGCACAGAAATGTGTTAATGTACTTGTAAACTAAAAGTTTGGCTGGTAAGATTCATGAAATAATTGAAAGATTTTAATGCTTTTAAACCAAATTAATAAAGCAATATTTACAGCAAAATATCATATCTCGATTCTATTAACTTTTTATTATATTATTTATTGTTAAAATCCTGTGTTTACATATTTTCCCCCCTTTTTTTCTAATATCAGATTGTCGTAACTCGGGAAATTTTCATCGATTATCAGACCCTGGTGTTCGCTTTCGTCGACAAACCGACTATACTCATATTGAAGATAGGGAACATGAATTAATGAGTATAGATGGCGATGAACAAATAATCTTTCCTGAGTATTCATCACCTAGAACTTTTAGGTATACTCCAAAGAATTCCACTGTTACATCAAAAAGCTCCTTGTAAGTTTTTGTAGAGAGAGTTCGTGATTCAAATGATAATACTTAATGCATGTGAGCTACCAGATTTACTAGTTCTTTGATTTTTATAAGTTAATTCATTTTTTGAGGGTAGCAATAATGAGATCCCTGTAAATAAATCACTACAAATAAAATTTCTCTGTGGAAGATTTGCATGATGATAAATGATTATCTTTGTATAATTAATAATTGGGTCATTTCTATAACTTAGAAAGCTACACTGCATCATATAATGCTACATGTCTGTAATGATTTTTGCAGCAAAACTTCATATAACTTTGATGGCTTCCTACCTGAGGATTCTTCAGAGGAAAGTGAAAATGATGGGATTATTGTAGATGATTTTGGAACATATGAACAAGACATGACGGAACAGCGAATAGAAGGCATTGAAGTCCTAGTAGAACAGCTCTCTAAAACAGTTTTAGCATTAGATAAAAAGGTACGTTCAGGTAACTGTATTTTTTAATAATTAGTTGCATTAAAATTTATACAATTTATAAAATGTATAATGTTTATTAAAACTAATAGTTAAATTTCTCTGATAGGTTGAAACATTAGAAAGAATGTGTGGGGGGCATATTCGAAAAAGAAGGATATGCAAAGACGAAGATGGCAGAGAACGCAGACAACGAGAAATCTGGAAAAAGGATCCATGTACATCTTGCAAATGTCGGGTAATTATTAATTTTCTTTGAAATCTTCATAATGTAACCTTCTTGCAGTATCAAAAATACTAAAATACACCGTACAGTTTGCTTAACAGCAATGAAACAAATCAATTGTTCTCAATATTCTATTTTTTATTCTATATATCTTCAACACTTCACGATGCCTCCCTATCTGTCGTACCTCAAATAACACATGCAGCCTATCTCCATCACTTTCAAGAATATCACATAACTTTATTTACAAGAATTTCATCATATGCTCTCTTCCTTGCTTAAAACCATCTTTCTTACGTCTCTGTGGTGAAATACTGGGTTATTTACAACCACATATATTACCTTTTTTACCTGTAAACCCTCGTGCACCAACTTCGCACGAGGCCAAGTTACATAACTTAGAAACACACTTACTTAAGAGACATCTGCCGTTTACCTTACCTTTGATTCAAAACTAAATTTCTTGCACTAATTCTTTTGGGGGTGATGCCACACGGGTTCACAAAGACTCAATTAAAAAGTTTGACATATATTTAATATTTAAACTACACAAACAAAAATCATCAGAGTTACATTAAAGAGCTAACATTAACATCAACACAAATGAACAAAATTTACGTTACTTGATAAAAATTAAACAAATATCAAACGGGGTTACAGAGTATTCTTATAAGAATATTGCTGCAATGATGCGATGGTTCACGAGGTGATGATGGCGGTCGGATTCAGGAGAATATCTTCTAATTACTTGCCTTTTGGAGTCAACTGCTCAAAGAGGCCAAGATTCACCTTTCAACCCTGGAAGAAAACTCAGGAGGAGTATATTGCATAGCACAGTTGTCAGATCTACCAAATTACAGGGTTACGTAACATAACATCAATTTAAAGATAAACATCAAGTACTCTAATCGTAACCCAACATACACACAAAAAAAGGGGTTTCGTCCAGAAGGCAAGTTTAAGTTACTGGCATGTGCCCTTACAATAATCAAACAATATATATAATCTCCACAGGAAGAAGTTTGACAACAATGGGATGATACGTAATTTTTTCTGATCTAGATGGCTAAAATTTGCAAGAAAGTTAGCTTATTACTTTAAATATTATTATACTAATTCATACAAACTCATTGATATAGTTAATATGATAAAACTACTTCTGTGGAGGAAAATAATCACATTTAAACATATATTCATAGAAACTGGGAAATACGTTAGAAAACGAACACTCTTAAAACTAAGAATACTTTTATTCAAGGGGAATAAATATTAATTTTTGACAGTCTCATTAAAATCTTGCCTTATATTTTCCATGCCATACATAATATCTTCATAGCATTTATAATTCTTACATTCTGATCTCATGACATATACCTTTAGGTAAAATAAGAAATTTATGTCTCATCCATTACTTTGACTAATATCCCTCATATAGCATACTTTACGTTATTTGGGTAGCCATTCAATCACACTTTCACCGCCGTAACTGCAGCATGTGGGTTTCCGTTCTCAAAGATTTTAACTGTCCTCTTTATATCCTTTCTACAAACACTGCCAAACTTAGACTAACCCTATTCATTGTTACGATATTTAGCTCTGGGTCTTTTCTAGTCTCCATATTCAACATATCTCCAAAAGGCCCACTCCATTATCACAGAACTATTTTCATTTAAGACAGTTTTCCTTCACTTACTTCTTTCATTATGTTTTCATATTCTCAAGAAACTTTCTTTTTGCAAACAGGCACACGCATATACATACACATATATGCACACTCACACTCACACACACACATACATACATACATACATACACATTCACACACACACACATATATATATATATATATATATATTTCAAATAAGCCATATATATTAATACATTAAAGTCTGGATTCTCTTAACGACCTCGGGATCAGAGCCCAAGGCGGAACCGCCCAAAGACTATGATATCGGACCGGCGGGGATTTGAACCCTCGCCAGGATATCTGTATGTCAGTGACCATACCACTCCGCCTTCGTGGGCGGTTCCGCCTTGGGCTCTGATCCCGAGGTCGTTAAGAGAATCCAGACTTTAATGTATTAATATATATGGCTTATTTGAAATATGAAAGAAACACGTTTAAATGTGCAAAAAAGAAAAAAAATTATCATATATATATATATATATATATATATATATTATTACTAGCTAAGCTACAACCTTAGTCGGAAAAGCAGAATGCTATAAGCCCAGAGGCTCCAACAGGGAAAATAGCCCAGTGAGGAAAGGGAAAAGGGGATATAGAATATTTTAAGAAGAGTAACAATAAAATAAATATCTCTATGTAAGTTATACACGGTTGGTACAATATATATATATATATATATATATATAGATAGATAGATAGATAGATATGTATATATATATATATATTAACAACAGAAAAGCATTATAACCCCAATTAAAAGCCTATGGTACTCCACTACACCTTGCACCTGCCATGGTTGGAGTTTTTCTGGGGCGCTATTGCGCAATCAGAATAACTAGCGTAGGGACAACATCGATAATCTTCAACAAGGATCTCATGTTGTGTAAGTTGGACATATATATATATATATATATATACTATATATATATATATATATATGTATATATATATATATATATATATATTTATATATATATATATATATATATACATATATATATATATATATATATGCGCACACACACAGTCATACCTCTCGACACGAAAGAATCTGCTTACGAAATTTTCACTTTGTAAAACGAGATGTGAAGAATTTTACGACTCGCATCGCGAAAAATTTTTCGAGCTACGAAAAGAGGTATGGTACGAGAGCCGAACCGTGTCTTAGACTAATTTTGAAATTCGCGCTCCGCCAGCCCATAAACTCGCCACCATCCTACAACGCTCACAATGGTTATCTTTCTACTCAGATGCTAGTTACCACTATAAGATCCTACTCTCCTATTGCTCAGCATCTTCTCTACTGTAACCCATCATCCATCTAGGCATAGGCGTTCCTATTTCTTTTTGTTTCAGCAGCAGTGTCGTACGCATTCACTTAGTGTTTACGATTTCACTTTCATAGTTATTGTATTGTATTGTGTGTGATATTACGTCAGTTTATCAGCAATCGGTCTCAAGAAAGTTGCTGATATCCAGGGAAAGAAGGGGATGATGTTTTCTATGGAGATAAAGATGGAAATAATCAAGAAATACGAGGCTGGCATGCGGTTAAGTGTGATAGCGAAGGAATATGGCTGGTAGGCAGACACAAGCTTCTTTGGACATTTTTTTAAAAAAGAGGCCTTCGGTACAAGCAGACCAATCAGAAGATAAAAAGCAAAAGAAAAGTGGCAGTAATGAAAAAAATACGTAATTAAATTCACAAAATTAGAAAAAAATAAAAAATAAATTCAAATTTAAGTTTATCGTAAAGTGTTAATATTTCCTGCCATTTGTTAATGTGTTTCCTAAAATTAAGTGTTAATGTTTTCTGTCATTTTTTAATCTGTTTTGTAAAGGTAAGTGTTTACGTTTTATGCCACTTGATAAAATTTTCCGTCGTTTGTCATACTCCTCTACCGCCTTGCCCCTTCGCCCTCGGACATGGTCTCACTCCAAAGGTAAGGTTCACATTTTTGTTACTGTAGTTTTACTGTTTGCTCTAATTATACACTTCTTTTACAGGTAGCCAAAGGTCAAATTATTTTAGCAATTCATTGAGTACTGTACAGTGGAGTTGTATCCTTGTTTATAAATTTAATGTGGTGCCTTTGTAGGATCTGGAACAAATTAGGCTATTTACATGTAAAATGCGACTCACAAGACAAAAAAAATGACGTTACGAAAGCCTCTACGGAACCAAATAGTTTCGTGTTGTGAGGCATTACTTATACATACATACATACATATATATATATATATATATATATATATATATATATATATATATATATATATATATATATCAGTGGAACCTCTACATACGATCGTAATTCATTCTGGGACCTAAATCGTATGTTAAAACAATCGTATGTTGGAACTATTATTCCCATAAGAGTACACTGCAATTTGTATAATTCGTTCTACAGCCCAAAAACCTATGATAACTCCTTAGTAAATTACTACACATAATTACACATAGCAATAATATAATTGCATTATATAATAGAGATGTAAAAAAGAATGATTATAAAGAAATGAATAAAAAAGGGGTTTTTATTGCCACTTTACCTTAGAGACAGGCTAACGCAGTTGTAGGCTTTGCTATGCAGAAGGAGACGAACGTTTGGCGCGGAGATAGAGATGGTGACTGCGATAACGTACCGTAAATTACTCTAACTTACACTACGTGAACTTTAACCTAACTTAGCTTATTTGTTCTGTACTGTAACCCATCATCCATCTAGGGATAGGCGTTCCTATTTCTTTTTGTTTCGGCAGCAGTGTCGTACGCATTGACTTAGTGTTTATGATTTCACTTTCGTAGTCATTTTATTGTATTGTGTGTGATATCACGTCAGTTTATCAGCAATGGGTCTCAAGAAAGTTGCTGATATCCAGGGAAAGAAGGGGATGATGTTTTCTATGGAGATAAAGATGGAAATAATCAAGAAATCCTAGGCTGGCATGCGGTTAAGTGTGATAGCGAAGGAATATGGCTGGTAGGCAGACACAAGCTTCTTTGGACATTTTTTTTTAAAAAGGGGCCTTCGGTACAAGCAGACCAATCAGAAGATAAAAAGCAAAAGAAAAGTGGCAATAATGAAAAAAATACGTAATTAAATTCACAAAATTAGAAAAAAATAAAAAATAAATTCAAATTTAAGTTTATCGTAAAGTGTTAATATATCATGCCATTTGTTAATGTGTTTCCTAAAATTAAGTGTTAATGTTTTCTGTCATTTATTAATCTGTTTTGTAAAGGTAAGTGTTTACGGTTTATGCCACTTGATAAAATTTTCCGTCGTTTGTCATACTCCTCTACCGCCTTGCCCCTTCGCCCTCGGACATGGTCTCACTCCAAAGGTAAGGTTCACATTTTTGTTACTGTAGTTTTACTGTTTGCTCTAATTATACACTTCTTTTACAGGTAGCCAAAGGTCAAATTATTTTAGCAATTCATTGAGTACTGTACAGTGGAGTTGTATCCTTGTTTATAAATTTAATGTGGTGCCTTTGTAGGATCTGGAACAAATTAGGCTATTTACATGTAAAAGGCGACTCACAAGACAAAGAAAATGACGTTACGAAAGCCTCTACGGAACCAAATAGTTTCGTGTTGTGAGGCATTACTTATACATACATACATACATATATATATATATATATATATATATATATATATATATATATATATATATATATATATATATATATATATCAGTGGAACCTCTACATACGATCGTAATTCATTCTGGGACCTAGATCGTATGTTAAAACGATCGTATGTTGGAACTATTGTTCCCATAAGAATACACTGCAATTTGTATAATTCGTTCTACAGCCCAAAAACCTATGATAACTCCTTAGTAAATTACTACACATAATTACACATAGCAATAATATAATTGCATTATTTAATAGAGATGTAAAAAAGAATTATTATAAAGAAATAAATAAAAAAGGGGTTTTTATTGCCACTTTACCTTAGAGACAGGCTAACGCAGTTGTAGGCTTTGCTATGCAGAAGGAGACGAACGTTTGGCGCGGAGATAGAGATGGTGACTGCGATAACGTACCGTAAATTACTCTAACTTACACTACGTGAACTTTAACCTAACTTAGCTTATTTGTTCTGTACTGTAACCCATCATCCATCTAGGGATAGGCGTTCCTATTTCTTTTTGTTTCGGCAGCAGTGTCGTACGCATTGACTTAGTGTTTATGATTTCACTTTCGTAGTTATTGTATTGTATTGTGTGTGATATCACGTCAGTTTATCAGCAATGGGTCTCAAGAAAGTTGCTGATATCCAGGGAAAGAAGAGAATGATGTTTTCTATGGAGATAAAGATGGAAATAATCAAGAAATACGAGGCTGGCATGCAGTTAAGTGTGATAGCGAAGGAATATGGCTGGTAGGTAGACACAAGCTTCTTTGGACATTTATTTTAAAAAGAGGCCTTTGGTACAAGCAGACCAATCAGAAGATAAAAAGCAAAAGAAAAGTGGCAGTAAAGAAAGAAAATACATAATTAACTTCACAATATTAGAAAAAACAAAGAAACTCAAATTTATGTTTATCGTAAAGTGTTAATATATCCTGCCATTTGTTAATGTGTTTCCTAAAATTAAGTGCTAATGTTTTCTGTCATTTATTAATCTGTTTTGTAAAGGTAAGTGTTTACGTTTTATGCCACATGATAAAATTTTCCGCCGTTTGTCATAGTCCTCTACCGCCTTGCCACTTTGCCCTCGGACATGGCCTCACTCCAAAGGTAAGGTTCGCATTTTTGTTACTATAGTTTTACTGTTTGCTGTAATTATGCATTTCTTTTTTTTGGGCTCAAGCCATGTCGTCCTGATGGAAGGTTCCTATTGGTAGCTTTCTAAGGGATATTTGGCAACAGTGATATTCCCAGAGCATTGACCTTTAAGTCTCTAGAATTCTAACTCCTGGCGCGAATATCCTTAAAATTTCTCTTAAGGATATTGCATAAAATCAGGGGACATATATATATCTCGATATGACACATAGCAATCT
The DNA here is from genome assembly GCF_036898095.1 of Palaemon carinicauda. Lineage (NCBI taxonomy): Eukaryota > Metazoa > Arthropoda > Malacostraca > Decapoda > Palaemonidae > Palaemon > Palaemon carinicauda. Next base: position 19,785,184 of record NC_090752.1, read on the forward strand.
TCACCCTGAATAGCGTTTTCGCTTCGAGGGGGAAAGTAGTTAAACTGAAGGGGAGCTGTTATCAAAGGTTACCCTTCCTCCCATACTACTACATGGCTCCAAGATGGTGCATATTCCTATTTCAGTAGCAATTGCACATGGGGGTTTTCTCTGTTATTTAACGTTTTTAATCATTATTGAGAGGATTTATTATGCAATTTCCAGCTTCTTCTGCCTCTGGAAAGTTGAGTATTTAGTCTTTACATAGCTCCTGCTTCACAGTGAAATTAGTTTAATTTAATGTGTTTTGGAGCTTGGCCAGTCACTGGAGGCGCCATGGGCACTGTCTTTCGTTATACATGTGTTATTTAGTTAGCAGAACGACATTCCCGGTGGTAATAGCATTAATGAATTATGAAAGCTATTTAGGCACAGTTTTACTAGTAAAGATATATTATGCATACAATTTCCTCTTCCTTATGTCGTTCGTATACGTTAGAGTTTTGGTGATTTAGGTAACCGTGATCTTGCTCTGTGCTAGGCTACTTTCATTATCCCCGGTTACCCTAGTATATCGTTTTATCAATTCAACAGGAGATAGTATAACTCCTAGAATTAATTATAAAACTCGATACTCGTCTCCTGTGGAGATTTAAGGGTAATCCCTCCTTCCCTCTGAGTGCCGTTATAGGCGACAACCCTATCTTAGTAGTTTACTCAGGCTTGACTAGGCTAGTGTTTTTCTGTCTCCCACCCGTGCCGGCGAGTATGCCGGCTTGGGTCTTCGACAGAACCGCAAAGTATTCGGTCTTTCTGTCGCCGGCTGAGCAGCAGGGTAAGTAGTCACTCCCCTGCCGGCTTAGAGCTGTCGTCATAGGAGGCTAAGCCTCCCTAGGCCGCACTGGAAGTGGTAGTATGATGCCGCCACCTTCTCTCCTGCGGTCTAGAAGACTAGTTCTGTTTCATTATCCCCGGTTACCCTCGTGTATCGTTTTATAAATTCAACAGGAGATAGTATATCTCCTAGAATTAATTATATAACTCGATACTCGTCTCCTGTGGAGATTTAAGGGTAATTCCTCCTTCCCTTAGAGTGCTGCCATAGGCGACAACCCTGTATTAGTCATGCCATAGAGTAGTTCACTCAGGCTTGACTAGGCTAGTGTTTTTCTGTCTCCCACCCATGCCGGCGAGTATGCCGGCTTGGGTCTTCGACAGAACCTCAGAGTATTTAGTCTTTCTGCTGGCGGCCGAGCGGCAGGGTAAGTAGTCACTCCCCTGCCGGCTTAGAGCTGTCGTCATTGGAGGCTAAGCCTCCCTAGGTCGCACTTGAAGTGGTAGTATGATGCCACCTTCTCCCCTGCAGTCTAGAAGACTAGCCTTGTTTCAGGAGATCCTAGGCTGAGGAATAGATATTCTTCTGCCGCCTAGGATGGCGCCGATACTGAAACAATGTTTCATTCTTGTGTGGAAGTGTCGGCAATCCTGCCACCTTCTTCCACACTGGATTTCAGCAGATCCTAGGCTAAAGAATAGATATTCTTCTGCCACCTAGGATGGCGCCGATACTGAAACAATGTTTCTCTTTTGTGTGGAAGTGGCGGCGATCCTGCCACCTTCTTCTACACTTGATACAGGAGCCTTTTCCCTGCCCCTCTCTGTCCTTTAGCGATGGCCTAGCTATCGCAATGCTGTGGCCATTGTCCTGCAATCTCACCGCTTGCCGGGTAGATTGTGGTGCCAGCCGGGTTCCTACATAAGCAGCTGTAAAGTCACTCAGTCTTTCCCTTATGGACACAAGGCTCCGGGAAAGGTTGTGCCGGCTGTGACAGTTGACGGTGGGAGACCCCTCAGCTGCTGAGTGTTCTTCAGTCCTCTCTTCAACTGCCATCCACATTCCTGAAACCGGCAATGACCGGCAACGGATCTTGTGGCTGGATGGAAGCTTGAATGATGCATTTTCCCCTTCCATTTGAACCCTCATTCTGGAGGAAGGCAGTAAGGTTATATACTTACACCCTTATTTATGGTAAACATACATTTTAATAAGGCAGCCCTTCACTCCAGGCTTTCTCTCTATCTGTCAGCAAGTGCCGCCAGGTACTAACCCAGCTGGCAGCTTGTCAGCTGGACTGGTGCCGTCAGGTACTACCCAGCCGCAGTCATGCTGGCCGGACTGTGCCGCCAGGTACTTACTCAGTCGGCGGCATGCCGGCTGGACCAGTACCGTCAGGTACTACCCAGCTGGCGACATGCCAGCCGGACTGTGCCGCCAGGTGCTAGCCCTGCCAGCAAGATGCTGGCTGAACTACAGTATATGATTATACAGTAGCCAGTATATTTGCAGTATAGTATATACTGCAGACAGAAAACAATAGTATATATTATACAGTAGTTATTTTCCAACATACCTTGTGTATCCTTGCACAGTCTATTGCTGAGACCAATCCCATATTGAAACAATAGAATTCCTTCAATATTCTGATTAGAAGTCAGTTAATAACTTACCCCACAATATTAAATAATTTAAGAACGGTCAGGGGTAGTGTACACTTTTTCTATCCCTAGAGGTTAGAACCCTTCTCTTTTGAGTTTGCCTTGATAAAGGAAACTCTATAACCTTAATATTGGGGGGAGGTCATAGCAATTGGCTGGAAAGGATACACAAGTATGTGCCTTTCTTAATTTCTCTCTAGCTTACTACCCTAAGCTATAATGGTTAAAATATTAATATTTTGCATAATCTGTTTATCATGTGAGATGAACAACCACATACTCATTTAATTTTCCTTTCTTTACAGGAGGAACCCCAGATGAAATGCGATGCGATCTTTTGCAACCATAGGAGTAGGAACTTCTACGGTCACAAAGCGTGCAGGTCTCATGCCCCCTGCACCATCACTACCGAAACCTTGCGGTACTGGGACCCCCGAGACTGCAATATCTGCCAGACCTTGGTAACCGAAGGTCTCGACGATCCCAAGTCAACGGAGTCGAGGGATGCGGCACGAGAAAAGCTGCGCAAGTGGGTACGCAGGTTCCAGAAGAACTCTCTGGGACCGTACCTACCTAAAGATAGGATGAGTAGCTTGCTGTTCCCGAAAGCGGGTAATGAAATTGTTGTGCCCCAAGCACGACCCGGACCTCCCTGCGTCCAGATTGCCATCGAGACGGATGTCAGTGAGGCGTTGCAAAGCATGGACATCCACCAGGAGGAAAGGATGTCGGAAGTGCCTACGGACACTGAAAAGGATCTACTAAAGGATGATCCCGAGGAGAAGTCTACTCTACCTCCGGAAGAAGATGATGATGTTGAGTCGGAGTCCCTTCCGTCTGCGCTGGCACCGGAGCCGTTACCCCCGACATCTTCAACTTCTACCCCTCCATTGGACAACATGAGCCAGACACTGGCCCATCTTACGGCCTTAATGGAGAACATTTGAAAGCAAGGCGAAGCAAGGGAACCGAGACTCGAGAGAGAGCTCCGCGAAGCTCCACTTACCGCCTCCCGAGGGTCATACAAGCGACCCAGAGTCCAAGACCTCCCAACCTGCTCCAAAACCAATCCCTGGAGGTATGCAGAGTTTATGCCGATTACTAACGGAAAACTCTACATCTCGGAGAAGATTGGAGCCGTCCCCTTAGACGACATCCAGTTTTGGCCAAGCTTTAATGCTTACCCTGATTGCCTCATACGAGTGTAGCATGAACCAACGCCAAAAGAGGAGACGGAACCGAAGAAGGTCATGGTTTTCGACCACGATAAAGCACAGGCACTCTTGTCAAGCAGCCTGAAAAAGGCGGGCTATTCAAACTCGAAAGTGTCTGCCTTGAGCAAGAAACACCCTACCTTTCTTGCTCCTGCTTCAGTAGCCTTCCCCTTTACATTCAAGGCATTTAAAACTGTTGCCAAGGCAGTGGAGGCCGGCAAACCATGCCCTGTGCTAGAGGAGTGCAGGCCTCTGTCGTTAGCCTTGCCCATGGAAGAGAAGGAATGGAAGGAAGTCCACCTAACCTTCTCAGTAGGGAAACTGGACGCAGACATCGCTGGACGACAGTTTAGTGAGAATCTCCCTAAATTTTCTGACTTTCTCTTGTACAAGGAACAAGAGACGAAGGAGAGACTTGCTGCATCCTTGTACATACAAAACTGCATAGAGATATGTGCAGGCCAAAGAAGTACCCCAGATATGCTCATGGTCCTGGCCAAAATGCATATGGCCACCCTAGTAAATGACCTGTATGCTTTCATGAAGGATAGGAGAGCCTGTAGAGAGTTCGTATTCGCTGCTGCAACAGTGAAACACGAACTCAGGAAGCTGATATCTTCTAACATCTGGGGTACAGACATCTTCCCGAACGAAGTAGTCAAAGAGGTAGTTGAGAAAGCTACCACGGAGAATAGGAACCTTCTCCAGAAGTGGGGCATCTCCTCAAAGAGGAAGTCTTCCCCGGATGCCGGTCCCAAACCTAATAGGAAGACAAAGAAGCCTTGACTTCCCCCTCGGCCTGCTCAACAACATCCCACAGTCACCATGAGTGCGGTGCCCCAAGTGGTGGTCCAACCACAGACCACCTTCCAAGTGGTGCCTCTACAGTTGGTTGCCTAGTCACCAGCATTCAACCCTGGATTTGAGAGGCAAACCACTACCCTTTGGCCGAAAGGTAAAGGATCCAGACAGGGCTCCTCTAGATATCTCTCAAGAGGTAGGGGAGGACGCGGTTGAGGAGGTAAACCCTCCGAACGATCGAAGCAAGGAGATGCTTCCAGTAGGAGGAAGGCTCTAACATTTTCAGGATCGTTGGACCTTCAATCCTTGGGCCCATGGCCTAATCAAGATTGGACTAGGATGGAAACCGAACAAGTCTCCATCATCATATCCTCAATTCTTCCAACATTCCACCCCCTCATCAGAAGAATATACCTTAGAGCTCTTGATCAAACAGGTTATAAGGAAAGCAAAGTTCATCAAATTCCAGAGAAGGCTGTTTTGTGTTCCCACGAAGGACTTGTCGCCACTCAACAAGTTCATAGAAAACAGCAAGTTTAGGATGTTAACCCTTTAACACATAGGGACCCTGTTACCCAAAGGGGCATTCACAGTCTCGATAGATCTGGCAGATCCTATTGGCACCTTCTAGTCAGTCGCCCCCTATCCCCCTACCTAGGATTCAAGTTACAGAAGAAAAAGTATGTTCTCAGAGCCATACCCTTCGGACTAAACATAGCCCCAAGGATCTTCACGAAACTTGCGGATGCAGTTGTGCAACAACTACGCCTAGAAGGTGTTCAGGTAGCAGCATACCTGGACGACTGGCTGGTGTGTGCAGCATCCGAAACGGCTTGTCTGCAAGCATCCAAGAAAGTGATCCAGTTCCTGGAACATCTGGGATTTAAGATCAACTTCAAGAAGTCTCGACTCTCTCCAGCTCGAGTTTCAATGGCTGGAAATCCATTGGAACCTGAGGTCACACCGCCTCTCCATTCCCTCAGGGAAGAGGAGGGAGACCGCAGGGTCTGTCAAGAGACTAGTGAAATCCGACAGAATCTCAAGACGCCAATAGGAAAGAGTACTGAGCTCTATCCAGTTTGCAGCAGTAATAGACCCGGTGCTAAGAGCACAGCTGAGAGATGCGTCAGGAGTCTGGAAAAGATACGCATCAAATGCTCAAAGAGATCTACAGAGACAAGTACCGACCTTACTATGATCACTTTTCAAGCCCTGGTCGGAGGCCAAGAGCCTAACGAGGATCGTGCCCTTGCAACTACCTCTGCCATCAGTGACCATCCACACGGATGCCTTGACGGAAGGATGGGGAGTTCATTCCTATCACAGGAAAGTCCAAGAGACTTGGTCATCTCCGTTCAAGACCTTTCACATCAATATTTTGGAGGCCATGGCAGTCCTCTTGACATTGGGAAAACTCTCCCCTCACAGATCAGTCCACATCAGGCTGATCTTGGACAGCGAAGGGATAGTGAGATGTCTGAACCGACAAGGCTCGAGATCGTCCCATATCAGCCATGTGATATTAGCCATCCTTTGTCTAGAGAGATGGCACCTATCAGCAGTGCACTTAAAAGGGTTCCGCAATGTGACAGCAGACGCTCTATCCAGGCTCAAGCCGATAAAGTCAGAATGGTCCTTGGACGCAGACTCATTCTCCTCCATCTTGGAACAAGTCCCGGAACTGCAAATCGAACTCTTCGCGACGAGCGACAACAAGAAACTACCTCGATATGTAGCCCCATATGAGGACCCTCTAGCGGAGACAGAGGACGCCATGTCCCTCGGCTGGAACGAATGTACCCGGAATTTCCTGTTCCTTCCATCCAATCTCCTACTGAAGGTCCTCAACAAGCTGAGATCCTTCCAGGGAAAGGCAGCTCTAGTGGCCCCCAAGTGGCCCAAGAGCAACTGGTTCCCTCTAGTGATGGAACTGAAGCTGAGGCTGGTCCCTCTGCCGAACCCAGCACTATCTCAACGGGTTTAGAAGTCGACTGTCTTCGCTTCATCACAGAGAACCCAAAACCTTCATCTCATGATTTCCTCACTTTAGCGGTTAAGAAAAGATTTGGGATCTTTAAAGGCAGTATAGACTTCTTTGAAAAATACAAGTCTAAGTCAACTAGAAGACAATATGAATCGTCTTGGAAAAATTTGGTTGCTTTCGTTAAAGCAAAAGGACCGAAAGAAATTTCAATAGACTTCTATCTGTCCTTCTTTATCCACCTTCATGAACAAGGTCTGGCCGCCAACACGATAACTACGTGTAAGTCAGCCCTGACTACACCTCTTCTATATGCCTTTCAAGTGGATCTGACGAACGAAATCTTTAATAAGATCCCGAAGGCATGCGCTAGACTTAGGCCTGCAACTCCTCCGAAGCCCATTTCATGATCCTACATTATGCTTTATCTGTGAACAATGAAGATTGTTCTCTCAAGGATCTAACCCAAAAGGTTATTTTCCTGTTTACTAGAGCCTCAGGGACTAGAGTTAGTAAAATAGTAGCCCTATCAAGAAATGAGGGCCACATTCAGTTCACAGAAGTGGGAGAACTGAATCTCTTTCCTGATCCAACCTTATCCCTAAAACAACTGAGGGCGAAGCTCACCTACTTCATTCGCAGAGCGGATCCTGACAGTACACCCGCAGGTCATGATCCGAGAAAAATAGCTTCATCACTGAACTTTTTTCAGTATATGGACTTAAAACGTCTTCGCTCATATACTGGATGGAAGTCATCCATAGTGTTCTACAAACACTATGCAAAGCAAGTGCACGAACTGAAGCATTACGTGGTTGCGGCAGGTAGTGTATTAAAACCTGTCGTCTAGTGCTGCGATGAACAGTGAATTGATTGGGACTATCAATTAGGGTGAAAAGGTGTTGAAACTTCCAGTGCAATACCTTATAAGTGACACCGAGACTGTTCAAAATCTCAGGTGTGGAATTATACAGATAACACTTGTGCCGTGTGTACATAGTTCACAGTGTTGATAGTATACAACATTTACATAAAATTATATTAGAAAATTTTATCAAAATTTTCAAATTTCAGAGTGGCACTAATCATTTCTTCCCTTTCATGGAGAAAAACCTTTTCTGTATATGTTGTACGTATAATTCCCTTAACATGTTACACTCGTTATTCCATTTGGTCATTTATTCAAAATAAATGTCTATTAGAGAGTAATTGCGTCCTATTTTGCCCTGCAACTAGCACAATAAATATGGGCAGAGTTCTCTTACTTATTTAACGAAGTAAACCTCATATTATTGTATGCTTACAAACAATGAATATAGTTGATACTTAGTCGTTCCGACAACATATACAAACTGTCAGACTTTTGTATATCTAGTTGATACTTATGTTTGTTCTTACAATATATGTAAGCCTTGAGACCCTTTTCTACTGTCTAGTATAACTCTTCCCTGTAGGGGGCAGGAAGCCATAACATTGTTCCATGATTAGTGGTATTGACGTATAACGGTAACGTCATATGTCTCAATGGTCCGGATGACCATAGAAAAAATTGTCCCAAGGTTAAGGCACTTATGAAAATCCACAGATACAATATTTTCAAGTAATTCTCTGGTACACTTCCATCAGGACGACCTGACTTGAGCCCAAGAAATGGATTTTGAAGCGAAACGAAAAATCTATTTTTCGGTGGGATGGCCATGTCATCCTGATGGACCCTCCCTCCTTTTTCTGTATAAGAAAAAGGCTTAGGCAAGATCCCTCCCGAAACTACTATATCTGTAGCACCATGCTCAATGCTACAAGGAATAAGCTCCATCTTGGAGCTATGAAGTAGTATGGCAGGAAGGGTAACCTTGATAACAGCTCTCCTCCAGTTCAGCCACTTTCCCCCTCGAAGCGAAAAATGCTATTCGGGGTGAAGATTGCTAGGTGTCGTATCAAGATATACAGTACGTTCCCCGATTTTATGCGATATCCTTAAGAGAAATTTTAGGGACATTCGCGTCAGGAGTTAGAATTCTGGAGACCTAAAGGTCAATTCTCTGGGAATATCACTGTAGCCAAATATCCCTTAGAAAGCTACCAATAGGAACCTTCCATCAGGACGACATGGCCATCTCACCCAAAAATAGATTTTTCGCTTCGCTTCCAAATCCGTTTTACATGTAGCCAGTGGTCAAATTATTTTAGCCATTCATTGAGTACTGTACAGTGGAGTTGTATCCTTGTTTATAATCATTTAATGTGGTGCCTTTGTAGGATATGGAACAGATTAGGATATTTACATGTAAAAGGCAACTCACAAGGCGAAAAAAATTACGTTACAAAAGCCACTACGGAACAAATTAGGTCCGTGTTGTGAAGCATTACTTATATATATATATATATATATATATATATATATATATATATATATATATATATATATATATATATATATATATATATATCAACACAACATCGTGTTCAAATAGAAATAAATTTCTACCTCACACTTGGGATCGATCGCTGGCCCCTTTTAATGAAAGGCCAGGTCGAAACCAACCATGCCACGTGATGCCATAAAAGAAGTCGGAACCTAACTGCTAATCAGCTGTTCAGGATTTACCTGGCGAGACATCAGTCTCTTGCCAGCAAGTTTTCCCCGACTTCCCGGCCCACCACGTGACACAGTTGATAATAATTCATTCAAATTACCCCTAATGAGTCAATATGGATAAATATCAACACAACATCGTGTTCAAATAGAAATAAATTTCTACCTCATATTTGGGATCGAACGCTGGCCCCTTCTAATGAAAGGCCAGGTCGAAACCAACCATGCCACGAGAGGCCATAAAAGAAGTCGGAACCTAACTGTTAATCAGCTGTTCAGGATTTACCTAGCGAGACGTCAGTCTCTTGCCAGCAAGTTTTCCCCGACTTCCCGGCCCACCACGTGACACAGTTGATAATAATTCATTCAAATTACCCCTAATGAGTCAATATGGATAAATATCAACACAACATCGTGTTCAAATAGAAATAAATTTCTACCTCATACTTGGGATCGAACGCTGGTCCCTTCTAATGAAAGGCCTGGTCGAAACCAATCATGCCACGAGAGGCCATAAAAGAAGTCTGAACCTAACTGCTAATCAGCTATTCAGGATTTACCTGTCGAGACATCAGTCTCTTACCAGTGAGTTTTCCTCGACTTTCCGGCCCACCACGTGACACAGTTGATAGTAATTCATTCAAATTGGTGTCCAGACAATTCGGTCCCGGACAATTCGGTCCTGGACAATTCGGTCCCGGACAATTCGGTACTAGGACAATTCGGTACCAGGACAATTCGGTACCAATTGATTCTTATAATATGGAAAAAAACAGTATTTTTCCAATTTTTTTCATTTCTAAAATTCCTATCAGTTCAAAGCATTACTTCTAACAGAAAATTTTTGCTTTTGTTAGTATAGATATAAAAAAAGTCTAATTGATTTATCCTTGCGTGTGCGATAAATAAAAAAAAATACTTTTTTAGTTTCTTTATTATATAGAAAATAAAACAGTAAAAACCATACATTTCTTATGTTAAAAGTATTTATATAAAAATGAAATAGTAAAAACTATATATTTCTTGTTGTTAAAAGTATATAAAAAATTTAAACTTTAATATTATGAGCGATTGCTTTAAGGAACTGCATTCTTTCAGCTTGATTATATTTCTGTACTAGATGAATGATACGCTTGTGACAATCACTGTACTTCTTTTTTTTTACTGGTACATCCCCGTTTCGCATCATTTGTAATTTGGTTTTTGCCAAACTCTATTCTCTTTTGAGGGCTTCAATCAGTTTCTAAATATTTGGATGCATACTGGAGAGGCTTGCTATAAATGTGCTGTGAAAACCTTCCCAATTATTAATTGTACGTGATTCTCCGTTCAAACAACGGTGAAGAACATTCCAAGATTCTATTGAAAATTTTGGATCAAGTCTCCTCCTTCTGGTACCTCTTCCTCTCACTGGTCCTATATATGGATTCTCAAAATAAGAGACAATAGGTTGGGGGATATCATCATCATCAACCAATTCATCAAAGGCATACGCAACCTGATTTACAGGTAAAAATGCTAAGGCTATAAAACATCTCAATTTAAGACTGAATATGTCATCTTCGTGGTAACGTACCTTAAAACCTTCAGCTACAACATGTCTATAAACATTTTGTCCTAAATGAAATAAGCAAAAAGAAATATTTGTTCCTGGAAACGTATTTGAAAATGCGTTTTCCGCAGCTTTTTCGAAGTCTATTATCATATCTTCTGGCCCCTCGTTATTCACTAATTCTTTCACTTTTTGGAAAAGGCGCTCATACGTATTTTGAGACTTATCAGGTAAGAGGGCAAAGAATCTAGGAGCACTGAAGTTCTTAATTTGTATATGCAAGACATATAATTGGAAAAATATAACAGGACAGCTCTTAAAAGTTCCATCTGTGTGAATGATGGGGTGAAACTAGACTAAAAAGTCTGGAATAAAGAAACTAATAAAGTCGTTTTGTTTATATTTTTTTTTAAACTAAGGGAATAACCAAACTAATCGTTTAGTAACGAAGTAGTTAGGTGGATTGTTTATGCTATTTGTAAACAACTAGTGAATAACCAAACTAAGTAGTTAGGTATTTAGATAATATCATATATAAATCATTCATAATATGTAATATAGAAATATCATATTTTTCTGATTTAGACATTTTAAAAAATGACAAGCCTGGTACCGAATTGTCCTGGTACCGAATTGTCCTAGTACCGAATTGTCCGGGACCGAACTGTCCGGGACCGAATTGTCCGGGACCGAATTGTCCTAGCACCATTCAAATTACCCCTAATGAGTCAATATGGATAAATATCAAATAACCTCGTGTTTAAATAGAAATAAATTTCTACCTCATACTCTTAAGAAGCAGAGAGAAGGAGGTCCTGCTAGTGTTTACTGGAAACTGTCACTGTCGTTGATGGAGATCAAGATATTTATTATATGTGCCTAGTTCAGCAGACCTTGGGCATAACGATCGTCTGTTTGTAGCAATCCGAGGGCGCCAGCGTTATGGAAGGACCCATAGGACAAGGAGAGCAGTGTTGTCTTGACTGTTCCCCTATTTGCTGGAGTGTAGTTTAATCAGAAGTTTTTCTTTGTTTAGTTCAGTGCTTCCTAAGTACTCAATCAAGAAACATTGATCTTTGACTAGTTGTAAATAAAATTATGTTTTCTTTTGCGAGTTTTCTTTCTATATTCCCCTTTTCAAAACTGGTTGTGGTTGTGTAATCCTAATTTAATTAATCAATTCTAAAGAACCTCGTTCAATCCCCACGAGGATCGTAACAGTTGGCGACCCTGTCAGGATTTTCGACACCATACCCAATTGAAAACAGGGAGAATATAGAAAGAAGCAGAATGAGTGCGATTATGAGAGATTTGATAGATTCAGGTAAACTTCTTGGTCTAGATAGTGATGATCTCCATGATTATGTTCTCAAGAGAGAACAGTAAGTGTTTGAGAGAGACGAAAGAGCAGCTGAAAGAGAAGAAAATGAAAGAAAGCGAGAAGAAAATGAAAGACAGCGTAAGCATGAGTTAGAAATGGCTCGTTTAAGACAAACTCTTCATAACAGACGGTCAGGTAGCAGATCAGGGAGTAATTCATCTTTAAATAGTGACACTGATAGTTTAGATATGAGTGCAGTGCTCAAACTTATATCGAAATTTGACGAGGAAGATGTTACGAAATATATGTCTTTTGAAAAATTAATGAACAGAGTAGGTTCTCCCAAAAAAGTGGACTTTGTATTTACAATCAGTTTTAAGTGGTAAAGCACATTCTGTTTATAGTTGTTTGTCTGAGGATGAAAGTGAAGATTATGATACTGTGAAAGAAACCGTACTCAGTGCATGCAGATTGATACCAGAGGCGAACCGTAAGAAGTTTAGAAGTTAGAAAAGAGATGTTGCTAGTACTTATGTAGAGTACGGAAAGAAGTTAGAAAGATCATTTTGTGATTGGTTGACTTTTGCTGAAGTCGATAATTTTTAAGATCTCAAGAACTTAGTTTTGTTAGAAAGTTTCAAAGATAACATATCCCCAGACATCAAATTATATATAGAAGATAGGCGTGAAACATCTTTTGCCGATGCTACGAGGTTAGCAGATGAGTACAGTCTCACACATGGTTTAAGTGGCAGTAAAAAGAAAAACGATCTTTTGTCAAGTAAGGCACAACATAGTAAAGGTAGTTCTAACAATAACGATAATAGGAACAAGGATTATTATTAATATTATTGTTACACATGTGGGAAGGAAGGTCATATTTCTCGGTACTGTAGGAGCCAATGGGCAGTCAGTAATTCAGAGGTCACTTGTTACAATTGTAATAAGAAAGGGCATATAGCTAGGAATTGCACAGTAGAAAGTACGAATGTGAAGAAACCTGTGTCACTAGTTAATAATTTTTCTTCAGGAAGGAATAGTCTCTTGAAAGAAACTAGGAATCATTATGGTGAATTTTTGTCTGAAGGTTTAGTTTCTTCTCTTAAAGGAGGTGATTCAAGGGAAGTAGTTTTGCTTAGGGATACGGGAGCGGCCGTATCACTCGTTAGGAGAGAGAGTGTACCAAGGAATGTAATAATCAGCATGAAAGAAAAAGTTATGCTAGGTGGGTTTCCAAACACTTGTGTAGTTTGTCCTTTGTTAAAGATGAAATTGAAAAGTCAGGTAGTGTCAGGAGATGTAAAACTAGCAGTCGTGGATACCTTGCCCGTAGACGGCGTTGACATTATTGTTGGTAACGATTTAACTACCTCCAAGTGTGTGAATCCTATTTTAAGTGAAGTTCAAGTGCCTGAAATGATAGTAACCAGGTCAGGATTAGATACAGATATTGACTACGGTCATAGGTTGTTCGAGGATTCGAACGTAGGTAATAGAGGCGGTGATGATGAGCTTAGCATGAGTGTAGCTGAGGAAACCGACTCTATAAATGTTGATAATGTGAGCAGAGATGATGATGTAGCTGTTGAAAGAAGTAATGTACAGATAGACAATGTAACAGGCCCAAGTAATAGCAGCTGTAGTGCTTCAGAAACTAGCATATTGAATAAGGATGAACTAGTTAAGATGCAGAGGGAAGATGAAACACTAACTAGAATTTTTGAATGTGAATTGGATGATGAACCTGAAGATGTTTGCAAGGAAACATTTAGTCTAAAAGACAAACTTTTGTGTCGCTATGTTCGTCCTAAGACAGGTAGCAAAGAGGAGGTCATAGAGCAATTAGTAACTCCTAGGAAACTTCGTGAATCAATTTTGAAATTAGCACATGATGAACAAGGACATTTAGGAGTAAATAAAACATTTAAGTGTATAAGTAAAGCTTACTTTTGGCCTAAAATGAAAAGTGATGTGAAGAGATATGTTTTAAGTTGTCACGAATGTCAAACGGCTGGCAAACCTAATCAAGTAATTTCCAGGGCTCCATTATGTAATATTCCATCGGTAGGAGAACCTTTTGAGAACGTTGTAATTGATATAGTAGGCCCTTTGCCCAGAAGTAAGGGAGGGAATATCTATCTATTAACAATCATTGATAGACTAACATAATATCCAGAAGCAATCCCAGTAAGAAATTGCAATGCAAAAACTGTAGTTAAACGCTTGCTGAACTATTTCTCTAAATTTGGACTTCCTTGCGTTATACAGAGTGACAATGGTGGCAATTTTGTATCAAAGTATTTCAGAGATAACATGAAAGAGTTAGGGATTAAACTTGTAACTTCCACCCCGTACCACCCTGAATCACAAGGAATTGTTGAACGTTTTCATCAAACGTTAAAAAGTTTCTTATAGAAGTTGTGTAATAATTTCGAACATGATTGGGAAGAAAAGTTACCTTTTGTCTTGTTGGCTTTACGATTAACTCCTAATGACACCACGGGATTTAGTCCTTTTGATTTGTTGTTCGGTCACACTGTCAAAGGACCTTCAGAAATTTTAAAGTGTAAGTTAATGCGAGAAGAAGGTAGAAAGGATTACATACAGAATATCGAAGATCACAAAGAGGATTCAAGGAAAGCCTGGCAGTTGGCAAAAGAAAACGAGAGAAACCGTCAAGGGGAAACTAAAAGGAAGTACGATCTTAAAGCTAAAGACAGAATTTTCTATGTGGGTGATAAAGTCGTAGTATTAGTCCAGAAAGAAGGTCCCTCATTATCTTATAAGTTCAAAGGTCCATTTCGATCATAGATAAAAGGGGAAATTTTAATTACTTAATTGATATGGGTAGGCATAGAGCTAAGTGGTTGCACATCAACTTGCTAAAGAAATATAATGAACGTCCAATGCCAGTTGTAACCGTGTCGCAGAGAGAGATTACTTTTGAGAAGAACTCTGATATTCTTAATAATTTCACGTTGTTTAATTCTAGCTTAGAGGAAGAAAAAACAAGGGAATTATTCAATGTGTTTTCAAATTATCCAGAAACTGTTAGTGATAAATTGGGTTTGACTAATCTTTTAGAACACGATATTGAGATGCAGGACACAAAACCCATTAGACAAAGTCCTTATCGTCTAAGCCCAGAAAAGCAAATTCAGTCTGACAGGACATTAAGTATATGCTAAACAATGGTTTGATTGTTCCTAGCGAAAGTGACTGGTGTTCTCCAATAGTTCATGTTAAGAAGGTTGATGGATCAGATAGGCTGTGTATTGATTTTAGAGAAGTAAATAGTGCTACGAAACAAAGTAATTTTCCCCTACCTAGGATAGACGATTGTTTAGATAAAATAAGAAATGCTAAGTTTATTTCTAAACTTGATTTGGCCAAAGGTTATTGGCAAGTACCTTTAAGTAATCGAGCACAGAAAATATCTGCTTTCATAACACTTTCGGTAGTTATGAACCCAAAGTTATGGCTTTTGGTCTACGAAATGCAGCGAGTACTTTTCAAAGATTAATGAATAGAGTTTTAAATGGAATTGATAACTGTGTCATGTATTTGGATGATCTTGTAATATTTTCAGATACTTGAGAGCAACATTTACACATTTTAGCTAAAGTATTACCAGTTCTTGAAAAAGCAAAACTTGTTTTAAATCTGAAGAAATGTGAATTCGGAAAAACCTCGATCACATATTTGGGTCATAAAGTGGGTCTAGGTAAGATTTGTCCAAAAGATGGGAACATAGAGGCTATCATCAACTTCCCAATCCCTACCAGTAAAAAACAAGCAATGAGATTCATCGGAATGATTTCATATTTCCGCCGATTTGTTCCTAATTTTTCAGAAATAAGTGCTCCAATAACTAATCTTTTCAAGAAAGGACCAAGTTTTGTATTTGATAATGAATGTATCGAAGCTTTCAATAAGTTAAAGGCCATAATGATTCACGAGCCCGTACTAATGTTGCCCGATTTTAGAAAGGAATTTAGTTTAGCGATAGATGCAAGTGATATTGGCATAGGAGGAGTTCTGTTGCAATAAGTGAACGGGACTAAGCACCCTGTAGCATATTATTCGAAGAAGTTAAATAAAGCACAGCAGAATTATTCAACTATTGAGAAGGAATTGTTTAGTTTAGTATCTACTTTACAACATTTTGAGATTTATGTACGTAGTGGTCATGTTTTAACTGTGTATACTGATCACAATCCATTAGTTTACTTTGATAGGTTTAAGAATAAGAATAAACGTCTCATGCGTTGGAGTTTAGAATTACAAGATTACGATTTAAAGATAGTTCATATCAAGGGAAAGAATAATGTAATAGGCGTCAGTCTTTCTAGAGATTTTTCAGAATGATATGGACGTTTGTTTTCTTTCTGTTTTTGGTTTTTTCTTCTATCAACAAGTAAGAGTGTGTTTTGGTTTAGTTACATGATACGAGAGTAATGAAGTAATTGTCTCTCAGTTTAAGGATAAGTGATTTTCTCCCTTGATAATCTCGTTTAAAAAAAAAAGATAAAATCAGTAGATTATCCTTTTTTTTCTTTTAGGGGGACGTGTCATGGGTAGATAGAATAATATAGAAAAGAATGTTAAAACATGTGAATTTTCTACTCTTAAGAAGCAGAGAGAAGGAGGTCCCGCTAGTGTTTATTGGAAACTGTCACCGTCGTTAATGGAGATCAAGATATTTATTAGATGTGCCTAGTTCAGCAGACTTTGGGCATAACGATCGTCTGTTTGTAGCAATCCGAGGGCGCCAGCATTACGGAAGGACCCATAGGACAAGGAGAGCAGTGTTGTCGCCGAAGAATATACATTAACAGAAGGTAAACACATGTCTCGCTTCAATTATAGCGCCATATGGATCATGAGTGTTCATGAAGATGTTATCAAAGAGGCGTGGTTTTAAGGAAAACCAATAAGGATGAAGAAAGGAGAAAATTTCCTTATATGGAATTGTCCATAGTTAACCCCTCCCATACAGGGGTATATAAACTTCAACGAGAACGAGAGAAGGGGAGTACGAAAGATAGAACAAGAGTACGAAATAGAACGAGTGGACGAGAGAGAAGAAGCACAGAAAAAGAGAGGGAACGTAAGGACCAGAATTCAGACGTGACCAGCCTTACGACAACTTGTCCGAGATGTCAGAACGAGTTGACCCCTGCCGTTATTACCAACCACGAAACGCCCAGACCTGAAATATCTACGTTCCTGTCAACCGTCGAGAGCTGCTGTGAAGAGTACAACCTTTTAAGTATTATTTGTCTACCTTCTTGACTGTTCCCCTATTTGCTGGAGTGTAGTTTAATCAGATGATTTTCTTTCTTTAGTTCAGTGCTTCCTAAGTACTCAATCAAGAAACATTGATCTTCGACTAGTTGTAAATAAAATTATGTTTTCTTTTGCGAGTTTTCTTTCTATATTCCCTTTTACAAAACAGGTTGTGGTTGAGTAATCCTAATTTAATTAATCAATTCTAAAGAACCTGGTTCGATCCTCACGAGGATCGTAACAGCCATAAAAGAAGTCGGAACCTAACTGCTAATCAGCTGTTCAGGATTTACCTGGCGAGACATCAGTCTCTTACCAGCGAGTTTTCCCCGACTTCCCGGCCCACCACGTGACACAGTTGATAGTAATTCATTCAAATTACCCCTAATGAGTCAATATGGATAAATATCAACACAACATCGTGTTCAAATAGAAATAAATTTCTACCTCATACTTGGTATCGAACGCTGGCCCCTTTTAATGAAAGGCCAGGTCGAAACCAACCATGCCACGAGAGGCCATAAAAGAGGTCAGAACCTAACTGATAATCAGCTGTTCATGATTTACCTGGCGAGACATCAGTCTCTTACCAGCGAGTTTTCCCCGACTTCCCGTTCCACCACGTGACACAGTTGATAGTAATTCATTCACATTACCCCTAATGAGTAAATATGGATAAATTTCAACACAACTTTGTGTTCAAATAGAAATAAATTTCTACCTCATACTTGGGATCGAACGCTGGCCCCTTCTAATGAAAGGCCAGGTCGAAACCAACCATGCCACGAGAGGCCATAAAAGAAATCGGAACCTAACTGCTAATCAACTGTTCAGCATTTACCTGGCGAGACATCGGTCTCTTACCAGCGAGTTTTCCCCGACTTCCCGGCGCACCACGTGACACAGTTGATAGTAATTCATTCAAATTACCCCTAATGAGTCAATATGGATAAATATCAACACAACATCGTGTTCAAATAGAAATAAATTTCTACCTCATACTTGGGATCGAATGCTGGCCCCTTCTAATGAAAGGCCAGGTCGGAACCAACCATGCCACAAGAGGCCATAAAAGAAGTCGGAACCTTACTGCTAATCAGCTGTTCAGGGTTTATCTGGCGAGACATCAGTCTCTTATCAGTGAGTTTTCCCCGACTTCCCGGCCCACCACGTGACACAGCGTTTGATCCCTTCCATTTCAATAGTTAAAGTGAAGTATGAGAAATTACTGAAGATGAGTGATGGATTTACCCTGCACTGAAAATGGTGTGGGTGACTCACACCACTCATTGAGAATGTTCTTGCAGACATTAAAGCTTTTAATGACGTACTGAAATTTAGTTGTTATAGTCATAAGATATTTCAACTAAGGAAGAGAGTTGAAAGGCTACGACAGTATGGAACACCTGGAATTTCTTTAAAACTAGTGGCCGTTTTGGAATAGTCGAATTGGCATTCAAGTGTAGATTCATGATTATGTATATTTGTAAGTACCATAAATTCTATTTTGTGGCTTCTCCTATTCCCCTATTCATTCCTTTTATTTCACTTCGCTATTTTATTCTAAATTTAAGTATTTCACTATAACTGGCATTTTATTTCTTTAATTCCCTCCCTTCTTACAATAATGATGAAAAGATATAAACTCATTCTTCATGTGGAGTACTAGCTATAGCTGGTACTCTACATGCTGGAAAATGAGTAATGGTTTTGCTATCCTAATAGATGGGATAAATAGTAATAAAAGAAATTCTATAGTCATTCCTCTACTTTTTATGTCAGAGTTAAATTTCATATTCAATGATGAGTAGAAGTTTTTCCATTTTTATGTGTTTTTTATCAGAATTATAACAAGCTATCAATTCAATCAAAGCACTACATATAAACGTTTATTTTCTGTTAATAATGATGATAATTTATTTCAAATTTAGTGTTATGAATATATTTGACATCCATAACTTGTCTAAATAATTTCTCGTTGTTCTTAAATAATATGACTTTTTGTACGTATCTATCACTAGAAATCAGGTATAGTATATTATCATTTCTTTTCAGAGGGGAAAAGTGCGATGCCGTGTAGATACTTGTCCACCCTTGACATGCAGTAATCCAGTATTACTAGAAGGTGAATGCTGTGCAAAATGTTGATGTAAATATTAGTTAATGCTATGTTTGGAATATTTGATGTATCTGTCACAATGCATATTTTTGCTGAAGAGATTCATTAAGGTCCCTAATACTCATTTAAACATTAGAATTTGAACTTGTAGAGACACTAGGGGCATACCATATAGAGCTGATTTTAAGAGATGACGGTTTCAGTATTCAAGTAATTATTGACATATATAATGTAATTTTATTACTATGATATCCAAGATGAATTAGTTTCTCTCAAAGATATTTTGCCAAGTATAAGTATGAGAAATTTGATGTTATAATGGCAGAAATAAAACACTTTGGTTTAAAAATGTCTGTGATCTTTAATGTAAGTATATTAGAAATAATCTCTTAAGGAAGTTTGTCAACTCCAGAGAATGATTTAATACAGTTATGTGTGTGAGGCTGAGGTCTCAAGATTTGTTAAGAATGTATATTATATTCATGAAAAAGAATGTGTAGTTCATGTGAACTTTCTTGTAATGCTTCTGGATTTCTGATTCCTAATAGGAGTATTTTGCATCATTACTTCTGCTCTACTGGACTGATTTGACAACTTTTATGAGTAAACTAGGTTTTGGCTCAGTGTCTTATATGAATACTGTTTTATTATACAGCTCTGTATATTATCATCTAGTTTATTTATACAGTACTTGCTTAAATCATATTCAGTTGTAAAATAAGCATCCTAGCATTTCGCCTAGCTTCGGCTTGCATACTAGTCAGTAGGAATCTGTGTTTATTGTTACGCAGACTCGCATCATTTGTTTATAACAGTTACTAATTAAAATGTACATTGTATTTAGATGACATATAGAGTTGTATTTTGATGATAGCATTGCTCTGCTTACCACTTTACTCAAGCATTACTAATATGGTGCTATTAAATGGCATATGACCCTTTTACATTAGTATTTTATTTATTTTATTCACACTGTCATTCACTGCCAGTAGCGTTTTAAGAGTTTTAACACTTATGGTATAGGGGACAGCATTAGATTTCTGAAACTTTTAAAACCATTAAATATGTTAAATAGATTTTTGCTTAGTAATGTAATTATGTATCTGAAATAACTCTGAGAAAATTCATTTTCCATTTATTCTAGAGTTGATACATCAAGTTAAATTTTATATTTTAGATTTGTTGCTTTTTATATGTTTGCAGAAAATAATGTTTAATAAGAGCCTGTGATTTTCTGAAGTCTTCCGGAATTTTTTTTTTGTTTCAAATTCAATATTACTGTCATCTAAATTATGTTTTTATTTTTTCATGAAACAATGGTTGAAAATTACAAATCGTGAGCAATACTACTTAATTTGAAAATTTTTTTATATTTTAAGGATTAAGTATCGTAGGATAATTTTTTTCATTCATATCATAATTATCTGCAAATGATTGTAAGTAATGTGTGGAAGTATAAAGATTATATGTACTGTATATGTAGCCATGGTTTGGTTAGCAAAGATTCGACTATACAGTATTTGGATAACTTTTTTTTTTACTAATTCATTTACTGTAGGAGATTTGTGCATCCATTTTTTTACTTAATTATTGCGTCGAATGTTAATGATTTCTTGAAAGGCAGAAAAGGGTTTCTCGTTTTTCCGTTTTTCTTTGAATATAATATTATTTCAAAGAATCTCCCGTGTTGTTCAGATTGCTTCCTTGAGAAAGAGTTTTAGCAGTAGTCCATTATCCTATCAAATAGGTTTTTGCTATGCATTATCTTAAAGAATTAAGTTTCACTTATGAAATATTCTAGGCTCTGGGCCCCCATAGTTGCTGCAGGGCCATTGTCTAATTAATTTCTAGTTCCATTGATTTCCGACTACCTTATCTACAAGCATGTGGGGTTTTAATGTAATAATTGATTTGGTATCAATCAAAGAATCGTTTAGATCAAGAAACACAATTCCGACAAGCTACAGTCCCTTTTTTAATAGCTTTATTAAACAATCTCGAGTCCCACATTTTACTACTTATTTTGAGATGGTTTGCTAAAAGTGATCTAGGCCAGATTAGGGAAACTTAACCATCGTATATTACTTTTAATAAAATTTATCCTTTTTATTTCCTTTACTGGTATACCACCTCTATTAGAGTGTGAGAGTAAGAAATATGAACATCAGAGGATTCATAGAAATAAGCAGAATTTTAAGCGGGGTCTCTTTAGCTAGGTAAATTCTAGCATGAGTCCTTTTATTACTTACTTACTTAGTTTGGTGGCTGCTTTTCCGGTCCCATACAGCAGGGGAACCCCACTTTCTACAAGGCCTCTACTGTCGTTATATCTTGTTCGTTCAGAGTATTCAACGTTTCATATCACGTATTGCTTGCTCATTTATTGTTGAATCGTCACTGTCATACTACTCATGGAATAAGAAAGTCTTCAGTTTC
The DNA here is from genome assembly GCF_036898095.1 of Palaemon carinicauda. Classification (NCBI taxonomy): domain Eukaryota; kingdom Metazoa; phylum Arthropoda; class Malacostraca; order Decapoda; family Palaemonidae; genus Palaemon; species Palaemon carinicauda. Next base: position 19,806,968 of record NC_090752.1, read on the forward strand.
CTCTTGAAAGCCTTAATGCCTTCAATCCTTTGGATGTCTCTTGAGAGCTTATTGTATAGTCTCGGGGCTGCATATTTAAAGGCTCTGGAGCCTACAGTAGACATATATCTAGGTTCCAATAGTGTGAAACCATCTGTAACTATTCTTGTGTCGACACGATTTGTCGGCTGCACAACAAGTGGCAATTCTCCTAAGTATTTTGGACGACTGGTTCTGATAACTTGGTGGGTTATTTTACATATTTTAAATTAAATTCTCTCTTTAATCGGCAGCCAGTGTAAATCAGTTAGTATAGAGGTGATCCTATCTCTAGGTAGGACGCCCTTTATCAGTCTTGCTCCTCTGTTTATTATGTTTTGTAATTTCTTAAGTTGTAATTTTGGTAAATTGTAATAGATGGAGTTGCAGTAGTCACTCCTCGTAATAACATAGTTTATCACAAGTTTCTTTACAGAATTTTCATCCAGGTACTTTTTTATAATATTTCTTAGGTGATAACCAACAGTTTTTACTACATTATTAATTTGGGTATTTAGAGACAAGTTCCAGTCAAGAAATACACCTAGATCACGAACTTTACTAGATATCGGCACTGAGTCATTATTTATGTTCATTTGAATATCACCCAAGCTTCTAACGCTGTTTCTCCTACCCACCATCATGAACTCAGTTTTGTTCTCATTTAATTTTAGTTGTTTAACTGTCATCCATTATCTAACACTATCAAGGATTTGCTTAAAGTTTTAGTAGTGTCATCTATATCATTTATGGAAAAGTAAAATTGTGCGTCATCCGCAAATAGTTTGAACTTCACACCCTACCTTTGTATTTTCGATAGACAATAGTATAGATGCAGAATAAGATTTGGCCAAGTGCACTTTCCTGGGGTATCCCTCTTATGATGAATAAGAGTTTCCAATTTTCACAGTAATTTCTACCAACCAAGTTGTCCTTTAGGTATTCAAAAGCTTGATCTTCTACGCCGATGCCCCATAGATCATTTAGTAGCAGTTCATGCACAACTGTATCAAAAGCCGCACTGAGATCGAGTAATATTAAAATACCATGTTTATTTTCATCCATCATTTCCAGCATATCATTTACAACAGAGTAGATGGTTGTCACCGTAGAGTATAGTTTTCTTTAAGCAGATTGGTTGTCAGGCAAAGCTTTTATTACTTCTAAGTGGCTGACTAGTTGTTCAAGAATTGCATATTCAAGCACTTTTGAAACAGGATAGATTCGAAATAGCTCTACCGTATATGAGCTTAATTCCTGGCAGCCCAGTGCTTTTTTCAGAACTGGTGTGACTATAACCATTTTCTCGGATTTGGGAAACTTACATTCATCAATGCTTGCATTTGCTATTCTCATTATTATTTTGGTTAGACTAGAAAAGTTTCTCTCCCCAATTGCTTCAGATAATGACATAGAATCGATCGCGCAGTTTGTTTTCTTTGCTCTCTTTATTATTCTGGTGATGTCATCTTGTGTTATGTTGTTAAAGCTCATTAATTTTGTCTGTGTATCAGGTGTATCATTAATCTGATGTTGAGTATTTACAAATGATTTGGTTATATTTTCAATTTTGTTTTTAAAGAATACTAGAAAATTATTTGCTAGTTCCTGGTCACTGTATCCATCCGGTAGCTTCTTTCCATTTACATTTCTCATTACATCATTTAGGAGATGATATAACTTATTTATGTCTGCTGCTGCTTCTCGGATCTGTGTCTAATAGTGCTGACTAGGAATTGCTGCTAACATAGCTTGTAAAATCCTCAATTTCTTTTTTTCCAAAAACTGCTTTGCTAATTTGAGGGTGTGTTTTCCCACTTATAGTGTTTTATGACACAGGAAATACGGTATATCAAAGTACCTGGATACTATGTAGGTTTTCCAACTTAAACGTTGAGCATCTTTCACTTTCTGCCAGTTCATTGAAAGCCTTCAACTCACTATTAGATTTTCAATCATCTAAATGCAATGAACGTTTGGGCTCACTATTCATTGTGTAACGTTTCTCGCGGCGGGGGCTACTTATTTACAATTCTGGCTATAAAGATGCGTATATTAAAGTGGATTACTTGTATTTAGTGAAGAACTCTAGTTAAACTAAAAAGAGGTTCAATTCACAAATATTACATCGATATTCCTGGAGCTGTGACATTACAGAGGCTGTGCCATTAATCTATGAGGCTCCTCATAGATGCAGCAGTAACATTATAAACCTCTCTATTCCCCCTCTTCATTGTGGATTAGAGTCTTATTTTGTTATGACCATTACGAAGAATGGCTGTATTTTACTTTATTTTAGTCTCTCAGGTCTTTTACCCTGTTATAAAAAATTTATACAACAAATGTCCTTGTTTAAGTACATCATTACACATATTTATTTTATTGTATATGTATACCATATTGTATTAATTTTGTATTTCCTTTGCTGGTCATTTTAATGTTTTAGAACAATGTATATAAACAAACAAGGCTAGTCTCGTTGATTATAGAGGTAATGATGTCACTGCTTTCTCTTCAGGCTTTGATTTTGCTGCATCCTATGTACCGGGTAGTTTTTTATTAGGATTTTAAGGTCACTAGCTTCTTTGAAGGTTGCTCAGAAATTAATTTAATTCACGGTTCAGAGTATTATTTCAGGTTCAACTAAAGTAACCCCGTGATGCAATAGTGGACGAGCTTGCAAGGTAACAGAAAAACACATGCATCTAGAACGTGATGTGGTCACCCATCATTACGAATTCATGACCCACAATGAAATATTTATAGAAATTCAATTACAGTAAAAAAGATTAAGGAGCATCTATGATCTAAAAGGCCAACTTCCCCCAAAAAACCTAAGTTGCTTAAGAGTGCTTTCTTTGACAAAAGGAGTTATATAAGGATCCATTTTACCTTTGGTCTTCTGCCTCGCAATCCAGATGTCATATAGTGATTATGTATGCAGAAGGGCAAGAATTTAGCTACAGACGGATCTAAAGTAGTTAAAAGAAATTACTCTACAAGAGGAACATGACTCTGTAAGGCACTGTGAATATTAAAAAAAAAAAATAATGAAGGGTCACTATGCAATTAAAACCACTAGACCTAACTGTGGAAGCCAGGTTATTGTAAGCAACCAGGCATCTAAGTCAGAATTGTCTACCACAAGCGGAGACTTATTTACCTAAGAATACAAAGGTATTTATGTAAGTTAAAACCTAAAGACTCATAACTGACTTGATAGATATTGGGGAATTGGTTTGCCATGTCGTTATCCACTTCACAGAAGACAACTAATATCTGCTTATCTTTAACTTGTCTTTGTTTTTTACCCATTATGAAATATAAAGTCAGTCGTTCTGTTCACAATGTTGTACTCTCCACAAGTATTTGCCTTATGTAAGAATGTTAACAAATCTAGGCGGGAAGCTCATTAAAACTCAATGAACACTTTAACACTGCTAAGTAAAGTGATTAAAGAACACTTCCACATGCTTACCCACAAAGAGCATCTCTTTAGTCAATTAATTTGTAAAAAATAAAGACTGGAAATCAAATTAACAAATAAAATAATAGTATAAAACAGATGACTCTTATACCAGTCAATACTTCTCTGCATTATAAAAGACTTAAGGCTTAAACAGGACCCAAAACTTTTACCCATTTCGGAATCTGAAACAATATATCGATTCTATTCCTTGGATGAAGCTAAATAGAAAGTATTTCATAGCAATAAAATTACATAAAGTTTGAAAAGAAAATAATTCCTCACTTCAAGGAAGTCTTCTTCATCTTCCTTTATTGTAGGTTGAACTGGGGGTGATTTCCCAGGTTGTGTACAACTGGAGTTAATGCGAGTGATGCTGTGCATATGTGTGGATGACTCATTTGTTTGTATAATAAAAGATATATTTTCTATATAAATCTACATAATAGATACATATGAAATATATAACAAATTAGATGTATAGATAAAATTTAATATTAATCATATAATTTTGTACTAATGCCCGGAAATGACTTGTGTAGAGATGGTGGAAAACATTGCAAAACAAAACATGATGCAAATGATTGAGCTTAGTTAAAGTTAATTCACTCCAACTAGGTTCAAGGGAATTGTGCAATATGCCATGCCATTCACCTATGTAATGCGAAATAAGTTAAGAGTGCTTACTATCAAGAATGGTGGCATGATAGGAGCTAGACTACCCACTCACTTGACTATGAACTTTAATATAGAAAGCTAGCTCCATTACTATTGAACATTGGCTAATTATAATAATTTTCTAAAGGTAGAGGCTTGTCATTATCATCGCCATCCCCGCTACAATTAACTAGCATACCCTTCCCTTACTTTTCCCTTGAACTAACAGCAAGTTCCCTTTAGCACTTGCAAGGTTAATTTAATCAGCAGCCATTACGACGTACTATCACATGTGAGGTAAAATGAGGGAAATGTCTTTCCACAACTGAATTCCAATCACAACATTGCCCCTCTGATACACCAATGAAATGCAGATAATCAAATTCAAAAACAATTCCTGTGCACACTCCATGTAGTAATTACTTAGAAATCAAGGGAAAGGCATCTTAATACACAGTAATAAGCAAACAATCTGAAGTAGGTCTTGCAGTAGCCGAAAACTAGAGAAACTGAAGAGACAAAAAAAAAAAAAAAAAAAAAAAAAAAAGCCTGGCGTGTCAGTTAACACTTATGCTCTGGCATTGTTTTGTTTCTGGTACTATACATTACTCCGAACTGTGATGCATGTTACAAAGCGGGGTTTACACGGGCGAACAGCTCGTCGAGCCTGGTTCGACAACCCTGTGTTTCAATTGATGTTCGAGCGTGTAAACGGGCTATTTGGTTGTCGAACGGCTCGATGGAAGTCAGGCTCATCTTGACTTTTGTGGGCGGAGCTACATTGTTTGACGAACGGTGAGAACATGTGAACGGATGTCGAGCATGACAGAGCATCGAACCTCGGTTGTTATTCAAATCTGCTAGAGGAAACATCATCAAATAAATGAATAATGGCTACCATTAATGAAAGTAAGAATGAGAAGGAAGTCGTACTTGATTTCATACATGCATATCGGGCTCATCCAGCTTTATGGAAAGTTAAATCCAAAGACTATTCCAATAAAGTAGCCAGAAACAAAGGAATAGCAGACACTCAGTTTTTCATGTGGAGTTATGGCCTTCCTCATTGTCGTATTTTCATAAGTAACGAAAGGGCTGACACGATTCAGTAGATCAATGTACGTGTCTTCATCCATACGCAAATAATTGCGCCAGTAATCTGGCTCTAATTTTAAAGTAACAAGCAAGTTGGTGTATGAAAATTTCTGTCTTTTTAGTAGCCAATCCTTCGTCCACTTTGATATCCCCCCCCCCCCCCTCTTAATGCCACTGCTAAAGCAATGGTTATCAAATCGTCTTGGTCGAGAGACATGTTGACGTTGTTTTAGCACACGGCACACTGAGGTTCGATGTACTGTCTGAAAGCTCTTCGAGTCGTTCTACAAGTAGGTTCGGCAACCGGGCTCGGCGAGCTGTTCGGCAGTGTAAACCCGCCTCTCAGTTTTAGATCAGTGAGAACCTAACATTTACTGTTCTGATATGAGTTATAGATATTTACTGGTTACTCAATCTAAAAATGTTTTAAGGTACAGTATTGTTTGTTTGCTAATGTCCATACTAGGAATCTTGGAAAAGATTTCTTAATTTTATATCTATCCCGCATTAATAATTATAGCCCTGCAGAGATGTCAGTGATAACACGATAAGAGCAAATTTAATATAATTCATATATATATATATATATATATATATATATATATATATATATATATATATATATATATATATATATATATATATATATTATATATATATATATATATATATATATATATATATATATATATATATATATATATTATATTTCTGGTGAAAAAAATTCTTATTAGGAGTACTTAAACAAATAAGTAAAATAATGAAGAATTCTAGCCGTAGAAAAGACAAATGTCTTTTTGAAATTGTATGTTTAATATATTATTAATGCTTTTAGTAAAGCATCATTTCAAATAACTTATTCACTGATGTCAACCAACGTGTGTTTTCTCAGAGATATTTCATATATTTTTTTTTTATCAAAAGTTACTGTAAGTATGAATATTTTATGTTTTGTGTGTATCATTTGTTCAGTTTTTATGTTTTTAGAAATACAGGTGAAATCATTTGGTATTGCTGTAGATTTCTACAATCTGTAAATGAAAGATTTTGTGTTAATGTTAATAAAATCATGCCATACTGCTTTACTTTAATCAACAGCAATATTTATTTCTTAATCAGAAAATGGATACTGATGCAATTTTTGCATCTTTTCAACTTCAGGGTAAGAAAATGGTTTCAGTGGCTAAAAATGGAGTTTGACAGGTACCTTCAGATGTTGAATTTGGATTTTTTGTTGTATTGACTACTAAATACATGTATACAGTAATTATAACTATAGAAGTGGCTATTCTTCTAATTTTGTATAATTACAGTACAAGAAGTGGAAACTTTTGTATTTGTAGCCTCTGTATGGTTTTTTAATTGAAAATTTCATGATGTGAATAGTGCTTAAAACATCAGAAAAAAATATTTAATTAAACAGGAATGGTATCTACTTAAAAGAAATTGAATTTTTATCCATTCTACTGATGAACCAAGTTATCAATTACTCTGAGTAAGGTATAACGATAGATTATTACCATAAATCTATACTTTGACAGAAAGGACTGTGTACTTTACTCACTTTGAATAGAAAATTAATCCAAAATGTAATCCATAACTAAATTAAAAGAATTATTAGTACATTATAGTCATTCTGTGGTATACAGCATTTGAAGGGCTTCAAATACTACTATGAGATTCAGGGCCTATGTAACACGGATTTTTAGACTTTGCTCCTTATCAATGCATCGGATGTAGCTGAAAGTTGACATATGTATATTTTACAACCACACACAAATTTTGTCAGCATTATCAATAACCTAAACCCGATAGTTTTAATTTTTATAGAGTAAAAATGATCTAGCCGACGCCATGGCCAGTGATAACGAGCCAAGAGTCGAAAACATTTATTACGTAAGCAATGTAAACACCTTTTGACAAAATTTTGCCCCGCCCATCCACCAGACACCCATTCACCTTGTTCCATCGGCTCTGGAACCCATAACATTCAAGAATGGCTAGCAGGATTTGGAATTGCCCCCGTGGTTGCAAAACTGCATTTGTCTTACGACTTGCAACTTTATACAGTCAAGAGAAAGCCCGTGGCCATATTTACTATAACCTGAATAGGTAATTTTTCAGTTTCTAGTTTAAATCCAATGTTTATGGTCTGATTTGTATTTAGCATAACATGATTATAATACTTGTATTGCATTCAGGCTTTTGAACATTTCCATTAACTATTCACTATGCCACCAAGAGAAAGAGAGAGATTGTATGTAAACAGTCTTTATATAACTATTTTGTTAAAATAAGAATTTTGTGCTAAACTCTCCATCAGACCAACGGATCATCCGATATATTTTTTCTTCTTTTTCTTAGGCCGTACGACCGTGTTGGCTATGTTTTGGGCATGACTGCATTTTGTAAATAAATCATGAATAGTTTTAGGAGTTTTATTTGTACATCTAATGGGAATTTATAGAAGTAAAGTGAACATAATTCATTTATCCTTTAAAATAATTACTACATGTAGCAAAAGAAATAGTAGTAAAGATGATAATGCAATGAAGGAATGATACCATACTTTATCTTTAGCTTCAACATCGGCAATAGCATACCCAGTTGCCATAATTTGTCAGCTTAATGAAATAACCTATCATCTAATGTTAAACTTACTTTCTGAGGAGGCCATGGCTTATTGCACAGTGAAAAAACATGCCAAAGACTTTATGAATGGCGGAACGATACATAAATGGGTGTGGGGTATCTGTACCAGCGTAGTAATACTACTGTAGCAGTAGTGCCGCAACATAGTATACATGAATTGAACGTTTAGGCCAACTAATGGGATCCTTGAGGATCATTTAGCACTTCTTACAACTACTCGAGAAAAGTTTTTATAGCCAGAATTTAAATTTTATGATCCAACAATGCCCATGATAGCCTTCAGTGTTATCCTGAATTATAAAGAGGCCGAAGTGGGTGGAGCCTCATGAAGTCATCATTCTGACGATAATTATTGGTGAAGGTTTAAAGCCAAAATACGGTACCGGTAAATAGGTAGGTAGATAGACAATAAATAAAAATTGCTTGATATTGGATATAGCAGTTATCAAATCAAGCTTGTCTACTACGTTTTTGAAAATTACCAACTATTCCCTACAACTTGTCAATCTGATTGTGACCTATAAAGTAGACTGTAATTTCTTAGGGAACTTATAGTGGGAGTTAGACTAATAATCGAAGTGTTTTTGTATTTATTTAACATATTTTGTTGGTTTGTTCATTATGACAATTATCAGTGGAGAGGTTTCAGAGTTCATAAAGGTGTACTGCTTTGCTTTTATTTAAACTTTAGTGTCATTGTTGGCAGAGGTATAGCCTTCGTTACGTATAGCCAATCATTGATCGAGAAAGAGGGAAGAAATGCCGTCATAAGTTACGTAACGAGTGCATTCGAAACCTTTTACATTATAAGTACCAAATTTATTCAACCTACGTAATGCAGAATATAGTCAAAATTTATGTGTAGATATAATGTGCATTCTGAAGAAGCGTTATATTTATGAAATTCATAGATAAAAAATTATTGCGAAAAAACCGTGTTACAGAGGCCCTGAATCTCATAGTAAGTAGTTGGAATTTGAAGTTCATGAACTTAGCCTACTTTAATGGTGATTTTTGGTAATTATTTTCTGTAGTATGACCCATTTCAGCAGAAAAAGATGAATATTACTTGTAAAGGGGCATGATAGCTAGATATATACAGTTCATGTAGAGAATCTACAGTAAATCTATTTGCCTCTTATTCTAGTAGAATTATACTGAAGATCTCTCTCTCTCTCTCTCTCTCTCTCTCTCTCTCTCTCTCTCTCTCTCTCTCTCTCTCTGCTTATAGGAAGATCAATATCTTTTGATTTCCATAAGTTTCTTTTAGTTTCATCTTTTTAATAAGTTGAAACCATAAATTTTTGGGGGTAACCCTTTAAATTGGTTGTCCTACAAATGTAAACTGATCCACATATAGAAAATGAACTTCTGTACATAAGTCCCTTATCAAACAGTGACAAAAACATATTTTTGATTAAACACATTATATATAACTTATTGAAATACAGTACTGTAGAGTTTTTCGAAAGGATAGCATTGTATGTTAATTATAGTTATGATTATTGCTTATTGATATGCACACTTATATTTATTATGCAGGAATTTGAAAGCATATGTGTTGTAAAGCAATCTGCTTGTAAATACAGTAACTGTATTATGAAGAATATAGTGTTTTGTCAGATTTTATTTATAGACTTGCAAAAAATTCCATATACAGTACATATTTTTAAAACAATCTAAAATCTGCATTTCCTTCCCTTATCCACTGTTAGGAAGATATAGTTTACTTTATAAACACTTCCATTCTATGTTTTTTTTTTTTTTTGTTCTGACTCAGGCTACGCAAACTTAAATTAGATACGATGATGAAATATATTACACTAAAATGGATATTGTATAATACAATCGTATTCTTGATATAATATCACCAACTTTAATAAGATTAGTAACTGTCCTTGGAAATGGAAGAACATTAAATAGAGTAGCGATCGAGAAATATTTAGAACAAAACATTTCAAGATTTTTTAGTTATCTATTTAAAAAAATCATCAATATATCTAAAGCTAAGGCATGGTAAGAAGGAATGTTTTTAGGTTCTTAAAGGGAGAGGGCTAGGAAAAAATGGCCGAAACTAGAGTGTAGAGAAGACGTGAGGTAGAATGAGTAACGCTTAGCCTCTTCACTAATCCTAGGTTTCATTAGCCAAAATGAAAAAAAAAGAGAATGTGGTTTTAGACTAGAATCTTTCATTTCTCACATAGAATAAAAGGTTATTTTATGAATTGAGGTCTATAATCTATATATGATTTTTTAAGAAAAGCTGCAACAAAAATACACGATAGATAATTTTCAGAAAAAAATTTTTTTTGTATGATAAAATATTCAGTAACGTGAGGAATATGTAAAGAACTGCATCACAGAATTCTGATACTTCCATTTTTTAAGATAAATTTCATCATGAATGGAAAGTGGGATTTAAAGAATAATTTAGTAATTTCTCATTTTTTCCTACACATATGTAAACCATCGTCCTTTAAATAGGTGTGTGTTTTCAGTACTAGCTGGATAACCTTGAATCCTTAACATGGCCGGTGCAGTAGGTTGGTGGGAAACATCTACCCTGCCGACTGTATGGACGTACATTTTGCTGTTCTTTCTGACTGAAGGATTTTTTGCTCACTTGTGATAAATATTTGTTTTATTTTCTGTTTTGTGAGTGCTTCTGATCAAATTACTAGCTGAAGAACAACAAAGGTAAGGACGTACTTTAATGAAGTTTGTTCCTACAAACCTTCAGTCCCACATGTTGTGTACCTTGTGGGTGGTGGGACGTGGGCAGTTCCAGTCTTCAAGAGATCGTGCTACTGAAGAGATCCCTCTGTCAATCAGAGAGACAATGAACTTCTCTTGGAGCGTTACTCAGTTCTCTTGTAAATTTCTTTTCTTCAATGCCCTAACAGTGTCTACATCCCTATATGTTGCTCCTAAGAAGTTTTTGAGCCCCCTTACTTGCTTACTTATGTCACTTAGAAGTGTGGCATGTCTAGTCTGACTCTAGGGTACTGCCTCTCATCTAAGGATGGGTATCCTACTGAAAGGAAAGGACAACGACTTATACCTTTTAACCCTATAGTGGCCAAACACAGAAATACTGTAAAAGATATATGAAAAAACTCTCTTACTGTGTTGATTTTGAGACATTTCTAAGACATATTTACATGTGTAAATGTTTTCAAAAAGTGCACTCAGTTGTTGCAAAGTTGTATAAAGAATACAGGCCCTGCAGATCACTTTCCTTTGTTGTGGCCGAGGTAGTAACGTCCCTGACTGATGAACGCCAGACTAGGGTTCGTTAGTTTCTTTGGTCGTTGCAACCTCATCATCCTTCTGAGCTAAGGATGGTGGGTTTGGGGAGCCAATAGGCCAGGCAATGGCTGCTGATGACTCAGCAGATGGACGTATAGGTTCCCCGAAACTCCCTATCCTTAGCTACATGGATGGTGAGGTTGCATCGACCAAAGGAACTAACAAGTTTGAACGGAACTTGAATCCCAGTCTTTTGATTACCAGTCAGGGACATTACCACATAGGCCACCACAACCCTAAAGTTAACAGTTACAAACACATAAAAATCACATTACATTTACAAATTAACAGCAATAAACACATTTAAAAACTTTACTATTACCTTACATTTATAAGTTAAAAGTTACAGATACAAAACTAGGAGATTGCAGATGCAAGTTAGTAATTACTATCTTATGAAAGGACCTTACATTTATAAATTATCTGTTTCAACCACAAAGAAAAGACATTACACTTACAAGTAAACATAAAAGCATTTAAATTATAAATACACAAAAATGCAAAAGCATGTGGGATATGACAGGCCAGACTCAGCAATAGTTCAAGTACATAATTCTTCCTCATTGGCGAGTAATTTTTAATGTCCTTTTATATATTTTTGTTTTATTTGTCCTTTAATGCATTTGTCATTTTTAAGTCAAAAATATAATGTCCTTTTATGTACTTATTAATGTTGACTTGTAAATGTAAGGACCTTTAGTAAATTAGTAATTACTAATTTGTAATTCTAATTACATTTCATTTGTTTTGAACTTAACTTGCAAATGTGAGGTCTTTTAATAAGTTAATAACTACTGACTTGTAATCTAAATGATAGTTTTATGAGTTTGTAACTGTAATTGCAGTGTAATTTTATTAATCTTTTCACCATTTTTCTACATAAAAGCACCAAAGGGGATTCTTTAGTTAAAGTTCCTCTAAATATTTGAAAATTATATGAAACTTTCTTCACCAATTTTAGACAAAGAAAGTGGTAAGTAAAGGTTATCGGGGTGTTTAGTGCGTATATATGTGGAAAAAATATTTTTCAAATTCCTATAGGCTGCCCATTATGGGCACTGAGGCAATAAAGCCTGGACAAGCATAACATGGCTTCAGACAAACTAGGCCAAAAGCCATGATGAGACTAAGACAATATGGTGCAACTATTTTCAACTATTTCCTCTAAATGTATACTCATTTCAAGCACATCACCATGAAGCATACTCATTTACCTATGTTGCGGAAAGTATTCAGAAATATACCATAATTGCTGATGATGAAAATAAGAGTAATGCACACATGTGCACTGATATTGACTCACACAGACTTTGATTTATTAGAATTTGATATCCGTAGAGCATTATAATGGGCTGAGTTAAAAGCATCACATTGGTCACAATCAATATCATTATTATCATTAATATTTCTAGCTAAGCTACAACCGTAGATAGAAAAGTAGGAAGCTATAAACCCAAGGGCTTCAACAGGGAAAATAGCCCAGTGAGGAAAGGAAATAATGAAATAAAAAACTACCAGAGATTTAATGAACAAATAGAATAAAACACCTTAAGAACAATACCGACACTAAAATAGATCTTTCATATATAAACTATAAAAAGAGGCTTAAGTCATCCAGTTCCACATAAAAGATCCGCTGCAAGTTTAAAGTTTTGAAGTTCCAGTGATTCAACTACCTGATCAGGAAAATAATTCCGCAACTTGATCACAGCTGAGATATAACTTTTTGATAACTGTGTTGTGTTGGGCCTTATGATGGAGAAGACAAAATACTTAGAATTAATTGCATACCTAGTATTACAAACAGGATGGTACTCTTTGGGGAGATCTAAATGCAAAGGATGGTCTGAATTATGAAAATCTCATGCAATATGCCTAATGAACTAACTGAACGAGGGGCCTGATGTCAATATTTAGATCAGGAATAAGAAATTTAAACGACCGTTAGTTTCTGATTAACAAATTAAGATGAGATTCAACAGTCGTAGACCAGACACGAGAACAATACTCAAAACAAAGCAGAATGAAAGAGTTAAAACACTTCCACAGAATAGAGTGATCACCAAAAATCTTAAGACTTTCTCAATAAGCCATATTTTGTGTGCATTTGAATAAGAAACTGACCGAATGTGTCTCAAAAGGAAATTTGCTATCAACAATTACACCTGAAATTATAAAAGGAGTCATACAGAATTAAAGAAACATTATCAGTGGAGAGATCATACTTTGAGTTTTGTTAGGGTTCAACTTCATGCCACATAATTTGCATCATACACCAATTTTTGATGCAAAGAGAGTAGCATCATCTACATATGCAACAGGCTTGTTTTCTAGTCCAGACCACATGTCATATGTATAAAGTATGAAAAATAATAAAGCAAGAATTCTTTGCAATCTATAACTTAAAAATTCAATAGCAATGCTATTAAAAGACCTACTCACTACCAACTGTTTGAGTTTGAAAACAAGGGCCACACGATTAACATGGTCAACGGCAGCAAGACCAATCATACAAACTTCCTGACCACAATCACGGGATTTCTGTATAGCATTGGGGATTGTAAGAAGTGTATCCCATGCTCCAAGCCCTTACGAAATTAAAATTGGAAAATAAGGATCCTTCAGCAAATCTATTTAGATATTTTGCGAAAAGACGTTCCAAACCTTAGATAATATGGGAGTTATGGAAAATTTGCAGTATTAAGCTGGATGTGAGCTACAACAAACATTTACATAAAGAAGTAACATTGCCAATTTTTTTACAAGAACTTCTCGTTAACTTGAGAAAATAACAGATAACTTAGTAGCTAAGAAATTTATAGTATTAAAAAAAAAAAAAAAAAAAAAGGAAAAATACCATTTGGGTCTGCACGTCCATAACCATCTAGGTCGATCAAGAAAGCTTTAATTTCACGAAATTGAGAAGCTAAACTATTTAATTTAGCCTCAGGCAAACAGGAATGAGGAAGATCAAGTTTCTCATTACTCTGCTTACTGTCAAAAACATTAGCCAAAAAGGTTGCCTTTTCCTTTGGACAGAGAGTATACGCCCATCAATTGTGTTGACCAAATTCTCATTCAAAAGAACAACAAGCTGAACACTGTTATACAACTGTCACCAATTCAAGTTTAAAAACATCACTCAAAATGATATTCCAGTCTGCTTGAAATATCATATCAGGGATAGGGCGCTCAGTCTTCACCACTAATGAAATTAAGCCATGATTAGATATCCCAACCTTACTTGTTATAATGCCAGGTGATCCAGACATACTAGGTCCAAGCAGTTACCATACCTGCAGGTAGCTTCACTTATGATTTGCTCACAGCCTGATCAGTAGAAGAATCAGAATTTAATCATTCCCTATGGTGAGTATTGAATTCACCAACAAAAACAAAAGAGGCCTTTCTTTCATCTTCTTGTGTCTTAGCCATAATGATAAGATGACAATTGAAGACAAAATCATCCATGTCTGGATTCCGGTCCATCAAACACAAATAGAAATTGTTATGGCCGTCACAAACTTTTATTTAGCTAAATCTCATGACATCTACATTCGTAGCAGAACTTATGAGAAGCAGGGTACTCAGTCCTAATGTACACCGCCATTCACCACGTTCTAAGAATGGCATCCCTTTTCAAAATTATTGGCTTCTCAAAACCAGTAATGCAGAGCTCAGTTGTGTGCCTCATTTGAGAAACCAAAGTTTTTGAACACAAAAGAACATATATATATATATATATATATATATATATATATATATATATATATATATATATATATATATATATATATATATATATATATATATATATATATATATATATATATATATATATATATATATATATATATAAATATGTAACAGATTTTGAAGCGAAGCGAAAAATCTACTTTTGGGTGAGATGGCCATGTCGTCCTGATGGAAGGTTCCTATTGGTAGGTTTCTGAGGGATATTTGGCTACAGTGATATTCCCAGAGAATTGACCT
Source organism: Palaemon carinicauda (assembly GCF_036898095.1). NCBI lineage: Eukaryota > Metazoa > Arthropoda > Malacostraca > Decapoda > Palaemonidae > Palaemon > Palaemon carinicauda. The sequence continues at coordinate 19,822,158 of NC_090752.1, forward strand.
TTAGGTCTCCAGAATTCTAACTCCTGGCGCGAATATCCTTAAAATTTTCTTAAGGATATCGCATAATATCAGGGGACGTATATCTTGATATGACACATAGCAATCTTCACCCCATATAGCGGTTTCGTTTCGAGGGGGAAGAGTGGCGAAAAACAGAAGGGGAGCCGTTATTAAGGTTACCGTTCCTCCCGTACTATTACGAGTATCCAAGATGGCGATCATTCCTTGTAGCATTGAGCATGGTGATACAGATATAGTAGTTTTGGGAGGGATCCTGCCTAAGCCTTTTCTATGGAAAAGGAGGGCGGGTCCATCAGGACGACATGGCCATCTCACCCAAAACTAGATTTTTTGCTTCGCTTCAAAATCCTTTTTTTGGGCTCAAGCCATGTCGTCCTGATGGAAGTTTACCAGAGAATTACTAGAGAGTACTGAATCTGTGGATTTTTTATAGGTGCCTTAACCTTGGGACGATTTTTCTATGGTCATCCAGACCATTGAGACATATGACGTTACCGTTATACGTCATTACCACTAATCGTGGACCATGTTATGGCTTCCTGCCCCCTGCAGGGAAGAGTCATACTAGACAGTAGGAAAGGGGTCTCAAGGTTTGCATATATTTTGGAGGAACAAACATAAGTATCAACTAGATATACAAAGGTTTCACGGTTTGTATATGTTGTCGGAATAATAAGTATCAACTATATTCATTGTTTGTGAGTATACAATAATATGAAGTTTACTTAGGTAAATAAGCAAGAAAACTCTGGATATTTTTTATTGTACTAATTGTGGCGTGAAATAAGACGCAATTACACTTTAATAGACATTTATTAACGATAAATGAATAAAAATAGAATAACAAATGTAATATATATATATATATATATATATATATATATATATATATTACGGGAATTATACATGCAGGTTTAAACAGAAATATATTCTACCTGAAAGGGAAGAAATGTTTAGTGCCACTATGAAATTTTAAAATTTGATAAAATTTTCCAATATGATTTTCTGTAAACGCTGTATATTATCAACACTGTGTACAAGTACACATGGCACAAGTGTCATCTGTATAATTCTACACCTGAGATTTTGAACAGCCTTTATTGTTACCATGGTGACACTCACCTAAAAGGTATTGCACTGGAAGGTGTTGACACCTTTTCACCCTATTTGAAAGTCCCAATCAAATCATTGCTCATCGCAGTACTAGACGACAGGTTTTAATACACTGCCTGCCGCCACCACATAATGCTTCAGTTCATACACTTTCTTTGCATAATGTTTGTAAAACACTCTGGATGACTTCCATCCAGTATATGAGCGAAGACGCTCAAAATCCATATACTGAAAAAAGTTCAGTGATGAAGCAACTTTCCTGGGATCTTGACCTGCGGGTGTTCTGTCAGGATCCTCTCTGCGAAAGAAGTAGGTGAGCTTCGCCCTCAGTAGTTTTAGGGATAAGTTTTATCCTGAAGTCTGAAGTTCTTCGAAGATAGACCTTTAGACATTCTACTGGACACAGAGAGACATCTTCCTTCAGAGGGCAGATTCTCTAGGGTCCCCATCTCTTAGTGGTTACCTCGTTTGTGGCGAGAAAAGTTGGATCAGGAAAAAGATTCAAATCTCCCACTTCTGTGAACTGAATATGGCCCTCGTTTCTGGATAGGGCCACTATTTCACCAACTCTAGCCCCTGAGGCTATAGCGAACAGGAAAATAACTTTTGGGGTTAGATCCTTAAGAGAACTATCTTCATTGTTCATAGTTGAAGCATAATGTAGGACCTTGTCCAAGGACCATGAAATGGGCTTCGGAGGAGCTGCAGGCCTAAGTCTAGTACATGCCTTCGGGATCTTGTTAAAGATTTAGTTCGTCAGGTCCACTTGAAAGGCGTATAGAAGAGGTCAAGTCTGGGCTGACTTACACGTAGTTATCGTGTTGGTTGCCAGACTTTTTTACGAAGGTGGATAAAGAAGGACAGACGAAAGTCTGTTGAGATTTCCTTTGGTGCTTTTGCTTCAACGAAAGCAACCCACTTTTTCCACGATGATTCATATTGTCTTCTAGTTGACTTAGACTTGTATTCTTCTAAGAAGTCTATGCTGCCTTTTGAGATCCCAAATCTTTTCTTAAACGCTAAGGCGAGAAAATCATGAGATGAAGGTTTTGGGTTCTATGTGATGAAGCAAAGACAGTCAACTTCTGAACCCATTGAGATAGTGCTGGGTTCAGTAGAAGGACCAGCCTCAGCTTCAGTTCCATCACCAAAAGGAACCAGTTGCTCCTGGGCCATTTGGGAGCCACTAGAGCTGCCGTTCCTCGGAAGGATCTCAGCCTGTTGAGGACCTTCAGCAGGAGATTGGTCGGAGGGAACAGGTAAATCCGGGTCCATTTGTTCCAATTGAGGGACATGGCGTCCTTCTCCTCCGCTAGAGGGTCCTCGTATGGGGCTACTTATCGAGGTAGTTTCTTGTTGTTGCTCATCGCGGAGAGGTCGATCTGCAGTTCCGGGACTTGTTCCAAGATGAAGGAGAATGAGTCTGCGTCTAGGGACCATTCTGGCTCTACCGGCTTGAGCCTGGATAAAGCGTCCGCTGTCACATTGCGGAACCCTTGTAGGTGAACTGCTGATAAGTACCATCTCTTCTCTTCTGCCAGACAAAAGATAGCCAATATTACCTGGTTGATATGGGGCGATCTCGAGCCTTGTCAGTTCAGACATCTCATTATCATTTCGCTGTCCAAGATCAGCCTGATGAGGGCTGATCTGCGAGGGGAGAGTTTTTTCAACGTCAAGAGGACTGCCATGGCCTCCAAAATGTTGATGTGAAAGGTCTTGAACAGAGAGGACCAAGTCCCTTGGACTTTCCTTTGATGGGAGTGACCTCCCCATCCTTCCGTCGAGGCACTCATGTGGATGGTTACCAATGGCGGAGGTTGTTGTAAGGGTACAGTCCTCGATATGTTCTTGGCCTTCGACCATGGCTTGAGAGGTGATCGTAGTAAGGTCGGAATCGGTCTTTTTAGATCTCTTCGAGTGTTTGATGCGTATCTTCTCTAGACTCCTGATGCATCTTTCAGCTGTGCTCTTAGCACTGGGTCTGTTACTGCTGCAAACTAGAGAGAACCCAGTAGTCTTTCCTGTTGGCGTCTTGAGATTCTGTCGGATTTCAGTAGTCCCTCTCTTCTTCCCTGGGGGAATGGAGAGGCGGTATGACTTCAAGTTCCAATGGATTCCCAGCCATTGAAACTCCTGAGCTGGAGAGAGTCGAGACTTCTTGAAGTTGATCTTGAATCCCAGATGTTCCATGAACTGGATCACTTTCTTGGATGCTTGAAGACAAGCTGTCCTGGATGCTGCCCACACCAGCCAGTCGTCAGGGACGCTGCTACCTGAACATCTTGTAGGCGTAGTTGTTGAACGACTGTGTCTGCAAGTTTCGTGAAGATCCTTGGGGCTATGTTTAGTCCGAAGGACAGAGCTCTGAAGCCGTACTCTTTCGTCTGTACCTTGAATCCTAGGTAGGAGGAGAGGGGGCGGTTGACTGGAATATGCCAGTAAGCATCTGCCAGGTCTATTGAGACTGTGTACGCTCCTTTTGGTAACAGGGTCCTTATGTGCTGAAGGGTTAACATCCTGAACTTGCTGTTCTCGATGAACTTGTTGAGTGAGGACAAGTACAGAATGACTCTGAGTTTGTCCGAGTCCTTCTTGGGAACACAAAACAGCCTTCTCTGGAATTTGATGGACTTTGCCCTCCTTATTACCTGTTTGCTCAATAGTTCTAAGGTATATTCTTCCAGTGAGGGGGTGGAATGTTGGAAGAATTGAGGGAATGATGTTGGAGGCTTGCTCCAGCTCCATCCAAGTCTGTTTTTGATTAGGCTGTGGGCCCAAGGATCGAAGGTACAACGATCCTGAAAGTGTTGAAGCCTCCCTCCTACCTGAAGCATCTCATTGCTTCGGTTGTCCGGAGGATTTACCTCCCTGACCGCGTCCTCCCCTACCTCGTGAGGGGTGTCTTGAGGAGCCCCGTCTGGAGCCTCTACCTTTGGGACGAAAGGTAGTGGTTTGCCTCTCGAATCTGGGGTTGAATGATGGTGACTGGGCAACCAGCTGTTGAGGCACCACCTGGAATGTGGTTTGTGGTTGGGTAACCACTTTTGGCACCATGGTCATGGTGACTGTGGGATGTTGTTGTTGGGCAGGCCAGGAGGGTACTCTGGATCTCTTAGTCTTCATTTTAGGTTGGGGACCCGCATCCGGGGAAGACTTGTGCTTGGATGACATGCCCCACTTCTGGAGAAGGTTCCTATTCTCTGTGATGGCTCTGTCAACTACTTCCTTGACCATTTCATTTAGGAAGAGGTCTTTACTCCAGATATTGGAAGCTATCAGCTTCCTGGGTTCATGTTTCACTGTTGCTGCAGCGAACACAAACTCTCTACATGCTCTCCTGGCCTTCATAAAGGCGTACAGGTCCTTTACCAAGGTGGCCAGTTGCATTTTGGCCATGACTATGTTCATGTCTGGGGTGCTCTTTTTACCTGCACACATCTCCATACAGTTCTGTAGGGATAGGGATGCTGCCAGTCTCTCCTTCGTCTCTTGCTCCCTGCAAAAGAGAAAGTCTGACAGTTTCGGGAGATTCTCGCTCAACTGACGTCCCGCGATTTCTGCATCCAACTCCCCTACTAAGTAGGTTAGGTGGACTTCTTTCCATTCCTTATCCTCCATAGGCAGGGCTAACGACAGAGGTCTACACTTTTCTAGTGTAGGGGATGGTTTGCCTGCCTCCACTGCCTTGGTAACCACTTTAAAAGCCTTTGATGTAAGAGGGAAGGCTATTGAAGCAGGAGCAAGAAAGGTAGGATGCTTCTGTCTCAAGGCGGACACTTTCGAGTTCATGTAGCCAACCTTCTTCAGGCTGCTCGACAAGAGAGCCTGTGCCTTATCGTAATTGAATACCATGACCTCCTTGGGTTCTGTCTCTTCTTTCGACACCGGCTCCTGCTTCAGTCGGATGAAGCAGTCTGGGTAAGCATTAAAGCTTGGCCAGAACTGAATGTCATTTAGGGGGACGGCTCCCATCTTCTCCGATATGTAGAGTTTGCCATTGGTGATAGGCATAAACTCCGCATACCTCCAGGGATTGCTTTTGGAGCAGGGTGGGAGGTCTTGGACTCTGGGTCGCTTGTATGACCCTCGGGAGACGGAGAGTCGAGCTTCCCGGAGCTCTTTCTCAAGTTTCGGTTTCCTAGCTTCGCCTTGCTTGTGAATGCTCTCCATTAGGGCCGTAAAATGGGCCAGTGCCTGGCGCATGTCGCCTGATGGAGGGGCAAAAGAGGAAAATGTTGATGGTAACGGCTCCGGTGCCGGGACCGTCAGAAGGGACTCCGACTCAACATCATCATCTTCATTGGGAGGTAGAGTAGACTCCTCCTCGGGATCATCCTTCAGAAGATCCTTTTCGGTGTCCGTGGACACTTCAGACATCCTTTCCTCCTGGTGGATTTCCATGCCTTGCAACGCCTCACTGACATCCGTCTCGATGGCAATCTGGACGCAGGGAGGTCCGGGTCCTGCTTGACGTACGACAGCTTCGCTACCCGTTTCGGGAACAGCAACTCGCGCATCCTCTCATTGGGCAGGTACGGTCCTGTAGAGTTCTTCTGGAACCCTCGTACCCATTTGCGCAGCTTTGCTCGCGCTGCATCCCTTGACTCCGTTGACTTGGGGTCGTTGAAACATTCGGTCACCAAGGTCCGGCAAATATTGCAGTCTTGGAGGTCCCAGTACCGCAGGGTTTCAGTAGTCATGGTGCAGGGGGCATGAGACCTACACGCTTACTCTTGTGGTTGCAAAAGATTAGGTCGCAATTCATTTGGTCGTCCTGTAAAGAAAGGAAAATTAAATGAGTATGCGGTTGTTTATCACACATGATAAGAAAATTATGCAAAATATTAATATTAATATTTTAACCATTATAGCTTAGGATAGTTAAGCTAGAAGGGAAATAGGAAAGACACATACTTGTGATTCCTGTCCAGCCAATGGCTGTGACCTCCCCCAAAATTAAAGTTATGGAGTTTCCATATCCAGGCAAACTCAAAGAGAAGGGTTCTAACTTCTAGGGATAGAATAAGTGTATACTAACACTGACACTTCTTAAGTTCTTTAAAATTGTGGGGTAAGTTGATAACTGTTTAACTATCAGTGTATTGAAAGAAATCTTTCCTTTCAATATATGATTGGTCTCAACAATTGACTGTGCAAGGATACACAAGGTATGTTGGAAATAACTACTGTTTTATATACTGTAGTTCAGCCGGCATGTTGCCGGCTAGGCTAGCACTTGGCGGTACGGTCCAGCCGGCAACATGCCTGCTGGTTAGTACCTGGCGGCACCGGTCAAGCCGGCGGTGGATTAGTACCTGGCGGCACTGGTGCAATCGGCATGCTGCCGCCTGGATTAGTACCTGGCGGCACTACCTGACAGAGAGAGAGAAAGTATGGAGTGAAGGGCTGCCTTATCAAAATGTATGTTTACAGTAAATAAGGGTGTAAGTACTTAACCTTACTGCCTTCCTCCAGAATAAGGGTTCAAATGGAAGGGGAGATTGTGTCATTCAAGCTTCCATCCAGCCACAAGATCCGTTGCCGGTCACTGCCAGCTTCAGGGATGTGGATGGCAATCCAAAAGAGGACTGAAGAACACTCGACAGTAGAGGGGTCTCCCACCAGCACCCGTCACAGCCGGCAAAACCTTTCCCGGAGCCTTGCGTCCATAAGAGAAAGACTGAGTGACTATACAGCTGCTTATTTAGGAGCCCAGCCGGCACCACAATCTACCCGGCAAGCGGTGAGATTGTAGGATGACAGCCAAAGGATTGCGATAGCTAGGCCATCGCTAAAGGACAGAGAGGGGCAGGGAAAAGGGTCCTGTATCAAGTGTGGAAGAAGGCAGTAGGATTGCCGCCACTTCCACCCAAGGGAGAAACTTTGTTTCAGTTTCGGCGCCATCCTAGGCAGCAGAAGAATATTCATTCTTCAGCCTAGGATCTGCCGAAACAGGACTAGTCTTCTAGACCGCAGGGGAGAAGGTGGCGGCATCATACTAGCACTTCGGGTGCGGCCTATGGAGGCTTAGCCTCCTATGCCGACAGCTGTAAGCCGGCAGGGGAGTGACTACTCACCCTGCTGCTCAGCCGCCGGCAGAAAGACTGAATACTCTGAGGTTCTGTCGAAAACCAAAGCCGGGATACTCACCAGCAATGGTTGGAGACAGAAAACCCCAGCCTAGGCAAGCCGAAGTGAACTACTCTATGGAAAGATCAGCTAGGGTTAACGCCTATGGCGGCACTCAGAGGGAAGGAGGGATTACCCTTAAATCTCCACAGGAGACGAGTATCGAGTTACATAACTAATTCTAGGAGATATACTATCTCCCGTTGAATTGATAAAACGATACACGAGGGTAAACGGGGATAATGTATGAAAGTATACTAAAGCGCATAGGCTAGGTAACCTAGCGCAGGGCGAGATCTCAGTTACCTAAATCGCCGAAACTCTAACATATACAATCGACACAAGGATGAGGAAAATGTATGCATAAATATATATATCATTACTAGTATAATTTTGCCTAAATAGCTTTCATAATTTATTAATGCTATTACAACCGGGAATGTCGTTCTGCTAACTAAATAATGCATGCATCATGAACGACAGTGCCCATGGCGCCTCCGGTGACCGGCCAAGCTCAGAACACATTAAATTACACTAATTTCTCTGTGAAGCAGGAGCTAAAAATTATACACTGTAAAGAATAAATACTCAACTTTCCAGAGGCAGAAGAAGCTGGAGATTGCATGATTAATCCTCAATTAACGATCACAAACGTTAGAACAACAGGGAAAATCACCATGCGAATTCGCTACAAAAATGGGAATGATCGCCATCTTCGATACTCGTAATAGTACGGGAGGAAGGGTAACCTTGATAACGGCTCCCCTTCTGTTTATCGCCACTCATGCCCCTTGAAACGAAAACGCTATTCGGTGTGAAGATTGCTATGTGTCGTATCAAGATATACGTCCCCTGATATTATGCGATATCCTTAAGAAAAATTTAAGGATATTCGCGCCAGGAGTTAGAATTCTGGAGACCTAAAGGTTAATTCTCTGGGAATATGACAGTAGCCAAATATCCTTCAGAAAGCTACCATTAGGAACCTTCCATCAGACACGACATCATATATATATATATATATATATATGCACACACACACACACACACACATATATATATATATATATATAAATATATATACACACACACATACACATATATATATATATATATATATATATATATATATATATATATATATATATATATATATATATATATATATATATATATATATATATATATATATATAAAACGAAGCTGGTCTAATGTAGAGTAAATGTTTCAGACATGTATTTCATTTGTGTATTTAAGAGGTGTATAGCCAGCATGTAAGATGAGCTCCTCTAATGTAGGGATGTAGAGGGTGAGATTTGAAGAAATTGCAGTGGAAGAGAATTTGATTAAGTTGGAGATGATGGCAGAACGAGAAGAAGGAGAGAAAACACGGGAAGAAAGAAAGGCAGAACGAGAAAAAAGAGAGAGGGAAGAAGCATGATGTGCGAGGGAAATGGAAGCAAGACGAGAAGAAGAAGAGAGACAAGAAACACGACGTGCAAGAGAAATGAAAGCAGAAGAAGCCAGAGACATTGCAAGGCATGCGAGGGAAATGGAAGCAAGACGAGAAGAAAGAGAGAGATAAGAGAGAGAACGAGAAGAGTTGGAGTCGGCAACACAGACAGAGATGACCCCTGCTTTGCACGATCCCGTGTTTAATGCAACGAACGGCCAGATGTTAACTCCAAAGTTCACAGAAGTAGCTCCCGATGAATTCTTTGATCATTCTGTAAAGGTCGCATCGGCGATGCAATGGCTCGAAGATAAATGGTCTGTGTTATTGCAGCGTCCTCTTTGGGAAAGGACGCAGTGCTTATCAATCTTTATCTCAGGGTTAGAGAAAGGAGTATCAAGAAATGAACAGGAGCATGCTACAAGTGTACCAGATGACCCCTGAATATTATAAGGAAAATTTCCGAAGTTTGTGGAAGGACAAGGAAAGGACTTTCCTGGATTACGCTTATCAGGTACGATGATGTTTTAAAAGATGATATAAAGGAAGCTAACGGAGGGAGATGGCTAATTTAGAAGAATTGATAGTACTAGAAAAATATCTACGAGGAATTCCTGAACATATTCGAACGTACTTGACAGAGAGAGAGAGAAAGGTGATGAAACTTAATAAAGCCACTTTGCTGAGTGAAGATTATAAATATTATCACTCGTAAACCCTCCCCAGTTATGAAGTTTTAACTGTCATTCCGACCAAGTGTCAAGTATTTGCAGATCCATGGAAACCAGTTCAGTAGTAAATATGTGAACAAATTCAATAGTTACATTGGAAGTAGTACTGGTACTGTTCAAAAGCAGAATGCGATAGTACCACAGCAATAATCGCCGAATCATCCTCTTCCAAGTATCATGAAAGACGTACAGAAGGTTAATACTGTCTGTTTTAAGTGTGGTAAGACAGGCAATATTAGTATGGAATGTTGGTCGAAGCAACTGAAAGCAGTTAAGGATAAGTCTACACTTCACATAATGCAAAGATGAGGAAACAATCGGGAAAGGATGGAGAGGAAATTAAACCAACTAGCGTTTACATGACAAACAGGACAAACCCAAACAGCGTGGATGCCTTTGAACTGTATAATCATTAGGGTATGTTAGCAGCAATAGGCGGGAGTGAGCAAACCCCAGTCAAGATAATACGAGATACAGGTTGTAACCATAGTGTTGTGATAAGAGGTGTACACCTGTTGGTAGAACAGTCTTTCATGGGTAACTCGGTTATTTTGAAGGGAATAGGAGGTGTGGAGGTTACCCTTATTTGCCGTTTGAAACTGTCATGTGGGTTGGGAACAGGTAATTTTGATTTTGCAGTAAAGAATACATTGGCTCTCAAAGGAGTAGATGTACTGCTGGGTAATGTGGTTGGTGGAGCGTCATTTGTTGCCTTTTCCCATTGTAACTGAGAAACCATTGAAGTATAGTCCTACGAATGAACTCAAGAAGGACTACCCATATCTGTTTCCTGGTTGTGTGACAACTTGGAGTATGAATAAGAAAGTGGCTGAAAAATAAAAAAGAAGAAATCGAAGGATCGATGAACTTGGAGGATTTGTTTTCCGAAGAAGAAGATTCCCTTGATGTTACGCAAGAGGAGAATTCCCGAGAAAGAATGAGAAAAGAGGAGCGACAGACGAGTGGACAAGAAGACAAAGAAGAAATGGACCTGGAAGAAATAGAAGACTCAGCGTTAGAAGTAGGACAAGTGAGGAGGAAAAGACTGATAGGATTGTAACGGAAGGATGCGACGTTAACAGTTATTGCACAGTGTGGTGGATATGACAAAGGCACAGTAGTCTCCCACCTGTTATTATCTTAAAGATGTGTTGATTTTGAGGAACCATTGACACGCCGATATCCCTGGGAATGCCGAATGGGGGATATACCGTTAGATAATACTTCCCGCACCATTGAGAAGACAGGTGATCGCTGTAGCGCACGAGACAAGACACATGGGAATAAGGAAAATGACAGAGAAGATTAAGAAACACTTTTTCTAGCCTGGCATGCATGAGGACATGAGCCAGTAAGCCCGTGCATGTCACAATTGTCAGATGGCTGTAAAGCCTGACGAATATCTCAAGATGGCTCCCTTATGCCCGATTGAAGTACAAGGGGAACCCTTCTACAAAGGACCGAATAAAATTTGGCAGAAAAGAGGAAGGATCAAGAGGAAACGGATGGAGAATATGTTAAGGATTTGAAGGAAAGTATTGGCGAGTTAAGGAAATTTTCCCTTTAAAGCATGAAAACACGGAGCCAAGTAAAAATGAAGAAAATGTTTTTTATGAAAAGTACGAACAGACAGTTGGCGATAGGACGGCAGGTGTTGGTCTATTCATCAATAAGGAGAGTCCCTTTTGCCAAAGAGTTCCAAGAACCATTCCAGATTTTGGAGAAGAGCAGTGACCGGACCTACGTTATTGAGAGACCAGGAAAAAGGAAAAATCTAAGGAAAGCCATATTAACTCCGAAACCTGATTTCAACAAGATGTGTCTGATAATGGGATTGGAGCTGTCTTATTTCAAGAAGTTAAGGAAGGAGTTCTTCACCCTGTTTGTTTTTTATTGTCAAAGCTGAAGAAGCATCAACGAGTCTACTTGACAGTTGAAAAGGAATTGCTAGTATTAGTCACAGTGATAAGGAAGGTTGAAATTTATGTAAATCGACCACAAAATGAAGAGATTAATTCGTGTACTTGGATCATAATCCTTTAACTTTTGTTAATAAAGTGAAGCATAATAACCAGAGGTTAACTAGGTGGTCATTATGTATGCAACCATATTGTATTAATGTAAAGCATAAATCTGATAAAGATAATGTGGTTGCAGATTACTTATCTTGGGCTGAATCGATGGATTCAGACCCGGAATAAATAATCTTTTTAGGGGGGAACTATCTTACGAAGCTGGTCTAGTGTAGAGTAAATATTTCATTCATGTATTTCATTTGTGTGTATAGCCAGCAGTAAGGTGAGCTCCTCTCATGTAGGTATAAGTAATTGTATGCAAATTACGTAAGACTTTCATCGTTCATTTCATTGTATTTTTCATTCAAGTCAGTATATGTAAATTTACATTATTTTCAAGAATTAACTTTTTATTTCCCATATTTTGTCACAAAGTCTTATGCAATCTCAATTAAGTATGCTGAATGAACCATACAAGTAATGAATGAGGGCTTATGTAATATTTTCTTAGTTTTCATGAGATGTTGTGTCATATTTGTGAGAAATTGCGTAAGTGTTATATTTCCACGGTTTTGGAAGGTTCTTGAAAACCCCAGAGTTAGTTTTATCTTTTTTTTACTGTTCTGAGAACGGACGTGGGCAGAGCTGCTAAGAGAGGGTTGCCTTGCAAGCGAGGTTAGATTCTCCTGTTGGATACATGATTGTTGGCAACTTTACACCATTAGGCACAACCCCCAAGCTTCTAGACCCCCTGACCTAGAAGGATCTAAATCTTTTTAGTCATTATATATGTGCCCCCAGGGATACATTGCAGTTGAAGAGTACCAGCCTGTCCCAGTGAAAGAGCCGACTTCCTCTTTCTCCTCAAGTACCTTGATTGTGTGTTCTCTGCAAAGTGATTAAGTTTGTTCCCAACATATATTGTGTGTAGTGTGTTAGTACGTTACTGACCCTTTGAAAGGGATTTGAAATTTATTTTTATTGTGCGTGCTGGTATTATATAAATCTTTGTAACTAGCGCTGTGAGATTTATGAAAAAACGTTAAGTGTATTTATTATGGCTTAACTGTTCTATTACCTTCGTGTGAGCTAAAAACTCGCCATGTTTATCAGTTATTTTTGGGCTCAGCCATGTCGTCCTGGTGGAAGGTTTCTTTAGGCAGCTTTCTAAGGGATATTTGGCTACAGTGATATTCCCAGAGAATTTACCACAGGTCTCCAAAATTCTAACTTCTGGCGCGAGTATCCTTAATATAACTTTTAAAGATATCGCATAGTATCAGGGGACGTATTTCTTGATACAACACATAGCAATCTTCACCCCGAATAGAGTTTTCGCTATGAGGGGGAAGAGTGGTGAAATTGAAGGGGTGCCGTTATCAAGATTACCCGGTGGATCCCCTCCCGGTACCACCACGGCGTACCATTCCTTTTGAAGTATCGAATTAAGCACGATGTTTCTCTCACTCGCTCTCGGTGTTGTTACTTTTCATAAGGATTATTACAATACAATCTCCAGCATCTTCATCCTCTGGAAAGTTGAGTTTTTAATCTTTCCTGTGTATAGTTTTTGGCTCCCTTCTCACAGTTAAATTAGCATAATTTATATGTGTTTAGTGGAGCAGAGCTAGCACCGGAGGCGGCCATTTTGGACCGCTGTCATACGCCAGAAATGCTTTATTTAGTTAGTAGTACGACGCTCCCGGTATTTAGCTATAATGAAATTCTAGCTATTTTGGGAAATTATACTAGTGAAGATGAGATTTACACATGAAATATTTCCTCTTCTGATAAAACGTTTCGATCGTATACGATAGGGCCTCGGTGGTATTAGCGTAGCCGAGCTCCCAACTCGAGTTAGGCTAGCCTAACGCGTTTTAGTATACTTTAGTAAAGTTATCCCCGTTTATCCTCTCGTATCGTTTTATTAATTCAATCGGAGATATAAATATCTCCTAGAATTACTATCATAATTCGATACTCTTCTCTTCTAGAGAAATGAGGATAAACCCTTCCTTCCCCCTGAGTGCTGCCATCCCGGGGGGCAACCCTATCTTTTGTCTTGCCATAGAGTAGTGTACTCCGGCTTGACTGAGATAGTTTTTCTGTCCATCCTCTTTGCCGGTGAGTATCCCGGCAGTAACTCAGGGTATTTGGTCTTGTTGCCGGCAACAATACCGATGGGGGATTAGTCATTCCCCTGCCGGTTACACCGTTGCCGGCATAGGAAGCCCGGCTTCCCTAGTCCACAACCGAAAGTGGTAGTACAATTACCGCCACCTTTCTCCCTAGTGGACTAGAAGACATGTCTTATATCCGGCAATGTCTCAGGCTAAGGAATCATTATTCCTCTGCCGCCCAAGACGGCACTGGCATAGGAAACTATGTTTCCTTGATTTGCAGCCGAAAGCAGGAGGCATACCTGCTGCCTTCTTTCTATGCAATATATAAGACCCTTTCCCTTCCCTCTTCTGTCTAGGCCGTCACGATCCCTGTGGCTGGTATTCTACAATCACCCCGCTTGCTGGGCTGATTACGATGCCGGCCGGGCTCCTACAAAGGCGGTTAGGTTGCCACTTCGACCTTCTCCCTAACGAAAGCAATGCTCCGGGAAAGGTTGAGCCGGCCCTGACCGCTGCTGGCGGGAGACCTACTACAACTTTGAGTATTCTTTAGTCCTCCCTTGGACTGCCATCCACAAACCCTGTAAACGGCAGTGCAGCCGGCAACAGATATTGTGGCTGGATGGAAGCTAGAATTAATACATTCTCTCCCCTTCCATTTGAATCCTCATTCTGGAAAGAAGGCAGTAGGGGCAGTAGTCCCTACAACCCTAATTATTGTACTAAACTATAATAAAACGGTAGTCTTTTTCTCTATTCTTTCTCTCTCTCTTTCGGCTAGTGCCGCCAGGTACTAGCCTAGCTCGGTATTATACCAGCAGAACTACAGTATAAGATTATATAGTAGTCAGTATTCCTGCAGTATTGCAAATACAGCAGTTAGAAAACTACAGTATATAACATACAGTAGTATAATTTTCCAACATACTCTGTGTATCCTTTCACAGTCCATTGTTGAGACCGCTAAACAAATGTTGAGGTGAAGCATTCCTTCAACATTCTGATGTATCCTAGATCATTGAAACACAAAATTTTACCCTACAGTATTAATATTTCACTTGTGGTGGAGTTAGTGTTAGCATACACTAACTTCAGCTCTAAGTACTAGAGCTATTCCACCCTATATTTCCCTAATAAGGAAATTTAAAATATTAATATTGAGGGAGGTCACAGCAATTGCCTAGACAGGAAACACAGATATGTGTCTTTCCTATTTCCTTTCTAGCTTGCTATCCTGAGCTATAATCATAATAGTAATGGTTACTATTTAATGCATGTGAATATATTTATCAGTATGATAAATTACCCCAAACTCATTTCACTCTTTCTTTCCTTACAGGAGGAGGCTAAGGTGAAGTGGGCGGTCATGTACTGCAACCACAAAAGCAGGGACTTTTGTGGCCACCAGATGTGCAGGTCTCATGCCCCCTGCTCCATCGCAACTGAATCCCTGAGGTATTGGGATCCAAAGGGTTGCACCGTCTGCTCGGCCTTGATGTCCGAGGGTTTCGGTGATCCCAAGACGGTGGAGTTGAGGGATACTGCGAGGGATACGCTTCGAAGGTGGGTAAGAGGGTTCCGGAAGAACTCTCCGGGACCTTACCTGCCAAACGAAGCGATTAGAAGTCTTCCGTTCCCTAAGGCCACATCCGACGCGGTTGTGCCTCTACTGTCTGTGACGGCATATCAACCTGTGCCGTCAACCTCTTTGGCCCCAACCCCTCAACCGGACCCTCTGTTATCCAAGGGCGAAGTGCTCGTGGCGCAGATCCAATTGATGATGGAAACAATGCACAAGGAACAGCAAGAGATGAGGAGGGAAGTCAGGGAAGCACACCTCTCGGCCACTTGCAGCGGCTCCCACAAGCGTGTCAAAATCTCTGACTTACTCCAATGCTCCAAAACCAACCCCTGGAGGTATGCGGAGTTCACGCCCATGATGAAAGGGAAACTCTACATCTCTGAGAAGATGGGGACCATACCCCTCGACGATCTCCAATTCTGGCCGGATATTTCGGCTTACCTGGAATGCTTCCTGAGATTGAAGAATGAGTCTGCATCTAAAGAAGAGACAGAACCTAAGGAGGTCATGGTCTTTGATCATGACAAGGCACAGGCTCTCTTGACAAGTAGCCTGAAGAAAGCCGGCTATACAAATTCGAAGGTTTCTGCTTTGAGCAAGAGGCACCCTACCTTCCTTGCTCCTTCCTCCAGAGCTTTTCCCTTTTCGGTTGAAGCTCTCTACTGCGTGCTAAAGGCAGTTGATGTAGGCAAACCATGCCCTACGCTAGAGGAATGTAAACCATTGTCTCTAGCCCTGCCTACCGGCGAGAAGGATTGGATCGTGGTCCATCTAACCTTCTCAATCTCAAAACTGGATCCAGATATAGCAGGACAGCAGATCAACGAGAACCTTCCGAAGTGGTCAGATTTTCTTCTGTGAAGGGAACAGGAGACGAAAGAGAGACTAACCGCTTCTCTGTCTCTTCAGAACTGTATGGAGATGTGCGCAGGCATTTCGAGTACCCCAGATATGTACACGGTCCTAGCCAAGATGCACATGGCTACCCTAGTAAAGGACATTTACGCTTTCGTGAAGGCCAGGAGGGCCTGTAGAGAGCAGCTGTTTGCCAATGCAACGGTCAAGCATGAGGCCAGGAAGTTGATTACTTCATGTATCTAGGGCAAGGTCCTCTTCCCAAAGGAAACAGTCCAAGAGGTAGTTGCTAAAGCAGTCACGGAGAATAGGAACCTTCTCCAAAAGTGGGGCATGTCCTCCAAGGGGAAATCATCCTCTGACGCTGGTACCCAGCCCAAGAACAGGAAGACGAAGAAGCTACGAATGCCTCATAGACCTGCACAGAATCCCACGGTTACCATGACCACAGTGCCCCAAATGATTGCCCAGCCGCAAACTACATTCCAAATGGTGCCTCATCAGTTAGTAGCTCAGTCACCAGCCTTTAACCCAGGCTTTGAGAAGCACACCACTACCTTTCTCCCTAAAGGTAGAGGATCTAGAAGAGGCTCCTCAAGAAACCCATCAAGGGGTAGAGGAAGACATAGTCAGGGTAACAAACCCCCCGGATCATCTAAACAATGAGATGGTCCAGGTAGGAGGAAGACTCTTCCACTTTCAGGATCGTTGGACCTTCGATCCCTGGGCCCACAGCCTAATCAAGAATGAACTAGGGTGGAAATGGAACAAAACTCCACCTTCCTTTCCTCAATCCTTCCAACACTCCACCCCCTTATTGGGAGAATATACCTTATAACTCTTGAACAAAAAGGTCATAAGGAAAGCAAAGTCCATCAAATTCCAGGGAAGGATGTTTTGTGTTCCCAAAAAAGGCTCGGACAAACTCAGAGTCATTCTAGACTTGTCTCCACTCAACAAGTTCATCGAGAACAACAAGTTCAGGATGTTAACCTTACAACACATAAGGACCCTGTTACCAAAAGGGGCATACACAGTCTCAATAGACCTAGCAGATGCTTACTGGCACCTTCCAGTCAGCCGGCCCCTTTCCTCCTACCTAGGATTCAAGTTACAGAAGACAAAGTATGCCTTCACAGCCATGCCCTTCAGACTAAACATAGCCCCAAGGATATTCACGTAACTTGCAGACACAGTCATAAAACAGCTACATTTAGAAGGCATTCAGGTAGCAGTATACCTGGACGTTCTGGTGTGGGCAGCATCCAAGACTGCTTGTCTGCAGGCAGCTATGAAGATGATCCAGTTCCTGGACCATCTGGGCTTCAAGATCAATTACCAGAAGTCTCACCTCTCTCCAGCTCAAGAGTTTCAATGGTTAGGAATCCATTGGAACTTGCAGTCACACAGCCTCTCCATTCCACCGAAGATGAGGAGAGAGAGTGCGGGTTCTGTCAGGAGACTACTGAAATCCAACAAGATTAAAAGACGCCAACAGGAAAGAGTACTGGGCTCTCTCCAGTTCACAGCAGTAAAAGACCCAGTGCTGAAAGCACAACTGAAGGATGCGTCAGGAGTCTGGAGAAGATATGCATCAAACGGTCATAGAGATCAACAGAGATTGACACCGACCTAACTGCGATCGCTTCTGAGGCCGTGGTCAAAGGTCAAGAGCCTAGCAAGGACAATTCCCTTACAACCACCTTAACCGTCAGTAGTCATCCACACAGATGCCTCACCGGAAGGATGGGGAGGCCATTCCCATCAAAGGAAAGTACAAGGGAACTGGTCACACCAGTTCAAGACCTTTCACATCGACATTTTGGAAGCCATGGCAGTCTTCCTAACTTTGAAGAAACTATCCCCTCACAGATCAGCCCACATCAAGTTGGTCTTGGACAGCAAGGTGATAGTGAAATGTCTGAACCGACAAGGCTCGAGATCGCCCTACATCAATCACGTGATGTTGGCCATTATTCGCTTGGCAAGAAAGAAAAGATGGCACTTATCAGCAGTCCACCTACAAGGGTTCTGCAATGTGACGGCGGACGCTCTATCCAGGCGGAAACCGATAGAACCAGAATGGTCCCTAGACACAGACTCATTCTCCTTTATCTTGGAAAAAGTCCCGGAACTGCAGATCGACCTCTTCGCAACGAGCGGCTACAAGAAACTACCTCGATATGTGGCCCCATACGAGGACCCTCGGGCAGAAGCGACGGATTCTATGTCCCTCGATTGGAATAGATGGAATCATATCTATCTGTTCCCTCCAACAAATCTCCTGCTGAAGGTCCTCAACAAGCTCAGATCCTTCAAGGGAACAGCAGCAGTAATGGCCCCCAAATGGCCCAAGAGCAATTGGTAAACGGATTTTGAGCGAAGCGAAAAATCTATTTTTGGGTGAAAGAGCCATGTCGTGCTGATGGAAGTTCCTTCATTAGTCGCTTCCTAAGTTATATGTGACTACAGTGATATATCCCAGAGAATTTACCGAAGGTATCCAGAATTCTAACTCCTGGAGCGAGTATCCCTTAAATTTCTCCAAGGGATATCGCGTAAGGACGTATCTTGACACATCTCATAGCTATTTACACCCCGAATAGCCTTTCACTTCGAGAGGGAAAGTGGCAAGAAAATAAGAGAGTCGTTAAAGAGGTAAAACTACTCGACTCTCCTAATGTACTGTAAATAGTTCGGCCATCCGCCACCGCACGGCGCCACCAAACCATTCTCCGTAGCTTTGTAAGTATTACAGATACAGTACCAAAAGGGAGGGATTAACATCCTTTTACAAAAAGGAGGGTGGGTCCATCAGGACGACATGGCTCTTTCACCCAAAAATAGATTTTTCGCTTCGCTCAAAATCCGTTTTTTGGGCTTAGGCCATGTCGTGCTGATGGAAGTTTACCAGAGCAATAATGTATCTGTGGATTTAATAGTGCCGTTATCTCGAATTGACTATTTCCTAACCGGTCATAAAGACCAAAGACACTTGATGTTACCGTAATACATCAATCAACTGAGCATACCATATGCCAGTTCTTCCTGCCCCCTACAGGGAAAAGTCTGTATAGACTCTAGGAAAAAACCCGAGATTATGAGTTCAAAGAGCAATAAGCAAGCAGAAAGTATATCGTGTCGCATATACGTAAAGCGTAGTTTGTACTAGAGTTCTGAATAGAGTACTGTACCTCCCAGGTCTGGATCAGACAGACGAGTTTATGTTCACGTAGGAAACGTAATACAGTAAACAAACATAGCACAACCAAACTTACCTGATTGCATGGTAAGGGAGACTTTGTCCCACAAGGTCCATAAGAGGATCAAGGATACTCTGTATATAATCTAATAATCTTAAGGCGAGAGAGACGCAAAGATTCCTTCTATAGTTTATTTACAAGAAACACAGAAGTTATGATTAAGTAAAATATTTATGCTAGACATAGACATAACAAGCATAACAGTAATAACAAGGTAAATAAGTTTCATCTGAAAGAGAAAACATTGCCACTCCGTGAAATTAGTAAATTTCAATATATATGTTATTACTAAAAGACATTATGCATAAATATTCTGGCACTCATGTCAAAATATTATGCTTTTAAGTTCACTTAACTATGGAAGACAGTTTATAATGTTCATGTCAACACTAAAATCATCATGATATACCTAAGTCTATCATGCACACCCTTCACTAACAGTCCCAATTAGTGCACTGTCCTTCGCAGTAATCAAACTACAGGCTTTATTACACTGCCTGCAGCCACCACATGAAATTTGATTTCTTGCAATTGCTTCGCATAGTGCTTAAAAAAGACTTTGGAAGACTTCCAACCAGCATAAGCACGTAGGTTATCAAATGACATAGTCTGAAAGAAGTTAAGAGACGAGGCAACATTCCTCGGATCATGACCTGCGGGTGTACTGTCAGGATCCGCTCTGCGAATAAAATAAGTGATTTTCGCCCTTATCTGTTTCAAGGATAACGTCAAACCCGAAGTTTCTCCCCTAAAAAGCTGACCTCCCTCAAAGTCTGAAGTTCTACGAAGATAGACCTTTAGGCATTCCACTGGACAGAGGGATGCTTCTTCCTTCAGAGGGCAGATTCTCCAGGGACCCCATCTTTTAGTGGGTAGCTCATTCTTGGCGAGAAAAGTCGGATCCGGAAAGAGATTTAGTTCTCCGTTCGGTGTAAACTGAATGTGGCCATCATCCCTCGAGAGAGCCACTATTTCACTGACTCTGGCTTCTGAGGCTAGTGCAAATAAAAATACCACTTTCTGAGTCAAGTCTTTCAGCGAGCAATCTTCATTGTTCAAGGTCGAGGCCAGATGAAGAACCTTATCCAAAGACCATGAAATAGGCTTTGGAGGGGCTGCAGGCCGAAGTTTTAGGCAGGCTTTCGGAATCTTGTTGAAGATTTCACTTGAAAAATCTACTTGGAAGACATATAGAATCGGTCTAGCTAAGGCAGATTTACACGTCGTGATCGTATTAGCCGCTAGCCCTTGTCCTTGAAGATGGATGAAAAAGGACAGGCAGAAATCCGTGGAAATCTCTTGAGGTTTCTTCGCCTTAACAAAGGCCACCCATTTCTTCCAGGAAGATTCGTATTGTCTTCTTGTTGACTTTGACTTATATTCTTCTAAGAAATTAATACTGTCTTCAGAAATCCCAAACCTTTTCTTGACTGCTAAGGTGAGAAAATCATGAGATGAAGGTTCTGGGTTTTCTCTGATGAAGCGTAGACAGTCGATTTCTGTACTAGCTGAGTCAAAACTGGTTCCGGCAACGGGATCAGCTTCAGGCGTAGTTCTGTTATCAATGGAAACCAGACACTGCCTGGCCACTTGTGGGCTACTATCGCTGCCCTCCCCCGAAAGGATCTCAATTTGTCGAGGGCTTTCAACAACAGGTTGGTTGGTGGGAACAGGTGAATCCTGGACCATCTGTTCCAATCTAGAGACATCGCGACCGTCGATTCCGCTAGAGGATCCTTGTACGGGGCTACGTACCGGGCTAACTTCTTCATGTCGCTCATTGCGAAGAGATCTACTTGCAATCCTGGGACTTTGCTCAATATGAAAGAGAATGATCCTGCATCTAGGGACCATTCGGACTCTATCGGGTCGAACCTGGATAGAGCGTCCGCCGTCACATTGCGGAATCCTTGAAGGTGGACTGCTGATAAGTGCCATTTCATCTTCTTGGACAGATGAAGGATGGCTATTATCACCTGATTCAACTGAGGCGATCTTGAACCTTGACGATTTATGCATCTCATCACCACTTCGCTGTCTAGGACCAGACGAATGTGGATTGAGCGGCGAAGTTTCAGTTTCTTCAGGGAAAGAAACACTGCCATGGCTTCCAGATAGTTGATGTGGAAGGTCTTGATCAGGGGAGACCAAGTTCCTTGCACTTTCCGAAGATGAGAATGACCCCCCCCCCATCCTTCCTTTGAAGCATCCGTGTGGACGGTGACTGTAGGAGGAGGTGGTTGCAAGGATACTCTCCTTCTTAAGTTCTTTGTTTCCGACCATGGCTTGAGAATCAATCGCAGACGATTTGGTAACGGTCTTAGTAGATCTCTTCGATCGTTGTAAGCGTATTTTCTCCAGATCCCCGATGCATTTTTTAATTGTGCTCTCAAAAGTGGGTCCGTCAAAGAGGCAAACTGGAGAGACCCCAACACTCTCTCCTGTTGTCTTCTTGAAATCTTTCGTGACCGAAGCAGATTTTTGACGGCCCATGCAGTCTCCTTTCTCTTTGCTTTTGGCAAGGAGAGGCAATGTGACTGTAAGTCCCAGTGAATTCCCAACCACTGGAACTTTTAAGCTGGAGACAGCCGAGACTTTTTCAGGTTTATCTTGAATCCTAGGTACTCTAGGAATTGGATCATTTTTCTGGAGGCTTGCATGCATTCTTCTTTGGATGCTGCCCACACCAGCCAGTCGTCCAGGTAGGCCATCACCTGAACCCCTTTGAGGCGTAGTTGTCGAACAACTGCATTTGCAAGCTTTGTGAATATTCTCTGAGCAATATTCAAACCGAAGGGCATGGCTCTGAAAACGTATTTTCTTTTCTGGAGCTTGAATCCCAGGTAGGGGGAAACCTGACGGTTGATTGGCACATGCCAGTACGCATCCGTCATGTCTATGGAGACTGTAAATGCCCTTTTGGGCAGAAGGGTCCTTATGTGCTGAAGTGTCAGCATTCTGAACTTGTAGTTCACAATGAACTTGTTGAGTGGTGATAAGTCCAGAATGACTCTGAGCTTTTCCGAATCCTTCTTCGGAACACAGAATAGCCTTCCTTGGAATTTGATGGACTTTGCTTTCTTTATCACTCTCTTGTCCAGTAGTTCCTGAACGTATTCTTCCAGAACTGGGGTTGAAGGTTGGAAGAATTGAGGAAAGCTTGGTGGAGTTGAGTTCCAACCTCACCCCAGTCCTATCTTGATCAGGCTGTGGGCCCAAGGATCGAAGGTCCACCGATCCTGAAAGTGTAGAAGTCTCCCTCCTACCGGCAGCATCTCACTTTGCGTGCTGGGTGGAAGACTTTCTACCTTGGCCACGACCACCTCTGTTGCCTCTTCCTCTGAAAGGGCGTCTAGAAGAGCCTCGAAAGGATCCCCTAAACTTTGGCTTAGAAGAAGCCGACTGCCTTTCGTAAGCTGGGGTGAAAACTGGTGACTGAGTCGCCAGTGTTTGGGGCACCAGTTGAAAGGTGGTGGTAGGTTGTGCCACCGTCTGGGGCACCGTGGCCATGGGAAGCTGTTGCTGTCTTGGCTGAGAGGACAGGCGAGGCCGCTTCGACTTATTCTTCGGCTGGGGACCCCTATCAGCGGAAGATTTTCTCTTGGAGGACAAGCCCCATTTAGAGAGGAGATTCCTATTCTCCGAAGCAGCCTTGTCTACGACCTCCAACACCACATCACTAGGAAAGAGGTCTTTTCCCCAGACATTAGAAGCTATCAGCTTCCTAGGTTCGTGTTTTACAGAAGCGGAAGCCAACACGAACTCCCGACAAGCCGTCCTGGCTCTGATAAAGTTGTATAGGTCCTTCGTAACAGTAGCCAAGTGCGCCTTGGAAAAACCCTATATACATGACTGGGGTATCAGGGATGCTAGCCATCGTTTCTAGCCCCATTTGTAAAGACATGGACGCTGCCAAGCGTTCCTTCGTCTCATGTTCTCTCTTCAAGAGAAACTCTGACAGCTTTGGGAGGTCCTCGTTGAACTGACGTCCAGCGATATCGGCCTCCAGCTTCCCGACTAAGAAGGTAACATGAACGTCCTTCCAGTCTTTGTCATCTGAAGGGAAAGCAAGGGAGAAAGGCTTGCTCTCTTCTAGCGTGGGGCAGGGCTTTCCTGCCCTCACGGCCTTCAGATCGGCTTTAAACCCTTTATCCATAAAGGGAAAAGCACGTTGAGGGTCAGCAATAAACAACGGATGTTTTTTGCTTAATGCCGGCACCTTTGAGCTAGTAAACTCCCTCTCTTTTAGTTTTGTAGAAAACAAAGCCTGTGCTTTAGCGAGCTCAAGGACAATTACTTCCTTGGGCTCCTTCTCTTCTTTGGATGCCGGTTCAGTTCTGAGCCGGACATAACAATCCGGGTAGAACGCTCTGCTGGGCCGGAACTCGACTTCCTCCACTGGGACGGTACCCAGTTTCTCCGAGAGGAAAATCTTGCCTGCTGACATAGGCATGTGCTCCGCATACCTCCACGGGTTAACATCGGAGAACATAGGAAGATCCTTCACGTTTAGTTTCTTCGGGGCTAAGTGCGAGGAAACTAGCTGTTCAATCTCTGACCGGAAAGTAGTCTCTTTCTCGGAAGACCGCTTCTGCAAGTCATACACCATCGACATCAGAGATTGCAAAGTGGTCGTAAGTGCCTCCACATGAGGCGGTTGCGAAGAGGTTGAGGGTGCTGGTTCAACCACAGCTGCTGAAGAAACCGACACCGCTTCAGCATTCTCAACCTCGTTAGTAGGAAAACAACTGACTCCTGTTCTGACTCTTCCACGAGGAGATTCTTCTCGGTCTCCTCGGAAACGACAGACATATTGTCGTCCAGGTGGACGCTTTCCAAAGCATCCGCCACGTCAGGATCTCCAGGTTTCTGAACCTGGATCTGCACCAAAGGGAGCGAAGGTTTGGTCTGGGGAATGACGGAATCGTCACGAGCTCCGGGGAAGAGACAGTCCCCCATCCTAGCATTAGGAAGGTATGGGCTCGAGGTATTCTTTTGAAAACCTCTAACCCATTTCCGCAGCGTAATCCTAGCTGCATCCCTAGACTCCGCAGACTTTTGATCATCAAAAGCCTCCTTAATCAACTTGTTGCACACAGTACATACCTCTGGGTCCCAGTACTTGAGGGCCCCTTTGGTGACAGAACAGCAGGCGTGAGACCTACACACGCCATGTCCGAAGAAGTCCTTGCTGCGGACCCTACAAAAGTTGTTCCCGCACTCGGGATGCTCCTCCTGTAAAGAAAAGAAAAGCAAATTAGTTTTCTGTGAAATTCTCAGATTTCAACATAACAATTATTATATTTAGCTTGGATAGGGTAAGCTATAGTAGGAAAGACACCCACATGTGTTTCCCGTCTAGCCATTTGCTATGACCCCTTCCCATATTGAACCATGAAATTCACAGAGGTAATATCCAAGATATATAGTATCTTCTTGACACATCCTCTTATAATGTTCAATACAGTGGATAAATCTAATGGACATAACCATTAAAACAAGAGAGAATCAACTCTCTATATGATGGTCTCACATATGGCTGCTCAAGAACCACTTGTAGATTGGAAAAAATTTTACCATATTTTTCTGGATACAGCAGTTGCCCGACACTGCCGGCCCCGCCAACACTGCCAGCCCTGCTGACACTGCAGGCCTTGCCGACACTGCTGGCCCCGCCGACCCCGCCGGCCCCGCCGACACCGCCGGCCCTGCCGACCCCGCTGGCCCCGCCGACCCCGCCGGCCCCGCTGGCATGAAGGGCCAGTCGGCAAATGCCGGCAGGCAGGCGTCTGCCGAGCCTTCCGGCAGCTACCGTTAATAAAATATGAATATGGTGTCGACCTGCCGACATTGTCGGCATGATGGGCTAACCAGCATATGCCAGCAGGCCGGTATCTGCCGGGCCTGCCGACCACTGCTGGCTATTAATATAACATTATGGGTGGAAGGCATTGGCCAGCTGCCGACAATCTACTCAGTTGCCGGCAGACAGGACTACCAAACTCACCAACGGCCATCGATCAACGATGTCCGAGGTAAGAGATTACAGCGAACTGTTAGCCTAACCAACCCAAATTGTCGGCAGAATTAACTGCCGACTATAGCCCATGATAGACAGTAAGAGAGAAAGGTAAGGATAGAAGATGGCAAAGAATCAGCTATGTCGTCTACATCCTGAAAGAGTGTGCCAGTGGAAGAGGGAAATCAATTCGGGCTTCCACTCAACCATATCCCATCTTAAGGGATATGGAAGGCAGTCCAAGGGAGGACTCTAAGGAACACTCAAAGATATGAGGTTATCTGTCAGTAACCTAACCAGGCACTGACAGAAAAACTCATGCCAGGTCTACAGACGTCCAGAGGAGCCTATGTAGAACCACGGCCATAAGGGTGTTGGATCATTCAACACGAAAGAGATAGCGGGGAAGGGGTGAATAGTCCATGAGTAAAGCAATACCCTAAGGCATTACTTAACCTGAAGGATTCTGTCCTCATATAAGCCTCAACTAGGGGAAGTCAATTCCCCAGGTTGGGTTAGGCAATGAGAGAATGTCCGAAAACGAACTCATGAGAACAGAATCTTGTACCAGGGATCAAAACAAGGAAGAAACCTATCCTCCCGTTAAGAACCCCCAATACAGGACTGTCTGCTAGACCATAAAGAGGAAATTGTAAAACAATAACCTCTACAAGATCTAGGGAGGCTAGCCTCCTGAACAGCAACTAGCCCTACTGGAATACCGACAAGCTACTCAGTTGCCGGTATAAATCCAGGTAGCCAGATGCCTAACACAGACTTACTCTGATGGCCCGTCCCCAACTCCAAACTCAATGCTGACAAGCTACTCAGTTGCCAACTCAGAGAAAAGGAGAGGGAAACGAAACGCCCCAGAAAATTTACCCAACCACAGGTTACAGTAAATTAACTGAGGATAGCCTAGGCTAATCAGAAGGAAAGGGAATTACTCTTATATCTCATAGAGATAGTATTGACTTACAGGGGCAATGATATCTATCTTACCCCTAAAGACAATACAAGAGTAATAGGGACATATAAAGTATACTAAAGCTATTAAGCTAGAGAGCTTAGAGAAACGTTCTACGTAACTCTGGTATACTATTATGGAAGAGGAAAGGAAATAGTAATATCTTAATTGTATAAAATATTGCCTGAGCTTCCTTACAACTTTACCAGGAAGGTTATATCATGCATGAGGTGTGAAAGTGCCTAGGCTAAAAGCCTAGCACTCGTGAGGCTCGAAATTATAGCCAAATTCACGACAACAATGACATAATATAAAAATCCCTAGCTAAAATACTAAATAGCTAAAGTTATTAAAGCAAGGATGCCGGGAATATCGTTCTTGCTAACTAAATGAACAAAAGAACGATCGCGTCATGACGCCATCCGGCCGGCAACAGCTCTTGTTACGTTAATTACGATATCAATCTAAAAGCAAAACTGGCAAGAGCTTACATTTACACAATTCAAAGATATTACTTAACTTTCCAGAAGCTGATGAAGCTGGGGAATCCATAATAATGCGAAAAAGCTTCGAAAATAGCGAGATAACACAGGGAAAATACTGGTCAGCAAAGCTACAAACGAAAGAATGGTTTTGTGGCGCCGTGCGGTGGCGGATGGTCGAACTATTTACAGTACATTAGGAGAGTCGAGTAGTTTTACCTCTTGAACGACTCTCTTATTTTCTTGCCACTTTCCCTCTCGAAGTGAAAGGCTATTCGGGGTGTAAATAGCTATGAGATGTGTCAAGATACGTCCTTACGCGATATCCCTTGGAGAAATTTAAGGGATACTCGCTCCAGGAGCTAGAATTCTGGATACCTTCGGTAAATTTTCTGGGATATATCACTGTAGTCACATATAACTTAGGAAGCTACTAATGAAGGAACTTCCATCAGCACGACATGGCCTAAGCCCAAAAATGTCATATATAAATTAGGTCTGGGAGACCATATAAGGAATTGAGTCAAAGTAAAGGCACTTACACAAACCCACAGATATAGTACTTTCAAGTAATTCTCTGGTAAACTTCCATCAGGACGACATGGCTGAGCCCAAAAAAACGGATTTTGAGCAAAGTGAAAAACCTATTTTTGGGTGATATGGCCACCCGAAACTACTCTATCTGCAGCTATCCATGCTTGATTGCAGCAAGGAATAATACGCCGTGGTGTTACTGGGAGGGGATCCACCGGGTAACCTTCATAACGGCTCCCCTTCAATTTTGCCACTCATCCCCCTCAAAGCGAAAGCTCTATTCGGAGTGAAGATTGCTATATGTCGTATCAAGAAATACTTTCCCTGATATAATGCAATATCCTTAAAAGTTATATTAAGGATGCTCGCACCAGGAGTTAGAATTCTGGAGACCTGTGGTCAATTCTCTGGGAGTATCACTGTAGCCAAATATCCATTAGAAAGCTGCCTAAAGGAAACTTCCATTAGGACGACATGGCCATATCACTCAAAAATAGATTTTTCGCTTTGCTCAAAATCCGTATTTTATGTAGATCTCACTAAGAGTTTAATCATTATTTTCATTAACAATCAAGATCAAATATTTATGTAGAATTTAATTACCAGTGAAACAAGTGATCATATTGTCATCCCATTTAAATCACTTTTCATTAAACTCTTACCGCCGTCAATAGTTCTGACTTACATTCGGAGGCTACCATTCAATTTAGGACAATCAACTTATTCCTGGCTAGCCTATCTATAACAAACCAAACCTTGGCATAGGCTACTACCGTGTGCATCATAGGCATAGGCTAATATTCTAAGCCTAGTCTTAAAGTAAACTAGGCACTTGATGTGGAGAAGGACGGATCTTCATTAGTAGTGGAGGTTGAGGGAAAGGCTGATTCCCGGGGTCTTTTTATTACTTACTTCTCCAAGTGCTAGTACATGACAGGTACTCCAAACTGGTACCCTGTAATACAAAATCTTCATTTAGGACAACGATCCTATGTCAAACAACATGCAATTCGTAGCCGAAGCTATACTGTACTCCTACCTAACCTATTGGTTACGCTGCACAGTTACCCTGGCAACTCAAGAATTAACACTTTCATAAATCTTAGAATAATATTGCACATCTTAACTTACTGTTGGTGACACAATTCCAACCACATCCAAGCTCAGTATGAAGAAATTTCCATACTGGCAAAATTATCGTAACCTTATTTGATAATTCTGTTTTTGGGCTCAAGCCATGTTGTCCTGATGGAAGCTTCCTATTGGCAGCTTTCTAAGGGATATTTGGCCACAGTGATACTCCCAGAGAATTGACCATAGGTCTCCAGAATTCTAACTCTTGGCGCGAGTATCCTTAAAATTTTTCTTAAGGATATTGCATAATATCAGGGGACGTATATCTTGATAAGACACATGGCAATCTTCACCCCGAATAGAGTTTTCGCTCTGAGGGGGAAGAGTGGCGAAATTGAAGGGGAGCCGTTATCAAGGTTACCCTTCCTCCCTCCACTATTACAGGGCCCAAAATGGCGGCTCATTCCTTATTCAGTAGCGCTTTCGCACGGTGTATCTCCCTGCTTGCTCTAGTGTTCTAGACCGCTATTTGAGGAATTTATCATGCATTCTCCAGCCTCTTCTGCCTCTGGAAAGTTGAGTATTTAATCTTTCCTGTGTATAATTTTTAGCTCCCTCCTCATAGTGAAATTAGCATAATTTGATGTGTTTATCGGAACATCGCCAGTAACCGTAGGCGCAATTTTGGACGCTGTCGTTCGTCATGCATGCTTTATTTAGTCAGCAGAACGACATAGCTATTTAGGCAAAATTATATCAATGAAGATAAGATCATGCACTTATTTTTCCTCTTCCTTAAATATATCGATTGTATACGTTAGAGTCTCGTTGATATAGTGTAGCTAACCTAGCCTACTGGCTTTAGTATACTGTCATACATTATCCCCATTTACCCTCGCGTATCATTTTATCAATTCAACAGGATATAGTATATCTCCGAGAATTAATTAAATAATTCGATACTCGTCTCCTTCGGATATTTAAGGATAAACCCTTCCTTCCCTCTGAGTGCCGTCATTAGGCGACAACCCTATCTTGGTCTTGCCATAGAGTAGCATACTCCGTCTTGAATAGGCTAGTGTTTTTCTGTCTTCCCCCTTGCCAGTGAGTATCCCGGCTTGGTTTTACGACAGTAACTCAGAGTATTCAGTCTTTATGCCGACAACTCGGCTGCCGGGAGAGTAGTCACTCCCCGTCGGCTTACAGTTACAGACATAGGAAGCCTAGCTTCCCTAGCCCACATCCGAAATGGTAGTACGATGTCACCACCTTCTCCCTTGCGGTCTAGACGACAAGTCTTCTTTCGGCAAGGTCCCTGGCTGAAGAATCGATATTCTTCTGCCGCCCAGGAGGGTGCCGATACTGAAACAATGTTTCTGATTATGACTGGAAATGGCCGGCAATCCTGCCGCCTTCTCCCAACACGACACACAAGACTCTTTCCCTGCCCCTCTCTGTCCTTTAGCGATAGCCTAGCCATCGCATGTTTTTCCCGGTGTCCTTCAATTTCCCCACTTGCCGGGTAGACTGTGGTGCCGGCCGGGCTCCTACTTAGGCGGCTTGATAGCCATGTGGAGGATTAATTCTTGTTTTATTTTTTGTTTATTTTAATTTTTTTTTTTTGCCAAATCCTGTGTGTGAGAGAGAGAGAGAGAGAGAGAGAGAGAGAGAGAGAGAGAGAGAGAGAGATTGTGTTAGCGAGCGAAAGTAGTTAGTGTATCGATCGTTTGTGGTGAGAAAGACTGTTGGTATAAATGAGATTGTTTGTTTATGCTTTAGTTAGGTTACGACAGTGGTGAATGTCTTGGGTGAATGCTTAATTTGATTTGACTGCTGTAACCGTCAGTTGTGTGAACGCTGGATTTATTATTTTTGTATTACCAGCGAGGAAGTGATTATTTATATTCTGAGTAAGTACAGTTTTGTTTATCTTTGCTTGTCGTGATTTTGAATGATAGGAACAATTTATTATTTATCTTTGATTATAGTGCGATAGTTCAGTTAGTTAGGAGTGTTCATAAGTGTTTTTCTTTTTTTATTTTGGCAGGCCGTGATTCCTCCTTTGGAGAGACTCAAGTTTTTTGAAAGTGGATTATTGTTGATGACCAGGCCTGTAATAAAGGATTGCATTTAGACTTCCTATTCGATTGCTCAACTGTTGATGATCTGGCCTGTATACGATTTTTTTTTACTGCTTTTTTTAATTTATGAACCGATGATGACCTGGCCTTTGAATTAAGATTGCTGATGATGATGATGATGAATATGATGATGATGATAACAATGACCCCAATCAGGGAAGTAGTGTTTGCAAGTTGCCACCCAGTGGAATAGTTGACCACAAAGCGGTAATAGTGGTAGTTTGCCATAAAAGACAGTTTGGCTTGTGTTGAGGACAGTGTCGGTGTCCTATAAAATAATATACACATAATGGTTGTGGTCTATTTTAATTCTAAGTTTGTTAGGGTTTTTTTTTATATGGATGGTGTTTTGGGTTTTGCATATTTAATATTAAGTTTGATCAGTTTTAAGTATTTTGAATGTGGATGCTTTTGGTGTTAATTATTTTAGTTTGTAAGGTAATATAGCTTTAAGGTTATGTTTTGTTTCAATTTTCCTTCTGTCCAAGAGTCCGGTTGATAAAGTAAGGGGAAAGTTTGTGTTGTGGGAC
The DNA here is from genome assembly GCF_036898095.1 of Palaemon carinicauda. Classification (NCBI taxonomy): domain Eukaryota; kingdom Metazoa; phylum Arthropoda; class Malacostraca; order Decapoda; family Palaemonidae; genus Palaemon; species Palaemon carinicauda. The sequence continues at coordinate 19,853,193 of NC_090752.1, forward strand.
AATTGTCAGTTAGAGTGATTCAAGGGTGTGGGGGTTGTTTTTGCAACATCCCGCCACATTATTTTGGCGCCCGAACAGGGACTGCCGAGGTGGGATTGAAGCTAGACTCTTGGACAAAGGACTGCATTAGGATAAGAAATTAGATTAAGGTTGATGAAAATGGAAGGGCAGAACAAGTTACTGAGGGAGGAATTTCGGTTGATTAAGGAGCGTGAGGAGAAGTTGTCTGTAGAGAAAGAGAAATTGTTGCAAGAGAATAAGTGGTTAAGGTGTGAGAATGAGGAGATGCATAGGAAACTGAGGGAAATTCAAGGAACTGTAGAGAGAGTGGAAGAGGGTGTTGAGATGAGGATGCGAGAGAATGAAGAACGAATGGAGAAAAGAATGGAAGCTATGATGGGGAGAGTAATGGGAATGATGAAAACTTTCATGGGTGAAGGCGCAGTCGGAGGAGTGGCCTCTGCTACGGGTAATGGGTTGATAGTGGAAGAGAAGGTTAAGGTAGGTGATAATGGGAAAGGAAGTGATAGTGATAATAGTAGTAATAGTGATATTGAGATTGAAGATAAGGGAATTAGGAATAGTAAGGATGAACAGAAATGTAATAGGAAGAATGAGAAGAAAGGTAAAAGTGATGTGAAGAAAGAGAAGAAAAAGTGTCAGGATGATAGCAAGGATGATCGTGAATGGGTGAAAGTGGTGAGTAAGAAAAGGGCTAGGAAGAGTATGATCAAGGATAGGAGTATGAGTGTGGAATTAGATTCTTTATATTCTGGCGAGGAAGTAGGAAACAAGAAGGAAGGTAGCAGTGATGATAGCAGTGAGAATGAACGTGATGTGTGTAAGACTGTGTTTATGAGAGAGGTACCTCGGTGTGAAAGGTTCAATGAGCATAGTAGTAGGGATGTATATGATTTTTTAGGGAGTATGAGAAGTATTGTCAGGATAAGTATAGTGATAGTAAGAGAGTTTGGGCTAGGGAGTTAGGGGAATATTTGACTGGGTATTTGTTGACGATGTATGGTGTAATAATGAGTGTAGGGGATGTTGATTATGAAAGTGTGAAAAAGAGAATAATTGAGCAGGTGAAACGTATGAAAGGAAGTGTTAGGTATAAGCGTAAGAATGATTTTGATGAGGCACGGATGAATGTAGGAGAAGCGATATCGATGTATGTATGTAGGTTGGAAACGTTAGCTAGGAAGAAGTATGGGGATGAAGGCATAAAGGAGAATAAGGAATTAATGAAGAAGTTTTTGGCTACTGTACCTGGGAATGTGAGTGAATTTATTAATTTGAAACGTAAGGAGAAGATGAAGTGGACGAAAGAAAGATTGACATGGGATGATATCTTAGAGATAGTTGAGGATTACGAGTTAGATAGATGTATGAAAGGAAGTAAATCTGTGAGTGTAAGAAGTGGAATGGAGGAAAGTGTGCCTGAATTTGTTAGTTTTAGAGATGCTGTTATGAGAGGACCGATGAGGGTAGCTGATAGTGTAGTAGATAGGAGTGTTAGGGCGAGTAATGCGGGAATACCTGTAAGGACAAAGGAAGGGTTTAGGCAAGGGAATCAGGTTTGGAGAGATAGGAGTGCTAGTGTGCAGCGAGGTAGGTCAGGTAGTTGTATCCGTGAAGAGAAGTGTTATAGATGTGGGAAAGTAGGACATAAGAAGAATGAATGTAGATGGGCTCTAGGTGCTTGTTTTGGATGTGGTGAGGTTGGGCATAGAATTAGCGAGTGCAAGAAAGAGAAAGGGGTAAAATGTTATCGGTGTGGTATGACTGGGCACATAGCGAGTGGATGTCGTGGTCATCGTATGAATGTGATTTGTGGTAATTGTGGTAAGGATGGTCATTATGCTAGTATGTACAAGGAGCTGAGGGGTAAGTGTACTGAATGTGGTGCAGATGGGCATGTAGCTAGAGTATGTAGGAAGAAGGGAGTAAATCAGCCAGGATGTTCGGGAAACTAGAGTGTAAGAGGGTTCAGCTGGGTGAGTCCTCCTGTGTGTGTGGAAGGAATAGGATTAATGTTTGTGAGAATGGGATGAGTAATTGGTTGGAAATGAGCAAGTATGAACCTAGTATGCATGAGAAATTAGGGCTGGAAAATAAACAATTAGTGTTCGTTGAATATAGGAAAAAGAGGCGTTTGAAAGTTTAAAGTGTGGAGAAAGTGCAAGGGAAATTTATAGGTATAGGTAAGAATACGAATAAGTATGACAAGGGTGTAAATGTACAAGTGAGTGTGGAGGATAAATGTATTAATACAGATGAAACGTGGCTGAGTATGAATGGTACTTATAGTGTGTGTGGCTTTTCGTTAGATGATGTAAAAGAAAAAATGAATAACGCAAGAATGAGAGACAGGAGAATGATTAGTAGTATGAATGAATCTTTTGCTAAAGTTGAGAATGTTTTTGATGAAATGGATGAACTGTTTACAGAAATGAGTGTAATTTTAGGGCCAGATGAGAACGAGGTAGATGGCATTGTACATGATATATTAGATGATAGGGATTTACATAGGAATAGTGTTCATGTAGCGAATGATTGTGATATGGAAGAAGTGAATGAGAGAGTATATGGGGGCCCAGTTACTCGGAGTAGAGGTCCCGTTCCCGACTGCGACTGGGTAATGAAAAAAATATTGTAAGTTTTGTGTGAGACGGATTTGGCAAATTAAGGAGGGAGGAATGTGGAGGATTAATTTTTGTTTTATTTTTTGTTTATTTTAATTTTTGTTTTTTGCCAAATCCTGTGAGAGAGAGAGAGAGAGAGAGAGAGAGAGAGAGAGAGAGAGAGAGAGAGAGAGAGAGAGAGAGAGAGAGAGAGAGAGAGATTGTGTTAGCGAGCGAAAGTAGTTAGTGTATCGATCGTTTGTGGTGAGAAAGACTGTTGGTATAAATGAGATTGTTTGTTTATGTTTTAGTTAGGTTACGACAGTGGTGAATGTCTTGGGTGAATGCTTATTTTGATTTGACTGCTGTAACCGTCAGTTGTGTGAACACTGGATTTATTATTTTTGTATTACCAGCGAGGAAGTGATTATTTATATTCTGAGTAAGTACAGTTTTGTTTATCTTTGCTTGTCGTGATTGTGAATGATAGGAACAATTTATTATTTATCTTTGATTATAGTGCGATAGTTCAGTTAGTTAGGAGTGTGTTCATAAGTGTTTTTCTTTTTTTATTTTGGCAGGCCGTGATTCCTCCTTTGGAGAGACTCAAGTTTTTTGAAAGTGGATTATTGTTGATGACCAGGCCTGTAATAAAGGATTGCATTTAGACTTCCTATTCGATTGCTCAACTGTTGATGATCTGGCCTATATACGATTTTTTTTTACTGCTTTTTTGGATTTATGAACCGATGATGACCTGGCCTTTGAATTAAGATTGCTGATGATGATGATGATGAATATGATGATGATGATAACAATGACCCCAATCAGGGAAGTAGTGTTTGCAAGTTGCCACCCAGTGGAATAGTTGACCACAAAGCGGTGATAGTGGTAGTTTGCCATAAAAGACAGTTTGGCTTGTGTTGAGGACAGTGTCGGTGTCCTATAAAATAATATATACAAATTGGTTGTGGTCTATTTTAATTTTAAGTTTGTTAGGGTTTTTTTTATATGAATGGTGTTTTGGGTTTTGCATATTTAATATTAAGTTTGATCAGTTTTAAGTATTTTGAATGTGGATGCTTTTGGTGTTAATTATTTTAGTTTGTAAGGTAATATAGCTTTAAGGTTATGTTTTGTTTCAATTTTCCTTCTGTCCAAGAGTCCGGTTGATAAAGTAAGGGGAAAGTTTGTGTTGTGGGACAATTGTCAGTTAGAGTGATTCAAGGGTGTGGGGGTTGTTTTTGCAACATCCCGCCACAGCCACTCTGTCCTTCCCCGTACGGACGAAAGGCACCGGGATACGTTTTGCCAGCCATGACGGCTGCCGGTGGGAGACCCTATGTGTTTGAGTATTCTTCAGTCCTCCCTTGGACTGCCATCCACATCTCTGAAACCGGCAGTAGCCGGCAGCAGATCTTGTGGCTGGGTGGAAGCTAGAATGATTCATTCCCCCCCTTCCATTTGAACCCTCATTCTGGAGGAAGGCAGTAGGGATTATAATACCTACACCCTTATTTATTGTACTAAACTATATTAATAAGGTAGCCCTTCTCTCTATGCTTTCTCTCTCTCTCTGTCGGCTAGTGCCGTCAGGTACTAACCTAGCCGGCAGCATGCCAGCTAGACCGGTGCCATCAGGTACTAGCCTAGTTGGCAACATGCTGGCTAAACAACAGTATATGCTTATACAATACCCAGTATGTCTGCAGTATAGTACATACTGCAGGCAGAAAACTCTAGTATATATTACACAGTAGTTTATATTTTCCAACATACCCTGTGTATCCTTTCACAGTCTATTGTTGAGACCAATCTTATATTGAAGTGAAGTATTCCTTCAATACACTGATGAAAAGTTATCAGATCATACTTCACCCCACAATATTAATACTCTAATGAAAGGGTCAGTGCTAGTATACACTAATTCTGTCTCTAGAAGTTAGAACCCTTCTCCTTTGATTTTCATTTCATAAGGAAATTCTAATATTAATATTGGGAGAGGTCACAGCAATTGGCTAGACAGGAGGCACAAGTATGTGTCTTTCCTATTTCCTTTCTAGCTTACTATCCTAAGCTATAATGGTTAAGATACCAAAAAACTAATTCATGACATTTTATGAATTTATCAAATGCGATAAATTACCGCATACCCATTTCAATTTCCTTTCTTTACAGGAGGAGCAGAAAGTGAAGTGTGAGGTGATCTACTGTAACCACAAAAGAAGGAACTTTTGTGGTCACAATACCGAAACCTTGAGGTATTGGGACCCCAAGAACTGCAACGACTGCTCGGCCTTGGTAACCGAGGGTTTCGTCAACCCCAAGTCGATGGAGTCGAGGGATGCAGCACGAGAGAAGCTTCGAAAATGGGTACGAGGGTTCCAAAATAACTCTCCTGTACCGTACCTTCCCAACGATAGGATGCGAAGCTTGCTGTTCCACAAGGCAACAGCTGATGCCGTCGTACCCCAGGCACGACCCGGGTCTCCCTGCGTCCAGATCGCAGTCGAGGCTGAAGTCAATGAAGCCATGCTAGGCATGGACATCCACCAAGAGGAAAGGATGTCTGAAGTGTCCACGGACACGGAGAAGGTTCTCCTTCGGGACGATCCTGAAGAAGAGTCTACTCTACCACCCGGAGGAGAAGAAGACGATGACTCGACAGAAGCAGAGGAGCCCCTTCTGCCTGTGCCAGCAGCAGAGCCAATACCGTCTACTTCTTTGGCTCCTATCCCTCCATTGGACACAATAGGTGTCAGGCAGTTTTGCCCCATATTACCGCCCTAATGGAGAATATACGTAAGGAGAACGTAAAAAGGGAAGCAAAGATGACGAGAGAGTTTCGCGAAGAGACTCGGACCGTCACCTCCCGAGGGTCTTTTAAGCAACTCAGAGTACAGGACCTGCCACCCTGCTCCGAGACCAATCCCTGGACGTATGTGGAGTTTATGCCTATCACCAACAGAAAACTCTACATTTCGGAGAAGTTGGGAGCCATCCACTTGGACGACATTGAGTGCTGGCCGAACATCAACGCCTACCCGGAGGGCTCCATCCGACTGAAGCGTGAACCGGTGTCGAAAGAGGAGACTGAACCAAAGGAGGTCATGGTATTCGGCCACGACAAGGCACAGGCTCTCTTGACGAGTAGCTTGAAGAAGGCAGGTTATACTAACTCGAGAGTTTCTGCACTGAGCAAGAAACACCCTACCTTTCTTGCTCCTTCTTCGAGAGTCTTCCCCTTCACGTCAAAGGCTTTTCAGAGTGTTACCAAGGCGGTTGAGGCAGGCAAACCATACTCTACACTAGAGGAGTGTAGGCCTCTGTCTCTGGCCTTGCCCACGGATGAGAAGGAATGGAAGGAGGTCCACCTAACCTTCTCAGTAGGAAAGTTTGAAGCAGATATCGCGGGACAGCAGTTCAGTGAGAACCTACCGAAGCTATCGGACTTTCTCTTGCGAAGGGAGCAAGAGACAAAAGAGAGGCTAGCCGCTTCTCTTTTCCTCCAGAACTGCATAGAGATGTGTGCAGGCCAAAACAGAACCCCAGATATGCTCATGGTCCTGGCCAAGATACACATGGCTACTCTCGTAAAGGACCTGTGCGCCTTCATAAAGGCCAGGAGAGCCTGTAGGGAGTTTGTGTTTGCTGCTGCAAAGGTGAAACACGAACCCAGGAAGCTGATTTCTTCCAGTATCTGGGACCTCTTCCCAAAAGAAGTGGTCTAAGAGGTAGTTGAGAAAGCCACCACGGAGAATAGGAACCTTCTCCAAAAGTGGGGCATCTACTCAAAGAGGAAGTCTTCCCCGGATGCTGGTCCCCAACTCAAAATGAAGACAAAGAAGCCAAGACTACCTTCTTGGCCTACTCAGCAACATCCCACGGACACCATGACCGCGATACCCCAAGTGGTCGCTGAGCCACAGACCACCTTCCAAGTGGTGCCTAAACAGTTGGTTGCCCAGTCACCAGCTTTCAATCCAGGGTTTGAGAGGCACACTACTACCTTTCGTCTGAAAGGAGAGGATCTCAACGGGGCTCCTCAAGACACCCCTCATGAAGCAGGGGAGGACGCGGTCAGGGTGGCAAGCCCTCCCAACCACTGAAGCAATGAGATGCTACAGGTAGGAGGGAGACTCCAACACTTTTGGGATCGTTGGACCTTCGATCCCCGGGCCCACAGCCTAATAAAAAATGGACTAGGATAGAAATGGAACAGATCTCCACCTTCATTTCCTCAATTCTTCCAACACTCCACCCCCTTACTGGAAGAATATACCTTAAAACTCTTGAACAAGAAGGTTATAAGGAAAGCAAAGTCCATCAAATTCCAGGGAAGGCTGTTCTGTGTTCCCAAGAAGGATTCGGACAAACTCAGAGTCATTCTGGACTTGTCGCCACTCAACGAATTCATCGAGAACAACAAGTTCAGGATGTTAACCCTTCAACACATCAGGACCCTGTTACCGAAAGGGGCGTACACAGTCTCAATAGACCTGGCAGATGCTTACTGGCACCTTACATTCAGCTGCCCTCTCTCCTCCTACCTAGGACTCAAGCTACAGAAGACAAAGTATGTCTTCAGAGCCATGCCCTTCGGACTAAACATAGCCCCAAGGATCTTCCCAAAACTTGCAGACGCAGTTGTACAACCACTACGCCTAGAAGGCGTTCAGGTAGCAGCGTACCTAGACGACTGGCTGGTGTGGGCAGCATTGAAGAAAGCTTGTTTGCAAGCATCCAAGAAAGTGATCCAGTTCCTGGAACATCTGGGATTCAAGATCAACTTCAAGAAGTCTCGCCTCTCTCCAGCTCAGGAGTTTCAATGGCTGGGAATCCATTGGAACTTGAAGTCACACCGCCTCTCCATTCCACCAAGGAAGAGGAGAGAGATCGCGGATTCTGTCTAGAGACTACTGAAATCTGACAGGATCTCAAGACGCCAACAGGAAAGAGTACTGAGCTTTCTCCAGTTTGCAGCAGTAACAGACCCAGTGCTAAGAGCACAGCTGAAAGATGCGTCAGGAGTCTGGAGAAGATACGCCTCAAACGCTCGAGGAGATCTACCAGATACTAGTACCGACCTTAATACGATCACTTCTCCAGCTGTGGTCGAAGGTCAAGAGCCTAACAAGGACCATTCCCTTACAACCCCCTCCCCCATCGGTGACCATCCACACGGATGCCTCGACAGAAGGATGGGGAGGTCACTCCTATCAAAGGAAAGCCCAAGGGACCTGGTCATCCCTGTTCAAGACCTTTCACATCAGCATTCTGGAGGCCATGGCAGTCCTCTTGATGCTGAAGAAACTATCCCCTCACAGATCAGCCCACATCAGGCTGGTCTTGGACAGCGAAGTGATAGTGAGATGTCTGAACCAACAAGGCTCGAGATCGCCCCACATCAACAATGTGATGTTCGCCATCTTTCGTTTAGCGAAAAAGAAGAGATGGCAGTTTACCTACAAGGGTTCCACAATGTGACGGCAGACGCTCTATCCAGGCTAAAGCTGATAGAGTCAGAATGGTCCTTAGATGCAGACTCGTTCTCCTTCATCTTGGAAAAAGTTCCAGAAGTGCAGATCGACCTCTTCGCGACGAGCGACAACAAGAAACTACCTCGATATGTAGCCCCATACGAGGACCCTCTGGCAGTGGCGACGGATGCTATGTCCCTTGATTGGAACAGATGGACCCAGATCAGCCTGTTCCCTCCAACGAATCTCCTGCTGAAGGTCCTCAACAAGCTGAGATCCTTCCAGGGAATGGCAGCTCTAGTGGCCCCCAAGTGGCCCAAGAACAATTGGTTCCCTCTGGTGATGGAACTGAAGGTAAGGCTGGTCCCTCTACCGAACCCAGCACTATCCCAACTGGTTTAGAAATTGACTGCCTTCACTTCATCACTGAGAACCAAAAGCCTTCATCTCAAGATTTTCTCGCCTTGGCAGTCAAGAAAAGATTTGGGATCTCGAAAGGCAGTATAGACTTCCTGAAAGAAAACAAATCAAAGTCAACCAGAAGACAAAGTGGGTTGCTTTTGTTAAAGCAAAAAGACCGAAAGAAATCTCAATAGACTTTTGCCTGTCCTTCTTCATCCACCTTCACAAGCAAGGCTTGGCTGCCACCACGATAATTACGTGTAAGTCAGCTTTGACTAGACCTCTTCTATACGCCTTCCAGGTGGACCTGGCGAACGAAATCATCAACAAGATTCCGAAGGCATGCGTTAGACTTAGACCAGCAGCCCCTCTGAAGCCCATTTCATGGTCTCTGGACAAAGTCTTACACTATGCTTGAACTTTGAACAATGAAGATTGTTCTCTCAAGGATTTAACACAAAAAGGGATATTCCTCTAGCCTTAGGGGCTAGAGTTAGTGAAATAGTGGCCCTATCAAGAGACGAGGGCCATATTCAGTTCACAGAAGTGGGAGAACTGAATCTTTTTCCTGATCCTAGGTTTCTCGCCAGAAACGAGCTACCCACCAAAAGGTGGGGTCCCTGGAGAATCTGCCCTCTGAAGGAAGATGCCTCTCTATGTCCAGTAGAGTGTCTAAAGGTCTATCTTCGAAGAACTTCAGACTTCAAGGGAGGACAGCTCTTCCTAGGCGAAACCTCAGGATCAAACTAATCCCTAAAACAACTGAGGGCAGAGCTCACCTACTTCATTCGCAGAGCTGATCTTGATAGTACACCAGCAGGTCATGATCCAAGAAAAATTTCTTCCTCACTGAACTTTTTTTATAAACATTATGCGAAGCAAGTGCACACGCTGAAACATTTTTTGGTGGCGGCAGGTAGTGTGGTGAAGCCTGTCGTCTAGTGCTGCGATGTACAGTGAATTGATTATGACTTTTTAATTTGGGTGAAAAGGTGTTGACACCTTCCAGTGCAATTCCCTTTTATTGAGTGTCACTCTGGTGACACTAGGATTGTTCTTTTTTAGGTGCAGAAATATACAAATGACACTAGTGCCATGTGTACATTTGTACAGTGTTGATAGTTATCCAACATTTACAGTAAAATTATCTTAATAATTTTTCAACTGATTTTGAGTGGCCTCTAATTTTTCTTCCCTTTCAGGTAGAAAATATTTTTATTTGTATATGTTGAAAGTATAATTCTATTAAAAATTTTAATACACCTTCTGTTCCATTTTGATTATCTATTTAATAAAATGGTGAAAGTGTATTTGCATCTTATTTCGCCCAACATGTAGCTAAATAAACTTAGCCGGAGTCTTTTACTTATTTTCCTAAGTAATGTTCATACTTAAGGTACTTAATCATATGAACAAAAAAAGATCTGAATGATATTTATATTTGTTCCTATATGAATACAAACCTTGTGCTTCTATTGTCGAGTATGACATTTCCCTGCAGGGGGCACGAAGTCCTAACATTGTTCCATGCTTAGTGGTAATGACGTATAACGGTATCATCATATATTTCAGTGGTCGGGATGACCATTTAGAAGCTGACCCAGGGTTGAGGCCCTTATACAAACCCACAAATACAGTACTTTCAAGTAATTATCGGGTAAACTTCCATCAGGACGACATAGCTTGAGCCCAAAAAACGGATTTTGAAGCAAAGCGAAAAATCTATTTTTGGGTGAGATGGCCATGTTGTCCTGATGGACCCACCCTCCTTTTTTAAGAAAAGGATTATGTAATAATCCCTCCTGAAACTACTCTATCTGTAGCACCATGTTCAATGCTACAAGGAATGAGCCTCCATTTTGGGCCTTGTAATATTAGGGGAGGAAGAGTAACCTTGATAACGGCTCCCCTTCAATTTCGCCACTATTCCCCCTCAGAGCGAAAACTCTATTCGGGGTGAAGATTGCCATGTGGCTTATCAAGATATACGTCCCCTGATATTATGCCATATCCTTAAGCAAAATTTTAAGGATACTCGCGCCAGGAGTTAGAATTCTGGAGACTTATGGTCAATTCTCTGGGAGTATCACTGTAGCGAAATATCCCTTAAAAAGCTGCCAATAGGAAGCTTCCATCAGGACGACATGGCCATCTCACCCAAAAATAGATTTTTCGCTTTGCTTCAAAATCCGTTTATTGTATTAAAAAAGATAACCACAATGGACAATATCAAGTGTTATTAAAACACATACATTATAACTAAGACAAGTACATACCTTTTACAAGGGAGAAAATACGAGTTTCACATAATAATAAGGGGAGGAACACCATTTCCCCTCGCCACTGATCGTTGTCGACTTGAAGAGTGCGCTCTGAGCTTACCTTGCACAGCTGTGCCCAAAGCTCACACATCTACGTCTTTGTTTACCTTGTGCACTCAATCACGAACAGTCGACCGCAGACACAACTAATCCTTTGTTACGCCTCTCTACACCTCTACGTATGCACACTCAATCCTACACAATCTCAACCACGTGTGGCTAACATTACATTTTGATGAGATGAAAACCAATTCGTTTATTAAGTCCAATCATCATCAAGGGAATTACCATTCAGTTAAATGAAGCATTTCTGTCATTACATCACTTTACCCCTATGGAAATTGGTTGTCATTTATCAAGGACTATCAACTCTCAGCAGCATTTAGGGTAGATAACAGATTGAACAACAAAAGGTCTTGTAAGTCATGAATAGTAGCCATCTCTCAGCCGGATATAGGCTGCAATATTTAATCTTCATGGTCTGTGTGCAGAATTACAGAGCAAGTTGTGGGACGCCACCCTTAAAGCGCGTTTCTACCTCACCATCCTAATAACCTTACCAAGTTAAACACCTATATAAGAGTGATCTTAAATTCAATTAAGACCTAGTCACTCCTCATTCACTTACGATTATTTTTCTTACAAACAACCTCTTCATGTCATTCAGTCTCATGCACTCAATAACACTAAGCAAGAGCAAAGTTCCTTTGAAGATAATATACCTCTTAAAGCATCCTAATGACTAACTTACACATTAGTCACATAACATGAACAACTCCATCAGAGTTTGTAAAGCTTTTGGAGGGGGTTACACTTGATACAAAAACTCAACCGAGTACAAGTTCACGGTAACAGTGTTATCATCAGATCCATAATCTATGAACACAACCCATAAGGGCACTTAGAAATTAACATAATTGTTATATGCATGAACAATTCTAAGGTACAGAATAAAATACGTTCCCATATAAAAGTACAAAAATACAAAATACGGTGTAAGAAATATAATGATCTCAAATTTCCTCAATTAATCTAGAGGGAGGAACAATATTGCAAGCACCTTTGGTTTGTACTCTTTCATTTACATCAGGATTAATAATATCCATTTCCTACATTTTCCCTAACCACTGTTCTTGTCCTATAAAAGCTTTTACTTTGACAGCAGCACGTTCAGTAATGGTGGGGTCAAACAAGTTTTTCAACTCATACTTAGCACCATCCCTAAACACCTTGGTTACTACATAAGGACCAGACCATCTTGGGTTTAGTTTCTTACTTGTGCTGGGAATCACATTTTAATTTTCCACCCATACAAGACAGTTTTCATCCACTTTCTCACTCTTCCTCTTTTGATTGGCTATTGCGTGATACTTGCTGGTCATCTCTCATGAGCTTTTGCAATATCATTCTCTGCTACACTATCATTTATTGTGGGTAACACACCAGTAACTTGCCTAGGTGACCTACGAGAGAAAAATACATAGTGAGGCTGTTCACCAAGAGTGGTATGTACAGGAGAATTGAGCACACGCAGTGTTTCACCTAAGTACTTTGGCCATTAATAAGGATGTCCTTTGCACATCACGTTTAGTACTGTTTTCATGGCTCCATGCATCCTTTCAATTACACTGTTTCCTTGTGGATGATATGGGGTAATATAACCTGCATTGATCTTATGTTTGTGACATAATTCTCTAAATTGATTTGAAGTGAGTTCAGCCTGTAGACTTACTTCGCACCACGGGATAGAACTTAACATACCGGCTATAATGATCAATAATAGTCAATGCATATCTATAACCATTTGCACCTGATAACATTGCTGTTAAATCAAGACTGATTCTCTCTAAAGGTTTAGTTTCTGGAGGCAATTCCTGAAACTGTTGTTGTAAAGAACTACTAGCCTTATGTTTTTGACACGTGACACATTCACTTACATATTTGGTAACATCAGTTCGCAATGAAGGCCAATAAAATAAGTTTTCAATAGCATTAATTGTTTTGCGTATCCCTGAGTGACCTGACAATGATTCATGACCGAACTACAAAGCTGACTTTGTTAAATCCCTAGGAACTATTAATCTCAACTGAATGGAGTTATCAACTTTATCTACACTGAGATATAATAAGCCTTCATACAACAGGAACTGTGTGATCAAAGCTCTATGAAACCTCTTACGTGGTAATTTGCCACCCTCTAGAAAGGTTATTAGCTCAGCCCACCTTGGTTCCTCTAACTGCTTTTCTTTAAACTTATCTTTGCTCAGACCGAGATAATCGTCCCTACTCTGATGAAAAACTACTGTAACTGGTCTACTTAGTTGATCTGCCATCTGATTATTTCTACCTGGCCTATATTCTACCTTGAACCGGTAATCCTGCATCTCAATTACCCATCTTCTCATTCTAGGTGATTTAGTATTTCTCTTGAACACCGATACTATAGGCTGATGACCTGTGTGAATGGTAAATGGAACACCCCAAAGAAAATTATGAAACTTACGACATGCTAAGACAATAGCAAGTGTTTCTCTGTCGGTGGTACTGTGATGCTGCTCAACTGGCTTCAGTTTCTTAGAGAAATATCCAACAGGTTTCAACTGATCCTCTTGTCTCTGCATCAAAACCACTCCTATATGATCTAAACTAGCGTCAGTAAATAATTCAAAGGGTTTAGTCATTTGAGCCTTTACTAACACTGGAACAGTGACTAATGCTTGTTTCATCTGTTCAAAGCTGGACTGACAATCCTTTGTCCACAGGAAGGGTTCTTTCTCTCTTAAGAGATTAGTCATGGGAACAGCAATTTTAGCATAATCCTTAATGTGTTTCTTGTAAAACCCACACATTCCCAGAACTCTCATAGTTTGCTTATCATTGGTAGGTGGTTTCATACCTTCGATTGCACTGATATTGTCTGGACATAGTCTACAACTGTCCTTGGAGATTATATGACCTAAAAACTTGATTTCCCTTTGGCCTATCTGACATTTCTTTAGATTCAACTTCACTTCTTTGTCACTGAAAAGTTTGAATAGTTGCTATAACCTTTTCAACCCTTTCTTAATAAGAGGAGCCAAGATATTAGACATGATACGTGAAAATATATCTGGACTGCAACCTAATCCAAAAGGAAGGCACTTAAATCTATACAGTGAAATTCCATCACTTAAAGTTGTTAAATCCCTGCTCTCTTTATCTAATTCCACTTGATAAAGGTCATCTTTCATATCTAAGGAAGCATAATGATAGTTTCCTACAGCTGTATCTACCATTTCCTCTAATCTAGGTAGAGGGTGAATATCAACCTGGAGGTGTGTATTGACTTTACGGTAATCGAGGCACATCCTTTGAAAGTTATCGTGTTTCCTAACAAGAACAATAGGACTTGACCATGCTGCATTAAATGGTTCTATTATCCCTCTTTCTTCCATAGGCTCTAATATAGTGGATTTCAGAGTTTTGACTTTTTCAGGGTATCGATACATGGGAGACCAAACTGGATGTGGATCACTTACTGCAATATGAGCTTGAACTTCTTTAACCTTTCCCACTTCTTTCTCTCCAAGAATGAATATGGAGTGATTTGCAACTAACATGTCACTTAATTCTGTCTGTTGATCAGCATTAAGATGGGAATGATCTTGTTGATACAACAATATTTAATCTTTTCTTCTCTAATATTGCCTGATTGGATGCTAACATGAACACCTGGTGGAACTAAATCATCCTGAATTATAGTTTTCCGGCACTTTGGATCCGGCTGACCGATATCATCTTCACTGATTATCCTATAACAACCTAATAAAGTTCCAACCTTCACCGTCATCCTAGCTTTTGTATTATTTACCAATGGTAAAAACACTTCCTGAGCATCATTAACTTTAAGGCACAACACAGATTGGGTTTGACTCTCCTTCATTTCAGGTACAAATTCTAACAATGTGTTAGGAGGTTCAAATACAGATAATGGGTAAATACCAGCAGTAAACTGGGGTAGGATAAGTTTCTTTCTAAGTCTAACTTGAGCTTTTTGAGGGTCATTAGGTTGAAGTACCTTAATGTGCCTGACCCTTTTGTTAGATGCTCTGGGTCTCAGATATCTTACCGAATAAATAAATAAATCCCAAACAATTATTTTCTTTGCATCATCCCATGTCATTGGTGCGGACACAATCAAATCGGTTCCTAACAATATGTCTGTGTCCAAATAACCATCTGACACCACAGAAAATAAATGGGTAACCACCTTGGAACGAATGTTTATGTCCAAATACACCGTACCAAGAACAGGGAGGACATGCTGAGTTACTCCAGTAAGTTGTGGGATATTCCTCATTTGATTACAATGTAAACCTAAACTTTCTATAAGCCTCTTCTGTGCTACACATACTTCACTACCAGTATCAATTAAGGCATGGCACATTACATGATTTATCATCAAATTGATAGAAGGAGACCTGTTACTGGCCGTTAGTCACTCATTTCTGACAGGACCTGGACACTGTGCTGAACCTCCTTTTTGGGCTCAGCCATGTCGTCCTGATGGAAGGTTCCTTTAGGCAGCTTTCTAAGGGATATTTAGCTACAGTAATACTTCCAGAGAATTAACCATAGGTCTCCAGAATTCTAACTCCTGGCGCGAGTATCCTTAATATAACTTTAAGGATATCGCATAAAATCAGGGGACATATTTTTTTTATGGGACACATGGCAATCTTCACACCGAATAGATTTTACTCTTTGAGGGAGAAGAGTGGCGAAATGAAGGGGAGCCGTTATGAAGGTTACCCGGTGGATCCCCTCCCTGTACTATTACGCCGTATTATTCCTTTAAAAAGTAGCATTTAAGCACAGTGCGCTCCCATGCTTCATTCTCATTCTGGATAGAAGGCAGTAGATGCAATAGTCCCTATACTACCAATTATTTTACTAAACTATAATAATACGGTAGTCCTTCTTTCCATTCTTTCCCTCTCCCTGTCAGCTATTGCCGCCAGGTACTATCCTAACCCGGTAGTATACCGGTAAAACTACAATATAAGACAATACAGTAGCCAGTATTCCTACAGTATAACAATACAGCAGTTAGAAAATTCTACAGTATATAATGATACAGTAGTATGAAATTTCCAACATATTCTGTGTGTCCTTTCACAGTCCATTGTTGAGACCGATTAAAAATGTTGAGGTGAAGTATTCCTTCAACATCCTGATGAATCCCAGATCATCGGGACACCAATTATTACCATCCATTATTAATATTCTACAAGTAGAGGAGTTAGTGTTAATATTCACTGAATCCAGCTCTACATACGAGAGTTATTCCACTCTGTATTTTCCCTAATAAAGAGATTAAAAATATTAATATTGTAGGAGGTCACAGCAATTGCCTGGAGAGGAAACACAGATATGTGTCTCCTACTTCTTTTCTAGCTTACTATCCTAAGCTATTATAAATAATAGTAAATAATACTATTTTTAAGCATGTGTATTCATATCAGTGATATAAATAACCCTATACTCATTTCACTCCTTCTTTCCTTACAGGAGGAGCCTAAGGTGAAGTGCACAGTCATGTTCTGCAACCACAAAAGTAGGGACTTTTGTGATCACAAGATGTGCAGGTCTCATGCCCCCTGCTCCATCGCAACTGAAACCCTGAGCTATTGGGACCCGAGGGATTCGGTGAAGATATCCCTGAGACTACGGAGTCAAGGGATACAGCAAGAGAAACTCTTCGGAGGTGGGTAAGAGGGTTCCAAAAGAAGTCTCCTGGACCTTACCTGCCTAATGAAGCTATGAGATGCCTTCTGTTCCCTAAGGCCCAATCCGACGTGGTTGTGCCCCAGGCACAGGTCAAGCCTCCCTTCATCCAGCTGATGATAGAGGCGGACATTAATAAGGCACTAGAAGGTATGGACATCCACCAGGAACGGATGTCGGAGGTGTCTACCGACATCGTAAAGGACCTTCTGCAAAAAGATCCCAAAGAAGAGGTGGCCCAACCACCCACGGAGGAAGAATGATCTGTATCTACGATAATGGAAGACCCTTAGTTTTCTTTGACGGCATATCAACCCGTGGCGTCAACTTCTTCGGCCCCAACTTCCCATCTTGAGTCGCTGATAGCCAAGAGCGGGGCGCTTCTAGGACAACTTCAGCAGATGATGGAATCGTTCCGCAAGGAACAACAGGAGATTAGGAGGGAAGTAGGAGAAGTGAAACATTCAAGCACTTTCAAAGGCTCTCATAAGCCTATCAAGGTCTCTGACTTACCTCAATGCTCTGAAACCAACCCCTGGAGGTGTGTGGAGCATATGCCCATGATGAATGAGAAACTGTACATCTCTGAGAAGATGGGGCCAAACCCCTCGAAGATCTCCAATTCTGGCCTAACCTATCGGCATACCCAGAATGTTACGTGAGATTGTGGGATGAACCAGCATCTCGTGAGGAGACAGAACTGAAAGAAGTCATGATCTTTGAGCATGACAAGACACAGGCTCTCTTATCCAAGACCCTAAAGAAAGCCGGTTACACCAACTCTAAGGTTTCAGCTTTGAGGAAGAATCATCCGAACTTCATTGCTCCTTCCTCCGGAGCTTTCCCCTTTTTGGTCAAAGCTCTCGACTGTGTACTGAAAGCAGTTGACTTGGGCAAACCATGCCCAGTGCTAGAGGAATGCAGACCATTATCTCTAGCCATGCCTACCTGCGAGAAGGAATGGAACGAAGTTCATTTAACCTTCTCAGTTTCTAAACTGGATCTGGAGATAGCAGGTCAACAGTTCAATGAGAACCTTCCAAAGCGGTCAGAACATCTTTTGAGAAGGGAATAGGAGACAAAAAAGAGACTAGCCGCTTCTTTGTCTCTTCAGAACTGTATGGAGATGTGTGCAGACCTTTCCAATACCCCAGATATATACATGGTCCTAGCCAAGACTCACATGGCTACCCTTGTTAAGGACATGTACGCTTTTGTTAAGGCCAGGAGGGCCTGTAGAGAGCATGTGTTTGCCTCAGTAACGGTCAAACACGAGCCCAGGAAACTGATCACTTCATGTATCTGGGGCAAGGACCTTTTCCCAAAAGAATTAATTCAGGAGGTAATCGCCAAAGCCGCCACGGAGAATAGGAACCTTCTCCAGAAGTGGGGCATGTCTTCCAAGAGGAAATCATCCTCAGATGCTTGTCCAAAACCAAAAAACAGGAAGACGAAGAAGCCACGCAGGCCTGCACAGCATCCAACCATGACCATGACCACAGTACCCCAAATGGTAGCCCAGCCACAAACCACCTTCCAAATGGTGCCTTAGAAGCTGGTAGCTCAATCGCCTGTGTTAAATCCAGGCTTTAAGAGGCACACGACTACCTTTCGCCCCAGAGGTAGAGGCTCAAGAAGAGGCTCCTCAAGGAACTCCTCCAAGGGTAGAGGAGGACGTGGTCATGGTGGTAAACCCTCAGGAACATCTCAGCAATGAGATGCTCCAGGTAGGAGGAAGACTCTTCCACTTTCGGGATCGTTAGACCTTCGATCCCTGGGCCCACAGCCTAATCAAGAAAGGACTTGGTAGGAAATGGAACAAAATTCCACCCCCTTTTCCTCAATTCTTCCAACACTCCAACCCCTTACTGGAAGAATATACCTCAGAACTCTTGAACAAAAAAGGTAATAAGGAAAATGTAGTCCATCAAATTCCAGGGAAGGCTGTTTTGTGTTCCCAAGGACTCGGACAAAATCAGAGTCATTCTAGACTTGTCTCCACTCAACAAGTTCATCGAGAACAACAAGTTCCGGATGCTTACCCTGCAACACATAAGGACCCTGTTACCAGAAGGGGCATACACAGTCTCGATAGACCTGGCGGATGCTTATTGGCACCTACCAGTTAGCTGCCCCCTTTCCTCATACCTAGGATTCAAGCTACAGAAGACAAAGTATGCCTTCACAGCTCTGCCCTTCAGGCTAAACATAGCCCCAAGGATATTCACAAAACTGGCGGACCCAGTCGTCCAACAGCTGCGCTTAGAAGGCATTCAGGTAGCGGCATACCTGGACGACTGGCTGGTGTGGGCTGCACCCAAGAAAGCTTGTCAGCAGGCAGCCATGAAGATGATCCAGTTCCTGGACCATCTGGGCTTCAAGACCAACCACAAGAAGTCTCGCCTCTCTCCAGCTCAGGAGTTTCAATTGTTAGGAATCCAATGGAACTTGCAGTCACATCGTCTCTCCATTCCATCGAAGAAGAGGAGAGAGATAGCGGGATCTGTCAAGAGACTACTGAAACTCAAGAAGATTTCAAGATGCCAACAGGAAAGAGTACTGAATTCTCTCCAGTTTGCAGCAGTGACAGACCCACTGCTAAAAGCACAACTAAAAGATACATCAGGAATCTGGAGAAAATACGCATCAAACGCTCAAAGAGATCAACAAAGAGATCAACGATCAAGAGCCTGACAAGAACAATTACCTTACAACCACCTCAACCTTCAGTGGTAATTCACACAGATGCCTCACAGGAAGGATGGGGAAGCCATTCCCATGAAAGGAAAGTGGAAGGGAATTGGTCGCACCAGTTCAAGACCTTTCACATCAACATCCTGGAAGCTATGGCAGTCTTCCTAACGTTGAAGAAACTATCCCCTCGCAGATCAGCCCACATCAGACTGGTCTTGGACAGAGAGGTAATAGTGAGATATCTGAACCGACAAGGCTCAAGATCACCTCACATCAATCACATGATGTTAGCCTTCTTCCGCCTGGCAAGGAAAGAGAGATGGCACTTATCAGCAGTTCACCTGCAAGGGTTCCACAATGTGATGGCCGATGCTCTATCCAGGCAAAAGTCGATAGAGACAGAATGATCCCTAGATGCAGAATCATTCTCCTTCATCTTGGAAAAATTTCCAGAATTGCAGATCGACCTCTTCGCAACGAGCAACAACAAGATACTACCTCGATATGTAGCCCCTTACGAGGACCCTCGGGCAGAAGCGATGGATGCCATGTCTCTCCATTGGAACAGATGGAATCACATCTATCTGTTCCCAACAACCAACCTCCTGCTGTAGGTCCTCAACAAACTGAGATCCTTCAGAGGTACAGCAGCAGTAGTGGCCCCCAAATGGCCCAGAAGCAATTGGTTCCCTATAGTTCTAGAACTGAAACTGAAGCTGTTCCCTATACCGAACCCAGTTCTATCCCATTTGGTTCAGAAGTCGACTGTCTACGCTTCATCCTGGAGACCCAAAAACCTACATCTCATGATTTTCTCGCCTTAGGTGCCAAGAAAAGGTTCGGGATCTCAAAAGACAACATCGACTTTATAGAAGAATACAAGTCAAAGTCAACTAGAAGACAATACGAATCGCCTTGGAAGAAGCGGGTTTCCTTCGTGAGAACAATGAAACCGACAGAAATTTCAATAGATTTCTGCCTCTTTTTCATCTACCTTCATGAACAAGGCCAAGCTTCCACTACAATAACTGCGTGTAAGTCAACTTTGACTAGACCTCTTCTTTACGCCTTTCAGGTGGACCTTTCAAGTGAAATCTTCAATAAGATTCCAAAAGTATGAGCTATACTCAAACTAGTAACTCCTCCGAAGCCCATATCATGATCTTTGGACAAAGTCTTGCACTATGTTTCGAATTTGAACAATGAGGATTTTACCCTAAAGGATCTAACACAAAAAGTGATATTCCTGTTCGATATAGCCTCAGGGGCTAGAGTTAGTGAAATAGTGGCTTTATACAGGAACGAAAGCCATATTCAGTTCACAGAAGAGGGAGAACTGAACCTTTTTCCCGATCCTACTTTTCTCGCCAAAAACGAGCTGCCCACCAAAAGGTGGGGTCCTTGGAGAATCTGCCCTCTGAAGGAAGATGTCTCTCTATGTCCAGTAGAGTGTCTTTAGATCTATCTTCGAAGAACTTCAGACTTCAAGGAGGGACAGTTCTTCCGAGGCGAAACCTCAGGATCAAACCTATCCCTAAAGCCACTGAGGGTAAAACTCATCTACCTTATTCGCAGAGCGGATCCTGACAGTACACCCGCAGGTCACGATCCTAGAAAAGTTGCTTCCTCGTTGAACTTCTTTCAACACATGGACTTTGACAGACTCCGCTCATATACGAGTTGGAAATCATCCAGAGTCTTTTATAAACATTATGCGAAGCAAGTGCACGAGATAAAACACTTTGTGGTGGCGGCAGGTAGTGTTATAAAACCTGCCGTCTAGTGCTGCAATGAACAGTGGACTGTTTTGGGTGAACAAGTGTTAGCATCTTCGAGTGTAATACCTTTTAGTAAAAATCACTATGGTGATTTATGGACTGTTCTATATAGGTGCAAAATCAAACCAATAATACCAGTGCCGTGCGAACATTTGTACACAGTGTTGAAGCATATCCAACATCTAAGTGAAATCAATCAATTTAATTTCACAAATTGAGTGGCATTTACCAAAGAATTAATATATGTATATTCTTCCCTTACAGGTTATAAAATATATATATACCAAGATGTTCAAATATGCAAGATAAATTCTTTCCATTAGTACATTGCAAGTTGTTTTATATTTTGTCTATGAAAATAAAAACTATATAAATATATCTGTGTCTTTTTCGCCCTTAGAAGTACGAATAAAATTGTTTAGAGCCTTTTATTTTTCCTAAAATAAAATTTTGTAAGTAAAATTTCCAAAAGAACAACCTGGTAATCTCAAAAAGTTTCTCTATTGTTCCACAGAAATACAAACTTTGAAGCCTTATCGTCGAAGTCAACAATTTCCCTGCAGGGGGCAGGAAGCCCTAAGTTAGTTCCAAACTTAGTAGATATGACAAATAATGGTAATATCATATATATAAGGTCTAAGAGACCATATAAGAACTCGTTCAAAGTAAAGGCACTTATACAAACCCACAGATATAGTACTTTCAAGTAATTCTCTGGTAAACTTCCATCAGGACGACATGGCTGAGCCCAAAAAAAAGAATTTTGAGCAAAGCGAAAAATCTATTTTTGGGTGAAATGGCCATGTTGTCCTGATGGACCCTCCCTTCTTTCAAAAGGAGTAAAACAACTATGTAATGAAAGACCCCACCCGAAACTACTCTATCTGCGGCTATTCCTGCTTAAATGGAACAAGGAATAATGCGCCGTAGTAGTACAGGGTGGGGATTCACCAAGGAACCTTGATATCGGCTCCCCTTCATTTCGCCACTCTTCCCCCTCAAAGAGTGAAATCTATTCTGGGTGAAGATTGCCATGTTCCGAATAAAAAAATACATCCCCTGATTTTATGTGATATCCTTAAAGTTATATTAAGGATACTTGCGCCAGGAGTTAGAATTCTGGAGACCTATGGTTAATTCTCGGGGAGTATCACTGTAGCTAAATATCCCTTAGAAAGCTGCCTAAAGGAACCTTCCATCAAGACGACAGAGCCATATCACCCAAAAATAGATTTTTCGATTTGCTCAAAATCAGTTTTATAACCAGGTCTGTGGCAATCAAAACAAACAGTTCTTGGAGGATTATGTGGACAATCAGAAAGCTTGTGATCTCTAACCTTACAATAGCACAATACTGATTGTTTCCCTCTTTCTTACCTAATCTCTTAAATTGGTTGAACTAATCACTAACCTGCTTGTGTAGACCCTCCAAGTTTGATGCGGTTTGTGCATTACTATTTACTGCAGGTGTTGGAAAGGAATTAGAATTATTAACAGGAAAAAGTTTGCTTCGGGTAACGACTCCACTTATTATAGCTAAATGATACTCATACTCAACTGGTTCAATGAATCTTTCCAAAGGTATCCCATCATCAAGGAAATCTTTGAGTCTTTCTTGGGATCTACCGTCAAGTTCACTATAAAACTTCCTTTTCACAAGATTATCAGCTTTCGGTAGGATATCCTTAGAAAATTTCAATGCAAAGGCAGATAATTTACATTTAATTATGTTAACAAATGTTCTAGGGGCTTCATCTACACTATAATGTTCCATCTCTATTTCCTGCCAAGACTGTGTGATATTAACTGAACTAGCAAAGTGGTAATTCGGAAAGTCCTTAATTTGATTCCAAGATATGTTATTTCCCCTTTTGACCATTTCAGCCCTTATTAGCGTTGCAATTTCTTGATCCACTCTGGTAAGTGCTACTTGGATCCTATCTATATCTGCAGGAACACAGAACTCTACCTGACAAAAAAACATAGCCAGTCTATTATCAGTCCCAATACCTTGCAAATCTGACAACTTCAACATCTAAATATCCTTGGGTTTTAAACAAAATCCCTTAGACTGCCTATCAATAGGGTTATGCACAGGATAGTAATGGTGTTACTACCCTGAACTGGATCACTAGGCCCTACTGGCTGTGTACTAGTTGGCAAATTATGTGTCAATACTGAAGCTTATTGATTATGTGATGTCATGTTATGTTCGCTCTGTCTACTGTAACAAATGGGTTAATGTCAGATGTGTCAGCACTATTAGAATTGAATGGGGTGGAAGTGACAGGTAAAATACTTGACTACTCTGATTATCCATGGCAGACAAGAAATTATTATATAAATCTTCTGTTTCAACCTCACCTTCCATTTTCTGAACCATGTTATACAAAAACACAGGCGAAATATTCAGCACAGGCTGCAATAGAAAAAAAAAATAAACTAATAGTACAGTACCTTAGGCTAGGATGATATAGACCTAATCACCCTAGGTTAGGCTATCATATATAAGAAAATAGACACAGTCCTAATGGTTTCGTGGCTACTTTAGGACGTATGGATGGATATATTAATCTATATTAGATAAATACATCCCACGCCACTGTCACCATATGTCATATCATCTAAAATGGATTTTGAGCAAAGCAAAAAATCTATTTTTGGGTGAGATAGCCATGTCGTCCTGATGGAAGGTTCCTTTAGGTAGCTTTCTAAGGGATATTTGCTACAGTGATACTCCCAGAGAATTAATCGTAGGTCTCCAGAATTCTAACTCCTGGCGCGAGTATCCTTAATATATCTGTAAGGATATCGCATAATATCAGGGGACATATTTTTTGATACAACACATAGCCATCTTCACCTCGAATAGATTCAACTCTTTGAGGGGGAAGAGTGACGAACAAAAGGGGAGCCGTTATCATTGTACCCGGTGGACCTCCTCTCCGTACTACTACGGCCCATCATTCCTAATTTGCATTTAAACAGGAATAGCCACAGATAGAGTAGTTTCAGGTGGGGTCATTAAGGAAGAAGGGTGGGTCCATCTGGACGACATGGTTATCTCACCCAAAAATAGATTTTTCGGCCGTCTTTTGGGATTGGCCATGTCGTCCTGATGGAAGCTTACCAGAGAATTAACTTGAAAGTACTATATCTGTGGGTTTGTATAAGTGCCTTTACTTTGAATGAGTTCCTTAGATGGTCTCCTAGACCCATATATATGACATTACCGCTAATTGTCATATCCACCAAGCTTGGAACTAGCTTAGGGCTTCCTGCCCCCTGCAGGAAAAATGTCGACTTCGACTATAAGGATTCAAAGTTTGTATCTCCATTAGGACACACTGGAAACTTTCTAGAGATTACCTTTTCGTACTTTGGACATCGGTACCATCAAGGTGTCTATTTAAGGAAATAGAAAAAGTCTGGATTCTTTTATTGATATACCGAGGGATAAAAGAAGATGCAGATGCATTTTTTTTCTTTATTTTCATAAGCAAAATAAATTAACAATGTATCATGATTAGGAATCTAACCCTGCACATGTAAA
Source organism: Palaemon carinicauda (assembly GCF_036898095.1). Classification (NCBI taxonomy): domain Eukaryota; kingdom Metazoa; phylum Arthropoda; class Malacostraca; order Decapoda; family Palaemonidae; genus Palaemon; species Palaemon carinicauda. The sequence continues at coordinate 19,877,811 of NC_090752.1, forward strand.
CATCATGGTATAAATATTTCTGACCTGTAAGGGAAGAATATACATATATGAATTCATTTTTTAAAAATGCCACTCAATGAATGTGAAGCTAAACTTGTCTAGTTTCACTCAGATGTTGGATATGCTTCAACACTGTGTTCAAATGTTCACACGGCACTGGTGTTATTGGTTAGAGTCTGCCCCTGAATAGATTAGTCTATTAATCACCGTAGTGATTTTCACTGGAAGGTATTAACACTAGAAGGTGTTAACACCTATTCACCCGATACAATGTTGAGTCCCAAAACAGTCCACTGTTCATCGCAGCACTAAACGACAGGTTTTATGACACTACCTGCCGACACCACAGTGTTTTATGTCATGCACTTGCTTCGCGTAACGTTTATAGAAGACTTCCACTCTGTATATGAGCGGAGCCTCTCAAAGTCCATGTGTTGAAAGAAATTCAACGAAGAAAAAACTTTCCTTAGATCGTGACCTGCGGGTGTGCTGTCAGGATCCGCTCTCCGAAGAAAGTAGGTGAGTTTCACTCTCAGTTGTCTTAGAGATAAGTTTGATCCTTAGGTTTTGCCTCAGAAGAGCTGTCCCTCCTTGAAGTCTGAAGTTCTTCGAAGATAGACCTTGAGACACTCTACTGGGCATAGAGAGACATCTTCCTTCAGAGGGCAGATTTTTGGCGAGAAAGGCAGGATCAGCGAAAAGATTCAGTCCTCCTGTTTAAAGGAACTGGATATGGCCTTCATTTCTAGATAAGGCTACTATTTCACTAACTCTAGCCCCTGAGGCTATAGCAAACAGAAATATAACTTTGTGTTAGATCCTTTAGGGTGCAATCCTCATTGTACAGATTCGAAGCATAGTTCAAGACTTTGTCCAACGACCATGTTATGGGCTTTGGAGGGGTTGCCAGTTTGAGTTTAGTGCATGCTTTTGGTATCTTATTGCAGACCTCACCTGAAAGGTCCACCTGAAAGGCATACAGAAGAGGTCTAGTCAAAGCCGACTTACACACAGTTATTGTGGTGGAAGCAAGGCCTTGTTCGTGTAGGTGGATGAAGAAGGAGAGACAGAAGTTTATTGATATTTCTGTTGGTTTCCTTGCTTTCATAAAGGAAACCCACTTCTTCCAAGATGATTCATATTGTCTCCTAGTTGAACTTGACTTGTATTCTTCGATGAAGTCGATTTTGTCCTTTGAGATCCCAAACCTTTTCTTGGCTACTAGGGCGAGAAAATCATGTGATGTAGGTCGTTGGTTCTTAAGGATGAAGCGTAAACAGTCGACTTCTGAACCAGTTGGGATAAAACTGGGTTCGGCAGAGGAAGCAGCTTCAACTTACTTCAATTCTAGAACTAGAGGCAACCAATTGCTTCTGGGCCATTTTGGGGCCACTACTGCAGCTGTTACTCTGAAGGATCTTAGTTTGTCGAGGACTTTTAGCAGGAGATTGGTTGGTGGGAACAGGTAGATTCGATTCCATCTATTCCAGTTGAGAGACATGGCGTCTATCGCTTCTGCTTGAGGGTCCTCGTAAGGGGTTTCATAACGAGGTAGTTTCTTGTTGTTGCTCGTTGCGAAGAGGTCGATCTGCAGTTCTGGGACTTTTTCCAAGATAAAGGAGAATGAGTCTGCGTCTAGGGACCATTCTGTCTCTATCGGCTTTTGCCTGGATAGAGTATCCGCCGTCACATTGCGGAACCCTTGAAGGTGAATTGCTGATAAGTGCCATCTTCTCTTCCTTGCCAGGTAGAAGATGGCTAACATCACGTGATTGATGTGAGGTGATCTCGAGCCTTATCGATTTAGACATTTCACTATCACTTCATTGTCCAAGACCACTCTGATGTGGACTGATTTGCGAGGGGATAGTTTCTTCAACTTTAGGAAGACTGCCATAGCCTCCAAACTGTTGATGTGAAAGGTTTTGAACTGGTGTGACCAATTCCCCTGAACTTTCCTTTCATGCGAATGGCCTCCCCATCCTTCCAGGGAGTCATCTGTGTGTATTACCACTGATGGTTGAGGTGATTGTAAGGGTACCCATGTGAGACTGGGCTAAGACCATATACATGTTTGGGGCATTGGTTAGACCTGCACACATTTCGAGGCAGTTCTGATGAGACAAAGAAGCAGCAAGTCTTTCTAAAGATGTTCTGGAAACTTTGGAAGGTTCTCGTTGAACTGCTGGCCTGCTATATCCGGATCCAACTTAGATACGGAGAAGGTTAGATGTACTTTTTTCCACTTCTCCTTGCAGATAGGCATGGCTAGTAATGGTTTGCATTCCTCGAGGACTGGGCACGGTTTGCCCTCATCGACTGCTTTCATGATACAGTCAAGGGCTTTCACCGAAAAGGGGAAAGATCTGGAGGAAAGAGCAATGAAGGTTAGGGGCCTCTTGCTCAATGCAGACTTTGGAGTTGGTATATCCGGCTCCTTTCAGGGTTTTGGTTAGGATAGCCTGTGCCTTGTCATGCTCAAAGACAATGACTTCCTTAGGTACCGTCTCCTCGCGGGATGCTGGTTCATCTCGCAGTCTCACGCAGCAATCAGGGTATGCTGAAAAGCTAGGCCAGACTTGGAGATCTTCAAGGGCTTTGGCCCCCAATTTCTTGGAGATATAAAGCTTCCCATTCATAATGGGCATATGCTCCGTATACCTCCAGGGGTTGGTTTTGGAGCAGTGAGGGAGGTCAGATACTCTAAGGGGGTTAGCAGAGCCCCTGGAAGCGCCAGGGCGTTTCCTTCCCTGTACCTCTCTCTTCATCTCTTTGAGATCTTGTTTAATCTCCTCTTGTTCCTTCTGGAACACTGCCAATATCTGCTGGATCAACTCTAGGAGCGCTTCACTCCTGCCGACCTGCATAGCCAGTTGGGGAGTTGGGGCTGAAGAGGTTGACGGCACAGGATGATGTGCCGTCACAGTGAACTGAGGGTCCTCAGTCACTGTTGAAACGGATACTTCTTCCTCCGTGGGTGGTTCAACCACTTTTTCTTCAGGGGCTTCTTGCAGTAGGTCCTGTTCGGTGTCAGTGGACACCTCCGACATCCGTTTTTGGTGGATGTCCATGCCTTGCAGTGCCTTGTTGATGTCCGTGTCCACTGTCAGTTGAATGAAGGGAGGCTGGACCTGTAGCTGTGGCTCAACCGCACTGGATTGAGCCTTAGGGAACAAAAGGTTACCTTAGAGATTCATTAGGTAGGTAAGGTCCTGGAGAGTTCTTCTGGAACCCTCTTACCAACCTTCGAAGGGTTTCCCTTGCTGTATCTCTTGACACCGTGGTGTCAGGGATCTCTTCTCCAAAGCTGTCAGTCACCAAGGTCGAGCAGTTGGAGCAACCCTTTGGGTCCCAGTACCTCAGGGATCCAGATACGATGCAGCAGGGGGCATGAGACCTGCACATTGTATGCAAACAAAAGTCCTTACTCTTGTGGTTGCAGAACATAACTGCACACTTCACCATTGGCTCCTCCTATAAGGAAAAGAAGGGTTAAATGAGTATTCAGTTGTTTATATCATTGATATGAATGCATACTTATAAATAGTAATACTTACTATTATATTTAATAGCTTAGGATAGTAAGCTATAAAGGAAATAGGAAAGACACATATCTGTGTTTCCTCTCTCAGGCAATTGCTGAGACCTCCATCAATATTAATATTTAAATTCCTTATAAAGGAAAATACAGGTTGGAATAACTCCCGTACGTAGAGCCGGAGTTAGTAAATATTTATACTAACTCCTCCACCTGTAAAATATTAATACTGAACAGTGTTTCATAAGTGTCCCGATAATCAAAGGATTCATCAGGGTGTTGAGGGAATACTTCAACCTCAGCATGTTATGGGGTCCAAACAATAGACTGAAAAAGATACACAGAGTATGTTAGAAATATTGTTGTATACTATAGTTTTACCAACTACTGTATTGTTATATACTGTAGTTTTACCAACTACTGTATTCTTATATACTGTAGTTTTCCAACTACTGTGTTGTTATTTACTGTAGTTTTACTGGCTACTGTATTGTTGTATACTGTAGTATTACTGGTACACTACCGGGGTTAGTCTAGTGCCTGGCAGCAGTAACTGATAGAGAGAGAAAAAGAATGGAAAGGAGGATTTTCTATCATTATGGTTTAGCACAATAATTGGAAGTGTAGGAGGGCTACTGCCGCCTACTGTCTCCTTGCCAGAATGAGAGTTTTAATGGAAGGGGAGGAATGCATCTGATTCTAGCTTCCATTCAACCACAACATTTGCCGCCAGCTGTACTGCCGATTGCAAGGTTTGTGGATGGCAGGCCAAGAGAGGACTGAAGAATTCTAAACATTATGATGGGTTTCCCACTGGCAGCCGTCAGGGCCTGCTCAGTCTTTCCCCGCGGGGCATTCACTTCCGGTGAAGGAAGGACGAAAGGAGGAGTTGGCCGAGGTGGCAACCTAACCGCCGCTGGTAGGATCCCGGCAGGCAACTTAGTCAACCCAGCCAGCTGGGATGACTGTCAGAATACCAGCGAAAGAATGTTGTGACGGGTAGGCCGACACTAAACGACAAAGGGGGGAGGGAAAAGGGTCTTATAGTTTGCAGGGGAGAAAGGCGGCGGCCTACTTTCGGCTGCAGACTAAGTAAGCATGGCTTTCTGTGCCAACGCTGCCGTGGTCGGCAGAGGAACATAGATTCCCCTGTGGACGACAATGTTGGCTGTAAGACGTGTCTTATAGTTTGCAGGGGAGAAAGGTGGCGGCAGGTATGCTGCCTAGTTTCGGCTGAAAACTAAGGAAGCATAGCTTCCCTTGCCAACAACGTCGTGGGCGGCACAGGAACAAAGATTCCCCTGTAGGCGATTGTTGGCTGCAAGACAGTACACCCTGAGTTACCGTCATACTTCAAAGCCGGGATACTCGGCGGCAAAGAAGACGGACGGTATAATACTATCTAAGTCAAGCCGGAGTTTACTACTCGGTGGCGATGACGAAAGATAGGGTTGCTGCTTGTAATGGTGTTGGCTCAGTGGGGAGAAAGGGTTTAGCCTCTTTTCTCTAAAAGAGAAAAATATCGAATTATACCCGTGAGCTCAAGGGGATATATATCCCCAACTGTATTACTAGGGAACGATACGAAGAGATTTAACGATGGAAATTACTTTACTAACGTATACAAAACGGGTTAGGCTAACCTAACTCCGGTGGGGACCGCGACCATGGTTGGTACCACCCGGGTCCCCGTCGTATACGAAAGTAACGTTACATATCGGAAGAGGAAATATTATAATATATGCAAATCTTCACTAGTATAATTTCCCTAGCTAGCTAAAAAGTTTCTTTATAGGTAAATACCGGGAGCATTGCATTACTGACTATATATTGGATTTTGGGCAAAGCGAAAAATTTATTTTTGGGTGAGATAGCCATGTCGTGCTGATGGAAGGTTCCTATAGGTAGCGCGCTAAGGGATATTTGGCTACAGTGATATTCCCAGAGAATTAACCTTTAGGTCTCCAGAATTCTAACTCCTGGCGCTAATATCCTTAAAATTTCTCTTAAGGATACCGCATAATATCAGGGGACGTATATCTTGATACGACACATAGCAATCTTCCCCCCGAATAGCGTTTTCGTTGCGGGGTGAAGAGTGGAAAAAATAGAAGGGGAGCCATTATCAAGGTTACCCTTCCTCCCGTACTACTACTAGTATCTAGATGGCGCTGTATCCAAGATGGCGCTGTATCCAAGATGGCGCTGTATCCAAGATGGCGCTCATTCCTTGTAGCATTGAGGATGGTGCTACAGATATAGTAATTTCGAGAGGGTTCCTGCCAAGGCCTTTTCTATAGAAAAGGAGGGCTGGTCCATCAGGACGACATGGCTATCTCACCCAAAAATAGATTTTTCGCTTCGCTTAAAATCCGTGTTTTGGGCTCAAGCCATGTCTTCCTGATTGAAGATTAACAGAGAGTTACTAGAAAGTAGTGCATCTGTGGATTTTTATAGGTGCCTTAACCTTGGGAAAATTTTTCTATGGTCATCCGGACCATTGAGACAAATGTCGTTACCGTTATCCGTCATTACCACTAATAATGGACAATGTTAGTGCTTCCTGCCCCCTGCAGCGAAGAGTCATACTAGACAGTAAAAAATGGGTCTCAAGGTTTGCATATATTTTATGAACAAACATAAGTATCAACTAGATATACAAAAGTCTCACGGTGTGTATATGTTGTCGGAACGACTAAGTATCAAGTATATTCATTGCTTGTAAGCATACAATCCTATGAGGTTTACTTAGTTAATAAGTAAGAGAACTCTGTCATATCTATTGTGCTAATTGCAGGGCAAAATAAGATGCAATTACACTCTAATGGACATTTATTTAGAATGATTGACCAAATGAAATGAGTGTAACGTGTTAAGGGAATTATACGTACAATGTATACAGAAAATATTTTTCTCCCTGAAAGGGAAGAAATGATGAGTGCCACTCTAAATTTGAAATTTTTTTTCTATAAAATTTTCTAATATAATTTTCTGTAAATGTTGTATATTATCAACACTGTGTACTATGTACACACGGCACAAGTGTTACCTGTATAATTCCACACCTGAGATTTTGAAGAGTCTTACTGTCACCATGGTGACACTCACTTTAAAGGTATGGCACTGGAAGTGTCAACACCTTTTCACCCTAATTGATAGTCCCAATCAATTAACTGTTCATTGCAGCACTAGACGACACGTTTCAATACACTACTTGCCGCCACCACATAATGCTTCAATTCGTGGACTTGCTTTGCGTAGTATTTGTAGAACACTCTGGATGACTTTCATCCAGTATATGAGCGAAGACGCCCAAAGTCCATATACTGAAAAAAGTTCAGTGATGAAGCAATTTTTCTCAGATCATGACCTGCTTTGAAGAGGTGTCCTCCCCTGAAGTCTGAAGATCTACAAAGATAGACCTTTAGACACGGTACTAGACACAGAGAGACATCTTGCTTCAGAGGGCAGATTCTCCACGGACCCCATCTCTTAGTGGGTAGCTCGTTCTTGGTGAGATAGGTTGAATCAGGAAAGAGATTCAGTTCTCCCACTTCTGTGAACTGAATGTGGCCCTCATTTCTTGATTGGACTACTATTTCACTAGCTCTAGCCCCTGAGGCTATAGCGAACAGGAAAATAACCTTTTGGGTTAGATCCTTGAGAGAACAATCTTCATTGTTCACAGATGAAGCATAGTATAGGACCTTGTCCAAGGACCATGAAATGGGCTTCGGAGAAGCTGCAGGCCTAAGTCTAGTGCATGCCTTCGGGATCTTGTTAAAGATTTCGTTCATCAGGTCCACGTGAAAGGTGTATAGATGAGGTCTAGTCAGGGCTGACTTACACGTAGTTATCGTGTTGGCTGCCAGACCTTGTTCATGAAGGTGGATAAAGAAGGACAGAGAGAAGTCTACTGAAATTTCTTTCGGTCGTTTTGCTTTAACAAAAGCAACCCACTTTTTCCAAGACGATTAATATTGTCATCTAGTTGACTTAGACTTGTATTCTTCTAAGAAGTCTATACTGCCTTTTGAGATCCCAAATCTTTTCTTAACCGATTAGGTGAGAAAATCATGAGATGAAGGTTTTGGGTTCTCTGTGATGAAGCGAAGACAGTCTTCTTCTAGTCCAGTTGAGATAGTGCTGGCCTCAGTCTCAGTTCCATCACTAGAGGGAACCAGTTGCTCTTGGGGCACTTAGGGGCCACTAGAGTTGCCGTTCCCTTGAAGGATCTCAGCTTGTTGAGGAACTTCAGCAGGAGATTGGATGGAAGGAACAGGAAAATCCGGGTCCATTCGTTCCAACCTAGAGACATGGCATCCGTTGTCTCCTCTAGAGGGTCCTCGTTTGGGGCTACATATCGAGATAGTTTCTTGATGTCGCTCGTCGCGAAGAGGTCGATCTGCAGTTCCGGAACTTGTTCCAAGATGGAGGAGAATGAGTCTGCGTCTGGGGACCAATCTGACTCTATCGGCTTGAGCCTGGATAGAGCGTCCGCTGTCATATTGCGGACTCTTTGTAAGTGAACTGCTGATAGGTGCCATCTCTCTAGACAAAGGATGGCTAATATCACATGGTTGATATGGGACGATCTCGAGCCTTGTCGGTTCAGACATCACAGTATCACTTCGCTGTCCAAGATCAGCCTGATGTGGTCTGATCTGCGAGCAGAGAGTTTTACCAACATCAAGAGGACTGCCAATGGCTTCCAAACTGTTGCTGAGGAAGGCCTTGAACAGAGATGACCAAGTCCCTTGGACTTTCCTTTGATGGGAGTGAACTCCCTATTCTTCCGCCGAGGCATCCATGTGGATGGTCATCGACGGCAGAGGTGGTTGCAAGGGCATGGTCCTCATTACGATCTTGGCCTTCGATCACGAGTTGAGAAGTGATCGTAGTAAGGCCGGTATCGGTCATTTTAGATCTCTTCGAGCGTTTGATGAGTATCTTCTCCAGACTCCTGACGCATCTTTCAGCTGTGCTCTTAGCACTGGGTATGTTACTGCTGCGAACTGGAGAGAGCCCAGTACTCTTTCCTGTTGGCGTCTTGAAATCCAGTCTCTTGACAGACCATGTGATCTCCCTCCTCTTCTCTGAGGGAATGGAGGGACGGTATGACCTCAAGTTCCAATGAATTTCCAGCCATTGAAACCCCTGAGCTGGAGAGAATCGTGACTTCTTGAAGTTGATCTTTCATCCCGGATTTTCCGGGAACTGGATCACTTCTTTGGACGCTTGCAGACAAGCCGTTTCGGATGCTGCCCGCACCAGCCAGTCGTCCAGGTACGCTGCTACCTGAAGACCTTCTAGGCGTAGTTGTTGCACGACTATGTCTGCAAGTTTCATGAAGATACTTGGGGCTATGTTTAGTCCGAAGGGTACGGTTCTGAGAACATACTTTATCTTCTGTAACTTGAATCCTAGGTAGGAGGAGAGGGGGCGACTGACTAGAACTCAGAATGACTGTAAGTTTGTCTGAGTCCTTCTTGGGAATGCAAAACAGCCTTCCTTGGAATTTGATGGACTTTGCTTTCCTTATCACCTCTATGTTCAAGAGCTCTAGGGTATATTCTTCTAATGCAGGGGTGGAGTGTTGGAAGAATTGAGGAAATGATGGTGGTGACTTTTTCAGTTTCCATCCTAATCCAATCTTGATTAGGCCGTGGGCCCAAGGATTGAAGGTCCAACGATCCTGAAATTGTTGGAGCCTCCCTCCTACCGGAAGCATTTCCTTGCTTCGATTGACCGGAGGGTTTATATCCTTGACCGCTTCTTCCTCTACCTCTTGAGGGATGTCTAGAGGAACCCCGTCTGGATCCTTTACCTTTCAACTGAAAGGTAGTGGTCTGCCTCTCAAACCCGGGGTTGAATGCTGGTGACTGGGCAACCACCTGTTGAAGCACCACTTGGAAGGTGCTCTGTGTTTGGGCCACCACTTGGGGCACCGCGGTCATAGTAACTGTGGGATGTTGTTGAGCATTCCGATGGGGAAGCCTAGACTTCTTTGCCTTCCTTTTAGGTTGGGGACCCACCTCCGAGGACGACTTCTTCTTTGAAGAGATGCCCCACTTCTGGAGAAGGTTCGTATTCTCCGTGATGGCTTTCTCGACTACCTCTTTGACTACTTTGTTCGGGAAGAGGTCTTTACCCCAGAACCCTTCATGAAAGCATACAGGTCCTTTACTAGTGTGGCCATATGCATTTTGGCCAGGATCATGATCATGTCTCGGGTACTTCGTTGGCCTGCACACATCTCTATGCAGTTTTGTAGGGATAAAGATTCCGCAAGTCTCTCCTTAAGAGAGATTCTCGCTAAACTCTTCCAGCGATGTATGCGTCCAGTATCCCTACTGAGAAGGTTAGGTGGACTTCCTTCCATTCCTTCTCTTGCATGGGCAAGGCTAACAACAGAGGCCTGCACTCCTCTAGTGCAGGGCATGGTTTACCTGCCTCCACTGCCTTGGCAACAGATTTAAATGCCTTCAATGTAAAGGGGAAGGCTATTGAAGCAGGAGCAAGAAAGGTAGGGTGTTTCTTGCTCCACGAGGGCACTTTCGAAACCGAATAGCCCGCCTTTCTCAGGCTACTTAACAAGAAAGCCTGTGCCTTATCGTGGTCGAAAACCATGACCTCCTTCGGTTCCGTCTCCTTTTTTGGCATTGGTTCATGCTTCAGTCGAGTGAAGCAATCAGGGTAAGCGTTAAAGCTTGGCCGAAACTGGATGTCATCTAAGGGGACGGCTCCCATCTTCTCCGAGATGTAGAGTTTGTCGTTTGTAATCGGCATAAAATCTGCATACCTCCAGGGATTGGTTTTGGAGGTTGGAGGTCTTGGACTCTGGGTCGGTTATATGACCTTCGGGAGGCGATAAGTGGTGCTTCACGGAGCTCTCTCTCGAATCTCGCTTCTCTTGCTTCACCTTGTTTGTGAATGTTCTCCATTAAAGCTGTAAGATGTGCCAGTGCCAGGCTCATGTTGTCCAATGGAGGGGTAGAAGCTGAAGATGTCGAGGGTAACGGCTCCGGTGCCAGCACAGACGGAAGGAACTCCGCCTCAACCTCATCATCTTCTTCCGGAGGTAGAGTAGACTCCACCTCGGGATCATCCTTTAATAGATCCTTTTCAGTGTCCATAGACACTTCTGACATGCTTTCCTCCTGATGGATGTCCATACTTTGCAACGCCTCACTGACTTCCATCTCGATGGCAATCTGGATGCAGGGAGGTCCGGGTCGTGGTCGGGGCACAACAATTTCACTACCCGCTTTTGGGAACAGCAAGCTACGCATCCTATTGGTAGGTAGGTATGGTAGCGGAGAGTTCTTCTGGAACCCTCTTACCCACTTGCGCAGCTTTTCACGTGCCGCATCCCTCAACTCCGTTGACTTGGGGTCGTCAAAACCTTCAGTCACCAAGGTCTGGCAGATATAGCAGACTTGGGGGTCCCAATATTGCAGGGATTCGGTAATGATGGTGCAGGGGGCATGAGATCTGCACGCTTTGTAACTGTAGAAGTTCCTACTCCTATGGTTGCAGAAGATTGTATCGCATTTCATCTGGGGTTCCTCCTGTAAAGAAAGGAAAATTAAATGAGTATGCAATTGTTTATCTCACAGGATAAACAGATATGCAAATATTAATATTTTTACCATTATAGCTTAGGATAGTAAGCTAGAAAGAAATTGGGAAATACACATACTTGTGTATCTCTTCCAGCTAATTGCAGTGACCTCCCCCCAATATTAAGGATATAGAGTTTACTTTATCAGGGCAACTCAAAAGAGAAGGTTCTAACCTCTAGGGATAGAGAATGTGTACACTGCCACTGACCTTCTTAATTATTTAATATTGTGGAGTAAGTTATTAACTGATTTCTAATCAGAGTATTGAAGGAATTCTATTCTTTCAATATAGGATTGGTCTTAGCAAAAGACTGTGCAAGTATACACAAGATATGTTGGAGAATAACTGCTTAATAATATATATACAATAGTTTTCTATCTGCAGTATATACTATACTGCAAATATACTGGCTACTGTATAATCATATACTGTAGTTCAGCCGGCATGTTGCCGACAGGGCTAGCACCTGGCTGCACAGTCCGGCCGGCACGTTGCCGACTGGGTAGTACCTGGCGGTACTGGTCCAGTCGGCATGCTGCTGACCGAGTACCGGCCCAGCTGACCTGGCGGCACTAGCTGGCAGAGAGAGAAAAGCATGGAGTGAAGGGCTGCCTTATCAAAATGTATGTTTACAATAAATAATGGTGTAAGTATATAACCTAACTGCCTTCCTCCAGAATGAGGGTTCAAATGGAAGGGAAGAATGCAGCATTCAGGCTTCCATCCAGCCGAAAGATCCGTTGCCGGCATTATCGGCTTCAGGAATGTGGATGGCAGTCCAAGGGAGGACTGAAGAACCTTCAGCAGCAGAAGGGTCTCCCACCGGCAGCCGTCATAGCCGGCACAACCTTCCAGGAGCCTTGTGTCCATAAGGGAAAGACTGAGTGACAAACTGCTGCTTATGTAGGAGCCCGGCCGGCACCGCAACCTACCTGGCAAGCGGTGAGATTGCAGGAAAACGGCCACAGGATTGTGATGGCTAATTCATCGCTAAAGGACAGAAAGGGGAAGGGAAAAAGGTCCTGTATCAAGTCCTGCCGCCACTTCCACACAAGAATGAAACAATGTTTCAGTATCGGCGCCATCCTAGGCGGCAGAAGAATATCTATTCTTCAGGCAAGGGTCTGCCGAATATATCAAGTGTAGAAGAAGGCGGCAGGATTGCTGCTACTTCCACACAAGAGAGAAACAAAATGTTTCAGTATCGGCAGCAGAAGAATATCTATTCTTTAGCCTAGGTTCTGCCAACACAGGACTAGTCTTCTAGGCCGCAGGGAGAAGGTAGCGGCATCATACTACCTCTTCAGGTGCGGCCTAGGGAGGCTTAACCTCCTATGCCAGCAGCTGTAAGCCGGCAGGGGAGTGACTACTCTCCCTGATGCTCTGCCGCTGCCAGAAAGACTGAATACTTTGAGATTCTGTTGAAAACCAAAGCCGGGATCTCGCCGGCAAAAGTGGGAGACAGAAAACCCTAGCCTAGTCAATCCGGAGTGAACTACTCTATGGCAAGACCATATAGGGTTGTCACCTATGGCGGCACTCAGAGGGAAGGAGGGATTATCCTTACATCTCCACAGGAGACAAGTATCGAGTTATATAATTCTAGGAGATGTACTATCTCCCGTTGAATTGATAAAATAATACACGACGGTAAACAGGGATAATGTCTGAAAGTATACTATAGCGCATAGGCTAGGTAGCTTAGAGCAAGACGAGATCTCGGTTACCTAAATCGCCGAAACTCTAACGTATACGATCAACAAACGGAAGAGGAAATTATGTATGTAATATATATCTTACCTAGTATAATTGTGCATAAATAGCTTTCATAATTTATTAATGCTATTACTACTGGGAATGTCGTTCTGCTAACTAAATAACACATGCATAACAAACGACAGCGCCCATGGCGCCTCCGGTGACAGGCCTAACTCCTTAACACAATAAATGACTCTAATTTCACTGTGAAGCAGGGGGTAAAAATTATACACTGTAAAGAATAAATACTCAACTTTCCAGAAGCAAAAGAAGCTTGAGATTGCATAATAAATCCTCACAAAAGCGATCAAAACGTTAGATCAACAGGGAAGACCACCGTGCGAAATCGCTACAAAAATAGGAATGACTGCCATCTTGGATAAAGCGCCATCTAGATACTAGTAGTAGTATGGGAGGAAGGATAACCTTGATAACGGCTCCCCTTCTATTTTTGCCACTCTTCCCCCTCGTAACGAAAATGCTATTTGGTGGGAAGATTGCTGTGTGTCGTATCAAGATATACGTCCCCTGATATTATGCGATATTCTTAAGAGAAACTTTAAGGATATTCGCACTAGGAGTTAGAATTCTGGAGACCTAAAGGTTAATTCTCTGGGAATATCACTGAAGCCAAATATCCCTTACAAAGCTACCTATGGGAACCTTCCATCAGGACAACATGGCTTGAGCCCCCCAAAAATGCATTTATGGCGTGCGACAGCTGTCTCAAAATGGCCGCCTCCAGTGCCGGCTACGCTCCACCAAACATACTTAAATTATAAGAATTTAACTGAGAAGGGAGCCTTAAAATTATACACAGGAAAGATATAAATACTCAATTTGCCAGAGGATGAAAATGCTGGAGATTGCATGATGATATTCCGAAAAACAGTAACAACACCGAGAGAAACGTGGGAGCGCACTTAGCATAAATGCTACAGTTTAAAGGAATGATGGGCTGTAGTAGTACGGAGAGGAGCTCCACCTGATACCTTGATAACGGCTCCCTTTTTGCTCGCCACTCTTCCCCCTCAAAGAGTTAAATCTATTCAGGGTGAAGATTGCTATGTGTCTTATGAAAAAATACGTCCCCCTGATATTATGCGATATCCTTAAAGATATATTAAGATACTCACGCCAGGAGTTAGAATTCTAGAGACCTACGGTTAATTCTCTGGGAGTATCACTGTAGCAAATATCCCTTAGAAAGCTACCTAAAGGAACCTTCTATTGGGATGACATGGCCGAGCCCAAAAATTACTTCATTAAACTCTTACCGTCGTCAATTGTCCTGACTTACATTCGGAGGCTACCATTCAATATAGAACAATCAGCTTATTCCTGGCTAGCCTATCTATTACAAACCAAACCTTGGCATAGGCTACTACCGTGTACATCATAGGTATAGGCTAATACACTAAGCCTGGTCTTAAAGTGAACTTGGCACTTGATGTGGTGAAGGACGGATCTTCATTCGTAGTGGAGGTTGAGGGAAAGGCTGATTCCCGGGGTCTTTTTTATTTCTTACTACTAAAGGTGCTAGTACATGACAGGTACTCCAAACTGGTACCCTGTAATACAAAATCTTCATTTAGGACAACGATCCCATGTCAAACAACATGCAATTCGTAGCCGAGGCTATACTGTACTCCTACCTGACCTACTGGTTACGCTGCACATTTAGCATGGCAACTCAAGAATAAACACTTTCACAAATCTTGAAATAATATTGCACGTCTTAACTTACGGTTGATGGCACAATTCTAACCACATCCAAGCTCAGCATGAAGCAATTTCAATACTGGCAAAATTATTGTAACCTTACTTGATAATTCTGTTATTGTATCAAAAAAGATAATCACAATGGACAATATCAAGTGTTATTAAAACTCATATATTATAACTAAGACAAGTGCATATCTTTTACAAGGGAGAAAATACCAGTTTCACATAATAATATGGGAGGAACACTGATCATTATCAACTTGAAAAGTGCGCTCTGAGCTTATCTCGCATAGCTACACCCAAAGCTCACACAACTACGACTTTGTTTACCTTGTGCACTCAATCATGAACACTCGACCGCAGACACAACGACTCCTTTGTTACGCCTCTCGACACCTGTGCGTATGCACACCCAATCCTACACAATCTCAACCATGTGTGGCTAACATTACATTTTGATGAGATGAAAACCAATTGGTTTATTAAGTCCAATCTTCGTCAAGGGAATTGCCATTCATTTAAATGAAGCATTTCTGTCATTACCATATAATCTTCTGAGTGTAATATTTTCTTGTCTTAGTGTAAGGTTTTGTTCAGATTTAATATTTCGAGTCAAGTGATCATAATATTTTCTTATCTTAGCCTAAGTTCTGTTCACATTTAATATTTCGAGTGCTTATTTTGGTGTAAATTCTTTCAAAGTGTTGTAATTTTTCATAGAATACATATATTTTTTTAAAGTGTGTAATATTTTGATCACCAATGTTTCTTATATAGCTCTCTCGTATCCCTCTTAAAGAATCGAAGTAAGAGGTTGTTTTGAATAGTTCAAGTAATCAATAACTCAGTTTGTTTTGAGTGTACGTAAGAGACCTTTGGATATTCAGTGTTTTTATATATTGCTGACTGGGAATTATATAATTTTCTCAGAGCTCGGGTATTATTCAATTGTAACAGATTTATGTAAAGACAAACAGGTGATTTGGAACTCGGGAGGTTATGTAACTTGCCAGATATAAATATACACACACACATATATATATATATATATATATATATATATATATATATATATATATATATATATATATATATATATATATATATATTTGGGCTCAGCCATGTCATCCCTATGGAAGGCTCCTCTAGGTAGCCTTTCTAAGGGATATTTGCTACAGTGATACTCCCAGAGAAATAAACCAAAGGTTTCCAGAATTCTGACTCCTGGCGCGATTCATCCGTGATATAATTTCAAGGATGTCGCATAATATCAGGGGACATATTTTTTAGATACGACACATAGCAATCTTCACCCCGAATAGATTTAACTCTTTGAGGGGGAAGAGTGGCGAACGAAAGGGGAGCCGTTATCTAGTTACCAGGTGGACCCCCTCCCCGTACTACTACGGCTCACCATTCCTTTCGGAATATTATCATGCAATCTTCAGCATCTTCATCCTCTGGAAAGTTGAATATCTAATCTTTCCTGTGTATAATTTTAGGCTCCCGTCTCACAGTTAAATTCGTATAATTTGAGTGTGTTCCGGTTGAGTGTAGCTGACACCAGAGGCGGCCATTTTGAGACCGCTGTTGCTCATGATAAATACATTTTATTTAGTCAGTAATGCAACACTCCCAGTATTTAGCTATAATTTTTTTTTCTAGCTAAGTTAGGCAAATTATACTTAAGAAGATTTTGCACACTATTTAATTATTCCTCTTCCGATATGTTTCTTTACTTTTTGTATATGCCGGGGACCCCGGTGGCTTCAACCTTGGCCGCAGTCCCCACCGGAGTTAGGTTAGCCTAACTCGTTATGTATACGTTAGTAAAGTAATTCCCATTGTTTAACCTCATCGTATCATTCCCATTTAATTCGGATGGGGATATATATCCCTAGAATTTATGGATATGGTTCGATACTTTTCTCTTTTAGAGAAAAGAGGCTAAACCCTTTCTCCCTCCCTGAGCCGTCGCCATTACAAGCAGCAAACCCTATCTTTCATCAACACCGACAAGTAGTAAACTTCGGCTTGAGTTAGATAGTCTTACACCGTCTGTCTTCTTTGGTGTCGGATATCCCGGCTTGGAAGTAAGTTGGTAACTCAGGGTTTACTGTCTTGCAGCCGACAATGTCGCTGACAGAGGAATCTTTGTTGCTCTGCTGACCGTGACGTTGTCGGCACAGGAAGCCATGCTTCCTTAGTTTACAGCCAAAAGTAGGCGACACACCTGTTGCCACCTTTCTCCCCTGTAAACTATAAGACATGTCATACAGTCGACAATGTCCCCGACAGGGGAATCTTTGTTCCTCTGCCGCCCACGACGTCGTCGGCACTGGAAGCCATGCTTCCTTAGTTTACAGCTGAATGTAGGCGACATACCTGACGCCTTTCTCCCCTGTAAACTATAAGACCCTTTTCCCTCCCCCCTCTGTCCTTTAGTGTCAGCCTAGCCATCACAACATTCTTTTGCCGGTAGTCTGAGAGTCATCCCGGCTTGCCAGGTTCACTATGTTGCCGGCTGGGACCCTACCAGCGGCGGTTAGGTTGCCGCCTTGGCCACATCCTCCTTATGTCCTTCCAGGGGAAAGACTGAGCCGGCCCTGACGGCTGCCGGTGGGAAACACATTATACTTTTGAGAATTCTTCAGCCCTCTCTTGGCCTGCCATCCACAAACCTTGCAACTGACAGTACAGCCGGCGACAAAAGTTGTGGATGGATGGAAGCTAGATTCAGATGCATTCCTCCCCTTCCATTAAAACTCTCATTCTGGCAAGGAGACAGTAGGCAGCAGTAGACCCCCTACACTTCCATTTATTGTGCTAACCCTTAATAATAAGAGATCCTCCTTTCCTTTCTTTCTCTCTCTCTATCAGTTAGTGCCGCCAGGTACTAGCCTAACCCCGGTAGTATACCGGTAAAACTACATTATACAACAATACAGTAGTACAAGTATTTTAAACATACTCTGTGTATCCTATCATAGTCTATTGTTGGGACCGCATAACATGTTGAGGTTGAAGTAATCCCTCAACATCCTGATGAATCCTTTGATCATCGGAACACTTATAAACACCGTTCAGTATTAATATTCTATGGGTGGAGAAGTTAGTATAAATATTCACTAACTCCGGCTCTACGTACGGGAGTCGTTTCACCTTGTATTATCCCTTATAGGGAATTTAAATATTATTATTGATGGAGGTCTCAACGATTGCCTGGAGGGGAAGCACAGATATGCGTCTTTCCTATTTCCTTTCTAGCTTACTATCCTAAGCTATCAAATATAATAGTAAGTATTACTATTAAAAGTATGCATTTATACCAATGATATAAACAACAGTATATTCATTTCACCTTTTTTTCCTTTACAGGAGGAGCCAATGGTGACGGGAGCAGTTGTGTCCTGCAACCACAAGAGTAAGGACTTCTGTGGGCATACGATGTGCAGGTGTCATGCCCCCTGCTGCTCCAATTGCTTGACCTAGCTGACCAACGGCTTTGGAGAAGATATTCCTGCCACCTCGAAGGCAAGGGATACAGCAAGGGAAACCCTTCATAGGTGGGTAAGAGGGTTCCAGAAGAACTCTCGGGGACCTTACCAACCTAACGAATCTCTTAGGTGCCTTCTGTTCCCTAAGGCGCAATCCAGTGCGGAAGTGCCCCAGGAACAGGTCCAACCTCCCTTCATTCAAATGAAGGGACTTGAAGGCATGGACATCCATCAAGAACGGATGTCGGAGGTGTCCTCTGACACCGAACAGGACCTACTGCAAGAAGGCCCTGGAGAAGAAGTGGTTCAACCACCAACGTAGGAAGAAGGATCCATTTCAACGGTGACTGCGGACTCTCAGTTCACTGTGACGGCATATCAACCTATGCCGTCAACCTCTTCAGCCCCAACTACCCAATCGACTACACAGGTCGACAGGAGCGAAGCGCTCATAGAGTTGATTCAGCAGATGATAGCAGTGTTCCGGAAGGAACAAGAAGAGATAAAGCAAGATCTCAAAGAAATGAAGAGAGAGGTACAAGAAGGGAAACGCCCTGGCGCTTCCAGGGGCTCTGCTAAGCCCCGTAGAGTATCTGACCTCCCTCACTGGTACGAAACCAACCCCTGGAGGTATACGGAGCAGATGCCCATGATAAATGGGAAGCTTAATATCTCCGAGAAGTTGGGGGCCAAGCCTCTTGATCATCTTCAATTCTGGCCCAGCTTTTCAGCGTACCCAGATAGCTACGTGAGACTGTGAGATGAACCTGCATCCAGCGAGGAGACGGTACCTAAGGAAGTCATTGTCTTCGAACATGACAAGGCACAAGCCATCCTGATCAAGACCCTGGAACGAGCCTGATATACCAACTCCAAAGTCTCTGCATTGAGCAAGAAGCACCCAATCTTCATTGCTCCTTCCTCCAGAGCTTCCCCCTTTTTGGTGAAAGCCCTTGACTGTGTCCTGAGAGCAGTCAAAGAGGGCAAACCCTGCCCAGTTCTACAGGAATGTAAACCATTATCTCTAGCCATGCTCACCTGCGAGGAGAAGTGGAAAGAGGTACATCTAACCTTCTCCGTCTCAAAGCTGGATCCAGAGATAGCAGGCCAGCAGTTTCATGAGAACCTTCCAAAGTTGCCAGACCATCTTTTGAGAATGGAACAGGAGATGAAAGAAAGACTTGCCGCTTCCTTGTCTCATTAGAACTGACTGGAAATGTGTGCAGGCCTAACTAATGCCCCAGACATGTACATGGTCTTAGCTAAATCCCACATGGGTACCCTTGTGAAGGACTTTTATGCCTTTATCAGGTCAAGGAGGACCTGTAGAGAGCATGTGTTTGCCACAGCAACGGTAAAACATGAACCCAGAAAGCTGATCTCATCATGCATTTTGGGCAGACACCTTTTCCCACAAGATTTGGTCCAAGAAGTCATTGCCAAACCCACCACGGAGAATAGAAACCTTCTCCAAAAGTGGGGTATGTCTTCAAAAAGGAAATCTTCCTCAGACAGTGGTACCAAGCCTAAGAACAGAAAGGCAAAGAGACCACGTAGACCTGCACAACTTCCAGCCGTGACCATGGCCACAGTGCCTCAAATGTTAGCCCAGCTGCAAACCACCTCCCGGATGGTCCCTCAGCAGCTGGTGGCTCAGTCACCTGTCTCTAACCCAGGTTTTGAGAGGCACACGACCACCTTTCGGCCCTACAAAAGTAAGGGCCCAAAAAGAGGATGACGCGGTCCCAGAAGCAAGTCCTCAGGAACCTCTAAACAATGAGATGTTCCAGGTAAGAGGCAGACTTTTCCACTCTTGAGATCGTTGGACCTTTGATCCCTGAGCCCACAGCCAAATCACGAATGGACTTGGTTGGAAATGTAACAAAAAACCACCCCCTTTTCCAGAATTCTTCCAACACTCCACCCCCTTGTTGGAAGAATATACCTCAGAAATCTTGAACAAGAAGGTAATAAGAAAAGTGAAGTCCATCAAATTCCAAGGAAGGCTGCTTTGTGTTCCCAAGAAAGACTTGAACAAACTCAGAGTCATTCTAGACTTGTCTCCACTCAACAAGTTCATCGAGAACAACAAGTTCCGGTTGCTTACATTGCAACACTTAAGGACCCTTCTACCAAAAGGGGCGTACACAGTCTCAATAGACCTGGCAGATGCTTACTGTCACCTACCAGTCAGTCGCCCCCTTTACTCCTCACCTAATTGTCTTGGTGGGATATAATCAGAGACTTCTCATTGAAATATGTTTAATCTTGCTAAGTCTACATTACAGTGAGAATATGTAAACAAAACTCATACAAAAAACAAAAATGAGCATCGCTCTCAAAAAGATTGAATCCTACTGCAATACAAAAGTAAGAAGAATCACATCCTAATTTTAGGACAATTATTGAATGATTAAATCCTTCATAACACACGCTACTACACTTATGAACTATGTTGATACCATTGCAACACTTAAGGACCCTTCTACCAAAAGGGGCGTACACAGTCTCAATAGACCTGGCAGATGCTTACTGTCACCTACCAGTCAGTCGGCCCCTTTACTCCTCACCTACTTGTCTTGGTGGGATATAATCAGAGACTTCTCATTGAAATATGTTTAATCTTGCTAAGTCTACATTACAGTGAGAATATGTAAACAAAACTCATACAAAAAACAAAAATGAGCATCGCTCTCAAAAAGATCGAATCCTACTGCAATACAAAAGTAAGAAGAATCACATCCTAATTTTAGGACAATTATTGAATGATTAAATCCTTCATAACACACGCTACTACACTTATGAACTATGTTGATACCTGTTCTATCAATGCAATACTGTGTAACATTACTCTTAATACCCGTAGCGCATATAATATTACAGTACAAAATACATAGTAGTCTCCTCCCCCTTAACTTGACATTGTACCTAACTACAAATCTAATCTCTCAGGGGGCTTCCCTCTATTCATCCTATAGGGAAGTACTCTAACTTCACCCTGTACTGGTACATAAATAGATTCTGAATCTACATCTGATGTTTGAGCACCTTGGTTAATATTTGATTTAACTACCTCTGAAAATTTCTAATCTCTAACATTCACATGATCTACAGCATTTTTGTATAACAGCTGTGATTGATCAACATGAAGTTTTACAATATTTCTACCAACTTGAACATCATAATGTAAATTTCCTATCTTTTTTACAATTTCCCTGGTACCCACTTTTCTGGAGTATTATATGATCTTACCATGACATTAGAACAAGGAGAAAAATGTCTTACTTTTGGGACACTTTCTAATTGCTTATACCCATTTTCTTCTAAATCACTTCGCAAACTTGGATACAACAAATCTAATTTACAACTAATCCTCCTCCCAATCAACAAATTTGATGGTGTCACAATTGTTGTGCTGTGTGGTGTTGTTCTATAAGGCAATAAAAACTTAATCACACCTCTCAACCTCTCCATTCGTAGAAGGGGGATATGTTCCTGAAAATGTATGTTTAATACCATTTACTTCACAAATATCTTTTTTGTGTGCGGGGCATGTCGTCCTGATGGAAGGGTTCCTTTAGGTAGCCTTCTAAGGGATATTTACTACAGTGATACTCCCAGAGAAATAAACCGAAGGTCTCCAGGATTCTAACTCCTGGCGCGAGTATTCAATTAAGGATATCACATAATATCACCGGACGTATTCTTTAGATACGACACAAAGCAATCTTCACCCCGAATAGATTTAACTCTTTGATGTAAGGGGGAAGAGTGGCAAAAGAGGGAGTTGCCATTCTAGGTACCCGGTGGACCTCCTATCCATACTACTAGCGCGCGCCATTCCTTTTCTTGTAGCGCTTTAAGCTAGGTGTTCTCCCACGTTAACCCAGTGTTTTGTTACAAGTTATTGGAATAATTATTTTGTAGTCTCCAGCATCTTCATCTTCTGGAAAGTTGAGTATTAATTCTTTCCTATCTATAATTTTAGGCTCCCTTTTCACAGTTAAATTCCAATAATTTAAGTGTGTTTGGTTGAGTGTTGCCGAGAACCGGAGGTAGCCATTTTACGACTGCAGTCGTCCGTTACAATTTCATTTTATTCAGTCAGTAAGGCGACAACTCCTGGTATAAAGCTATAATGTTAGCTATTTAGGTAAATCATTCAAGTGGTGATTTTGCATACATGAATATTATTCCTCTTCCTATTATGTAACTTTACTTATCGTATGAGCAGGGAACCCGGGTGGGGAGCCTACTAGAGCTAGGCTACTCTCGGTTATATATATGTTAGTAAAGTATATCCCCACGTCTAGTCTCAACCTATCGTTCCTTCACGATTCGGATGAGAATTTACATTCTCTAGAATCGATAGATAAGTTACATTATTCATTCTCTCTCAGAGAAAAGAGGCGAAACCCTTCCTCCCTCCCTGAGTGCCGCTGTCGCTACAGGCGGCAACCACTGTCTTTCTTCATCGCCGTCGAGTAGAACAGAGTTCTTGCCCCCTCCTGCTTTGATTTAGATAGTAACTAACTCAGGGTGTCCTTGTCTGGCCACCGATGATGTCGTCAGCAAAGGAACCATGCTTCCTCTGTCGCCGACGATGTCGTCAGCACAGGAAGCCATGGTTCCTCAGTTCACTGTTGAAGGTAGGTGGCATATCTGCCGCCACCTCTCCTTTCAATGAACTATAAGACCCTTTACCCTTCCCCTTCTGTCCTTTAGTGACGTCATAGCCGTCACAAAACTCCTTCACCGATATTCTGACAGTCATCCTGGCTTGCTAGGGTGATTGCGTTACCGGCTGGTACCCTGCCGGTAGCAGTTAGTTCAGCCGTCTCACCCACCTTCCCCCTTACTTCCTTCCTTCACAGGAAGTGAATATTATTGGGGGGGAAATTGAAACGGCTCCTGACGGATGCCGGTGGGAAACCTAACATACTTTGGAAAGTCCTCAGCCCTCTCTTGGACTGCCAACCACATTTATTGCCGCTGACGGCATAGGCGGCGACAGGCCTTTTCTGGATAGATGGAAGCCAGAATCAGACAGATTCTTACCCATTCCATTGGAACTCTGATTGTGGCAAGGAGACAGCTTCCTAATGTAGGACATTTTTTACCTTTATCTAATGTCATGGTAAGATCGTACAACACTCCAGAGAAGTGGGTACCAGGAGAGATTGTAAGAGATAGGAAATTTACATTATGATGTTCATGTTGGTGATAATGTTGTAAAATGTCATGTTGATCAATTACAGCCATTAACAAGAAATACAGTAGCGCATGTGAATGTTAGAGATGAGAAACTTAAAGAATTAGTTAGATCAAATGAGTTAAATATTAACCAAGATGCTCCAACATTAAATGTAGATTCAGAACCAATTCATGTACCAGTAAAAGATGAGGTTAAAGTGCTTCCTAATAGGATTAATAGAGGAAAGCCCCCTGAGAGATTAGATTTATAAAGATTTTTATAATGTCAAGTTAAGGGGGAGGAGACTGTTATGTATTATTGTAATAATGTACTGTTTTATTTCAAGTGTTACATGTATAGCACAACATTGCATCATATTGCATGAATAAAACATGTTATGCTTTGTATATAAGTGAAATGATTTATTTTGATATTAGGATTCAAACATTTATTAATTACCTCAAAGATAGGATGTGATTCTTTATAGTTTTGTACTGCAGTAGGATTTAAGTCTTTTGAGAGCGATGCTCTTTTGTTGTTTGGCAATGTTTTGGTTTTGTCAGATTGTGTATGACGCTCCACACACACACACTTAGGAGTTGGCTGTCATAGAGCAATGTAGTCACAAGATTTGTTAAAGTGTATTTTAAGAATACCAACGTATCATTAAATCCCACCAAGAAAAATTGACGACCACAGTTGGGATCATTACTAACAATTCTTCATCTATTGCAGGTAACAATATGTTTGTTATGTAGACATCCTATCATCATATTAATTATAAATAATAGTGATTACTATTGTTAATAAAAATGTATGCCTTTATATCACTGATATAAAAAACATGATACTCATTGAGCCCTTTTCCTTTACAGGAGGAGCCGATGGAGGAGTGTGCAGCATTGTTCTGCAACCACAAGGGCAAAGACTTTTGAGGACACACGATGTGCAAGACTCATGCCTCCTGCTGGATCGTGTCGGGAGTCCTTAAGTATTGGGACCTGAAGGGTTGCCCCACCTGCTCAACCATGCTGGCCAACGGCTCCGGAGAAGCCCCCCCCCCCCCCCCCCCCCCAATGAACATAGAGACTAAGGATACAGCGAGGGAGACCCTTCGCAAATGGGTAAGAGGGTTCCAAAAGAACTCTCCGGGACCGTACTTAGCAAATGACTCCCTAAGGTGCCTACCGTTCCCCAAGGCTCTATCAAACTTGGTAGTGCCCCAGGAACAGGTCCAGACTCCTCTCATACAACTGAAGATCGACGCGGACATAAATAAGGCACTGAAAGGCAAGGACATCCACCAGGAAAGGATGTCAGAAGTGTCCACTGACACGGAGCAGGACCTACTACAGGGAGGCCTTCGAGAAGACATGGAATATCCACAAGCGGAGGAAGAAGGATACATTTTAACGGCAACCGAAGACCTTCAGTTCGCCATGACGGCATACCAATCTATGCCGTCAACCTCTTTAGCCCCAACTCCTCAACAAGTTGCACAGGTCGACAAGAGCGAAGCGATCCTCACGTTAATTCAACGGATGATGGAATTTTTCCAAAAGCAACAAGAGACGATAAGGTAGTCAATCATGCAGCAGTAGATACTGCTGCAGGAAAGGGCGGACCACCCTGGACCTACCAGGGGATCCACTAAGAAGCCCCTTAGAGTGTTGGATCTCCCTCACTGCTCCGAAACCAATCCCTGGAGGTAATGAATGAGAAATCATTAGTCTCGGAGAAGTTGGGGGCCAAACTGATTGAAGATCTTGAGTTCTGGCATAACTCTTCAGCTTACCCAGACTGTTACGTAAGACTGCGGGATGAACATGCAGCCCGAGAGGAAACGTTACCCAAAGAGGTCATTGTCTTCCAGCATGACAAGGCGCAAGCCATTCTCCTGAAAACCTTGAAAGTAGCTGGGCACACCAACTCCAAAATCTCAGCACTGAACAATAGACACCCCACCTTTCTTGCTCCTTCCTCCATCTCTTTCACCTTTTCGGAGAAAGCACTAGACTTTGCTGAAAAGGCAGTCGACGAGGGAAAACCCTGCCCAACCCTAGTGGAATGCAAACCATTCTCTCTAACACTGCCTACTTGCGAGGAGAAGTGGAAGGATGTCCACCTAACCTTCTCCATCTCTAAGTTGGATCCAGAAATAGCAGGCCAGCGGTTCAATGAGAACCTTCCAAAGTTGCCAGACCATCTTCTGAGTAGGGAACAGGAGACGAAGGAGAGACTTTCTCATCAGAACTGCCTGGAAAGGAGTGCAGGTCTACATAACGCCCTTTAAATGTTCATATTCCCTTGTGAAAGACATATGCTTTCCTCAGAGCAAGGAGAGCCTGTAGAGAGTTCGTTTTGGCCTCAGCGACCGTAAGACACGAACACAGGAAGCTGATTACCTCGAGCATCTAGGGTAAAGATCTTTTCCCACAGGAACTGGTCCAAGACATCTTAGCCAGCACAGCCACGGAGAACAGGAACCTTCTCAAAAAGTGGGGCATGAACTCAAAGAGGAAATCTTTCTCGGACGGAGGTCCCCAGCCTAAGAATAAAAAGGCAATGAGACCACGCAGGCCTGCACAACTTACTGCCGTGACCATGACCACGATGCCTCAGACCACCTTCCAGATTGGTCTCTCAACAACAGGTAGGCCAGTCTCCAGTGTTTAACCCTGGCTTTGAGAGCTAGTCAACTTCCTTTCACCTTAGTCAGAAAGGAAAAGGCTCAAGGAGAAGTTTTTCCGGAGGTAACTCCTCTCGGGGCCGAGGAGGACGTGGTCGCGGAAACAAGTCCGCAGGACCCCCCAAGCAATGAGGGGCTCCAGGTAGGGGGCAGAGTCTATCACTTTCGGGATCATTGGACCTTCGATACCTGGGCCCACAGCCTAATCACGAATGGACTCGGGTGGAAATGGAACAGAACTCCACCCCCTTTTCCAGAATTTTTCCAACACTCCACCCCCTTGATCGAAGAATATACCTCAGAACTCTTGAACAAGAAGGTAATAAGGAAAGTGAAGTTCATCAAATTCCAGGGAAGGCTATTTTGTGTTCCCAGGAAAGACTCAGAACAACTCAGAGTCATTCTAGACTTGACTCCACTCAACAAGTTCATCGATAACAACAAGTACCGTATGCTTACTTTGCAACACATAAGACCCTTCTACCCAAAGGGGCGTACACAGTCTCAATAGACCTAGCAAACGCTTACTGGCATCTTCCAGTGAGTCCCCCTTTCTCCTCCTACCTAGGATTCAATCTACATAAGAAGAAATTTGTCTTCAGAGCAATGACCTTCGGACTGAGCACAGACCCAAGGATATTCACGGAAAAAGCAGACACAATCGTCCAGCAGCTACGCTCCGAAGGAATTCAAGTGGTAGCATATCTAGATGATTGGCTGGTATGGGCAGCATCCAAGACTACTTGTCTGCAGGCAGCCAGAAAGGTGATCCAGTTCCTGGAACACCTGGGATTCAAGATCAACTGCAAGATGTCTCGCCTTTTTCCAGCTCAGAAGTTCCAATGGTTAGGAATCCAATGGGACTTAAAGTCACACCACCTCTCCATTCCATCCGAGAAGAGGAGAGAGATAGCGGGATCTGTCAGGAGACTAATCCGTCACAGGAGGATTTCAAGATGCCAACAGGAAAGAGTATTGGGCTCTCTCCAGTTCACAGCAGTGACAGACCCGGTGCTAAAAGCACGTCTAAAAGATGCATCAGGAGTCTGGAGAAGATAAACATCAAACGTTCAAAGAGTTCAACTAAGGTTGACCCCGACCCGATTGCGCACGCAGTTAAGGCCGTGGTCAACAGCCAAGAGCCTAGCACAGACAATTCCCCTGCAACCACCACAACCATCAGTGGTATTACACATGGGCGCCTCCTTGGAAGGATGGGGAGGAAATCCTCACGAGAGAAAAGTGCAAGGGAATTGGTCGCACCAGTTCAAAACCTTTCATATCAACATTTTGGAAGCTATGGCAGTTTTCCTGACGTTGAAGAAACTATCCCCTTACAGAGTAATCCACATCACATTGATCCTGGACAACGAAGTGATAGTAAAATGTCTAAATCGATAAGGCTCAAGATCGCCTCACATAGATCATGTGATATTAGCCATCTTCTACCTGGCAAGGAAGAAGGGATGGCACCTATCAGTAGTTCACTTACAAGGGTTCCGCAATGCATCGGCGGATGGTCTTTCCAGGTGAAACCCCATAGAGGACAGAATGGTCCCTAGACGCAGACTAATTTCTCCTTTATCTCGGAAAAAGTCCCGGAACTGCAGATCGACCTCTTCGCAACGAGTGACAACAAGAAACTACCTCATTACGTAGCCCGTTATATGCACCCTCAAGCAGAAGTGAGGGACGACATGTCCCTCGACTGGGAAAGGTGGAATCGCATTCACCTGTTTCCATCAACCAATATCCTGCTAAGAGTCCTCGACAAGCTAAGATCCTTCAGAGAGACAGCAGCAATAGTGTCCCCCAAATGGCCAAAAAGCAATTGGTTCCCTCTAGTTCTAGAATTGAAACTGAAAGCTGTTTCCTCTGCTGGATCCAGTATTATCCCAACTGGTCCAGAAGATGACTGTCTACGCTTCATCCTCGAGAACCAACAACTTACATCTTAGGATTTTCTCGCCCTAGCGGCCAACAAAAAGTTTAGAATCTCGAAGGATAAAGTTGACTTCATCGAAGAGTATAATTCAAGTTTGACTTGGAGACAATATGAATCGTCATGGAAGAAATGGGTTTCCTTTGTGAAAACAAGGAAACCGACAGAAATCTCGATAGATTTCTGTCTCGTATTCTTGATATACCTACACGAACAAGGTCTGGCTCCTCCTACGATTACCTCGTGTAAGTCGGCCCTGCCTAGACCACTTCTGTATGCCTTTAAAGTGAACCTCACAAGTGAAATCTTTAATAGGATCCCAAAACCATGCGCTAGACTCAAGCCAGCAACCCCACCAAAGCCCATCACGTGGTCCTTGGACAAAGTCTTGTACTATGCTTTGAACCTAAACAATGAGTATTGTACTCTAAAGGATCTAACACAGAAAGTAATTTTTCTGTTTGCAATAGCCTCAGGGACTAGAGTTAGTGAAATAGTGGCCTTATACAGAAACGAAGGCCATATTCAGTTCTTAGACACAGGAGAACCTAGCTCCTTTCCCGATTCTGCTTTTCTTGCCAAGAATCAGCTACCCACTGAGAGGTGGGGTCCTTGGAGAATCTGCCCACTGAAGGAAGATGCCTCTCTGTGCCCAGTAGAGTGTCTCAAGGTCTATCTTCGAAGAATTTCAGACTTCAAGGGAGGACAGCTCTTCAGAGGTGAAACCTCAGGATCAAACCTATCCCCAAGACTAATGAGAGCGAAGCTCACCTACTGTATTTGCAGAGCGGATCCTAACAGTACACCCGTAGGTCACGATTCGAGGAAAATTGCTTCTTCGTGAACTTCTTTCAACATATGTATTTTGAAAGACTCCGCTCATGCACAGGGTGGAGATCATCCAGTCTCTTCTAGAAAAACTATGCGAAAGAAGTACATGAAATAAAACATTTTGTGGTGGCTCTGGGTAGTGTTATTAAACCCGTCGTCTAGTACTGCAATGAACAGTGGATTGTTTTGGGACTTTACAGTGCATCGGGTGCATGGGTGTACTTACCTTCTAGTGCAAATCATAATGATGATTAACATACTGTTCCATACAGGTGCATATCTGACCAATAATACCAGTGCCGAGTGAACGTTTGCATCACAGTGTTTATGCATATCCAAAAATCTGAACAAGTCAGACAGATTTGGTTTCACATCTCCATTGAGTGGAATTATTCCGATAATGAAATTATATTTTTTTTTTCTACAGGTGAAAATGTGTACCCTGATGTGTTTTAATGATGGATCAGATTCATACTCTATTGTAACTACATTTGATTATTTAGTGGAAAAATAAAGATACTAAAACGTATCTGTGTCTTATTACTGCTACCTCAGTTACACACAAATAAAACATGCCAAAGTTTTATTTAATCTCTATAAGGGCATAGAACTTGAAATCAGTATACAGATTTCCATGGTAAGTAAAAGGTAAGCTCTAAAGTTTTTCCTTTCGTTCCTACGGAAATACAAACCTTGAATCCTTATTGTCAATGTTTACACTTTCCCTGCAGGGAGCAGGAAGCACTAAACCAACTCCAGGCTTAGTGGAAATGACAGTTACCTGGAATTTCACATACAGGTCTAGTAGACCAGGTAAGGAAATCCATTCAAGGTAGAAGGCAAATACACAAACCCACAGCTATAGTAATCTCAAGTTAATTCTCTGGTATGCAAAGGGGAAAATCTATTTTTTGGTGAGATAGCCATGTCGTCCTGATGGACCCACCCTTTTTTTGACCCCACCCGAAATTACTTAATCTGTGGCCATTTCTGCTTAACGACAAGAAAAGGAATTGCGTGCGGTAGTAGTACGGATATGAGGTCCACCGGGTACCTAGAACGGCACCCCCTTCTTTTGCCACTCTTCCCACTCACATCAAAGAGTTAAATCTATTCGGGGTGAAGATTGTATGGGTCGTATCTAAAGAATACGTCCCATGATATTATGCAATATCCTTATTTGGATACCCGCGCCAGGAGTTAGAATCTTGGAGACCTTCGGTTTATTTCTCTGGGAGTATCACTGTAGCAAATATCCCTTAGAATGCTACCTAAAGGAACCCTTCCATCAGGATGACATGGCACTCTCATCCAAAAATAGATTTTTCACTTTGCTTAAAATCCATTTAAATTCCTGTGAGGTAAACTGTGGACCATTATCAGTTACAATTCTTTCTCGAATTCCATGTGTAGAAAACTTTTTCATTAATTCTTGAATTGTGGCGTAAGATGTTGTTGTCTTCATTAGAATTAGGCCTACTTCTAGCCACTTACTTTTAAGCATCTACAAATATCAAAAACAAATAACCTAAGAAAGGACCTGCAAAATCTATGTGCACTCTTAGCATTGGATACGTGGGTAATTCCCATGGGTGTATTCTAGCAAGTTGAGGGGTGTTCTGTTGCGTAGCACAATTCATACAATTTCTTACAAATAATTCTATATCCCTATCTACACCTGGTCACCAGACAAAAGTCCTAGCAATAGACTTTGATCTGACAATACTTTGGTGATCAGCATGTATTTCAGACAAAACCTTATTCCTCAGTGTACTAGGAATAATTAATCTTGACCCTTTCATCATACAACCTTGTGCTATACTCAATTCACTTCATACATCTTTATAGACTTTATAATTTACTTCATGCCAACATAAGTCTCTACCTGTCATTAAACTCTCTAAAACCTTACTAAGTATTGGGTCTTTCTTGGTATTATGTGCAATATCCTCGGTTGTAATGGGTACATCATATACTGAAACTAGTAATGTACTGTCATCATACTCTTCTGGTGCTTTGTCTATTGAAAATCTAGATGAAGCATCTGAATTACCAATCTTTGACGTGGTACGATATTCTATATCATAATATGTGGCTAACTTAATTGCCCAACGTTGTAGTCTTGCAGCTACCAACGTAGGTAAACTTGCTTTTGAACCCAATATTGCTAATGGAGGTTTATGATCTGTAACAAGTGTGAACCTTTTCCTTCCATAAAGATACATATGAAAGATCTTAACTCCCTACACTAATGCTAAACCTTCCTTTTCTATTTGACAGTAATTCCTTTCTGCCTTGTTCAATACTGTAGAAGCGAAAGCAATTGGCTTTTCTGTTCCATCCAGCATTACATGAGAAAATACTGTGCCTAAACCTATGTTCGATGCATTACAAACTAATTTAACTGGTAAATCCATTTGCTAATATACTAGAAAGGTAGGTGAAGTTATTTCTTGCTTAATTCTTTCAGAAGAATACTGACAACCTTTTGTCCAATTCACTAAACATCCTTATTCAGTTAGTTATACAATGGATGTGCGATTGTAGATAAATTCTGAATGAAATTTCCATAAAATGTTACTAAACCTAAAAATGATTTTAATTCCATAACATTTTCTGGTACCTTAGTTGATACCACTGCATTAGTTTTCTCCCTAGTCTTGTGAATACCTTTGCCATTGATTACAAAACCTAAGTATTCCACTGAATAAACTTCTAAAATACATTTGCTCCTATTTGCTCTAATATTATGTTCCATCAACTTCTTCAGAACTGGTCGTAATCTTTCTCTATGTTCTCTTTTATCTATAACAGACACTAAAATATCATCTATGAAAATAAATACTCCTTGCATTCCTGAAACAATCTTATCCATAGTCTGTTGCCAAATAGCTGAACTGCTTGCTACTCCATAAGGAAATCTCTTTGGCCTATACAAACCTAAGGATGTATTTTTTGGGCTCGGTCCATGTCATCCTGATGGAAGGGTTCCTTTAGGTAGCCTTCTAAGGGATATTTGCTACAGTGATACTCCCAGAGAAATAAACCGAAGGTCTCCAGGAATCTAACTCCTGGCGCGAGTATCCAATTAAGGATATCGCATAATATCACACATAGCAATCTTCACCCCGAATAGATTTAACTCTTTGATGTAAGGGGGATGAGTGGCAAAAGAAGGGGGTGCCATTCTAGGTACCGATGGACCTCCTTCCCAATCACTACTACGACGCCATTCCTTTTCTTGTAGCTCGCTAAGCGAGTTGTGCTCCCACGTTAACCCGGTGTTTTGTTACAAGTTATTGGAAAATTCCTTTGCAATCTCAAGCATTTACATCCTTTGGAAAGTTGAGTATTAATTCTTTCCTGTGTATAATTTTAGTCTCCTTTTTCACTGTTAAATTTCAATAATTTAGGTGTGTTTGAGTGAGCCTTGCCCAGATCCGGAGGCAACCATTTTTCGACTGCAGTCGCCCGTTACTATCGCATTTTATTTAGTTAGCTATTTAGGCAAATTATACAAGTGGTGATCTTGCATACATGAATATTATTCCTCTTCCTATTATGTCATGTGGCAGGAACCCTGACGGTACCAACTATATACCTAGGCCGGGGATCCTACCAGAGCTAGTCTACTTTCGCTCATATAACGGATTTTGAGCAAAGCGAAAAATCTATTTTTGGGTGAGAGTGGCATGTCGTCCTGATGGAAGGTTCCTTTAGGTAGCTTTCTAAGGGATATTTGCTACAGTGATACTCCCTGAGAATTAAACCGAAGGTCTCCGTGACTCTAACTCCTGGCGCGAGTATCCAGTTAAGGATATCGCAAGGTATCAGGGGACGTATTTTTCAGATACGACACATAGCAATCTTCACCCCGAATAGATTTAACTCTTTAATGTAAAGGGGAAGAGTGGCAAAAGAAAGGGGGTGTCGTTCTAGGTACCTGGTGGACCTCCTTTCCGTACCACTACCGGCCGCCATTCCTTCACTTGTCTTTAAGCAGGAATAGCCGCAGATAGAGTAGTTTCGGTTGGGGTTAGAAAAAAGGGTGGGTCCATCAGGACGACATGGCACTCTCATCCAAAAATAGATTTATTGCTTTGCTAAAAATCCGTTTTTTTTGGGCTTGGGCCATGTCGTCCTGATGGAAGCAAACCAGAGAATTAACTTGAGAGTGCTATATATGTGGGTTTGTATGTGTGCCTTCTATCTTGAATAGATTCCTTATCTGGTCTCCTAGACCTATATATGAAATTCCAGTTAACTGTCATTTCCACTAAGCTTGGAACAGGCTTAGTGCTTCCTGCCCCCTGCAGGGAAAGTGTCGACTTCAACAATAAGGATTCAAGGTTTGTATTTCCGTAGGAACAAAAGGGAAACTTTTTAGAGGTTACCTTTAATTACCTTTGATATGTGTACAGATTCAAGTTATTTCTATATATAGGGATAAATAAAACTCTGGCATGTTTTATTTAAATGTAACTGAGGTGTCAAGAATAAGACATTATGTATCTTTATTTTGCAACTAAATTATCAAATGTAGTTACAACAATGTAAGAATCAGATCCAGCATTAATACACATCAGGGTTCATATATTGACCTGTAAAGGAAGAATATATATAGTTTCATTATCGAAATAATGCCACTCAATGGAGATGTGAAACCAAATCTGTCTGACTTGCTCAGATTTTTGGACATGCGTAAACACTGAGATGCAAACGTTCACACGACACTGGTGTTATTGGTCAGATTATGCACCTATATAGAACAGTCTGTTAATCACTGTAATGATTTGCACTAAAAGGTACAAATACCCATGCACCCGGTACACTGTTGAGTCCCAAAACAATCCACTGTTCATCGCAGCACTAGACGACGTGTATTATGACACTACCCACCGCC
Organism: Palaemon carinicauda; assembly: GCF_036898095.1. NCBI lineage: Eukaryota > Metazoa > Arthropoda > Malacostraca > Decapoda > Palaemonidae > Palaemon > Palaemon carinicauda. The sequence continues at coordinate 19,911,514 of NC_090752.1, forward strand.
ACCACAAAGTGTTTTATTTCATGTACTTGCTTTGCATAGTGTTTATAGAAGACTCTGGATGATTTCCACCCAGTGTATGAACGGAGTCTCTCGAAGTTCATGCGTTGAAAGAAATCCAACGAAGAAGCAATTTTTCTCGGATCGTGACCTGCGGGTGTACTGTCAGGATCCGCTCTGCGAATAAAGTAGGTGAGCTTTGCTCTCGGTTGTCTTAAGGATAGGTTTGATCCTGAGGTTTCGCCTCTGAAGAGCTGTCCTCCCTTGAAGTTCTGGGCTGCCCAAAGGCAAGAGCCCGGGTCTTACACAAGGTAAGGCAATCTATACAGACAGACAGTCCCTTGAAGTCTGAAGTTCTTCGAAGATAGACCTTAAGACACTCTACTGGGCATAGAGAGATATCTTCCATCAGTGGGTAGATTCTCCAAGGACCCCCACCTCTTAGTGGGTAGCTCATTCTTGGCAAGAAAGGCAGGATCAGATAAAAGGTTCAGTTCTCCTGTGTCTAGGAACTGAATATGGCCTTCATTTCTGGATAAGGCCACTATTTCACTAATTCTAACCCCTGAGGCTATTGCAAATAGAAAGATGACTTTCTGTGTTAGATCCTTTAGTGTACAATCCTCATTATTTAGGTTCGAAACATAATGAAAGACTTTGTCCAAATACCACGTAATGGGCTTTGGAAGGGATGCTGGCTTGAGTCTAGCGCATGCTTTTGGGATCTTATTGAAGATTTCACTTGTGAGGTCCACCTCCAAGGGCCGACTTACACGCAATAATCTTGGTGGAAGCCAGGCCTTGTTCATCTAGGTAAATGAAGAAAGCGAGACAGAAATCTATCGATATTTCTGTTGGTTTCTTTGTTTTCACAAAGGACACCCATTTCTTCCATGACGATTCATATTGTCTCCTAGTCGAACTTGACTTATACTATTCGATGAAGTCAACTTTATCCTTCGAGACTCCAAACTTTTTGTTCGCCACTAGGGAGAGAAAATCCTGAGATGTAGGTTGTTGGTGCTTGAGGATGAAGCGCAGACAGTCGACTTCTGGACCAGTTGGGATAAAACTGGGTTCGGCAGAGGAAACAGCTTCAGTTTCAATTCTAGAACTAGAGGGAACCAACTGATTTTGGGCCATTTGGGGGACACTACTGCTGTTGTCCCTCTGAAGGATCTTAGGTTGTCGAGGACTCTTAGCAGGAGATTGGTTGGTGGAAACAGGCAAATGCGATTCCATCTGTTCCAGTCAGGGGACATGGTGTCAATCGCTTCTGTTTGAGGGTCTACATAACGAGGTAGTTTCTTGTTGTCGCTCGTTGCGAAGAGGTTGATCTGCAGTTCCAGGCCTTTTTCCGAGATAAAGGAGAATGAGTCTGCGTCTAGGGACCATTCTGTCTCTATGGGCTTTCGCCTGGATAGAGCATCCGCCGTCACGTTGCGGAACCCTTGTAGGTGAACTGCTGATAAGTGCCATCCCTTTTTCCTTGCCAGGTAGAAGATGGCTATTATCACATGGTTGATGTGAGGTGATCTCGAGCCTTGTCGATTCAGACATTTTACTATTATTTCATTGTCCAGGACCAATCTGATGTGGACTGCTATGTGAGAGGATAGTTTCTTTAATGTCAGGAAAACTGCCATAGCTTCCAAGATGTTGATATGAAAGGTTTTGAACTGGTGCGACCAATTCCTTTGCACTTTTCTCTCGTTAGAATGGCCTTCCCATCCTTCTAAGGATGCGTCCGCGTATATCACCACTGATGGGTGTGGTGGCTTCAGGGGAATTGTTCGTGCTAGGCTCTTGGCTGTTGACCACGGCCTTAATAGCGTGTGCAATTGGGTCGGGGTCAGCCTTAGTTGATCTCTTCGAGCATTTGATTTGTATCTTCTCCAGACTCCTGACGCATCTTTTAGACGTGCTTTTAGCATCGATTCAACGGATGATGGAATTGTTCCATAAGGAACAAGAGATGATGAGAGAATCACTCAGGCAGTAGCAGATACTATTAGAGGAGATGGTGGACCACCCTGGACCTAGCAGGGGCTCCACTAAGAAGCCCCTTAAAGGGTTGGATCTCCCTCACTGCTCCAAAACCAACCCCTGGAGGTATGCGGAGCATATGCTCATGATGAATGGGAAACTATTCGTCTCGGAGAAGTTGGGGGCCAAACTGAATGAAGACCTTGAGTTCTTGCCTAACCTTTCAGCTTACCCAGAATGTTACGAGAGACTGCGGGATGAACATGTAGCCCATGAGGAAACGGTACCCAAAGAGGTCATTGTCTTCGGGCACGACAAGGCGCAAGCTATCCTGAAAATCTTGAAAGGAGCCGGGTACACTAACTCCAAAGTCTCAGCACTGAACAAGAGACATCCCACCTTTCTTGCTCCTTCCTCCATCTCTTTCACCTTTTCGGAGAAAGCACTAGACTTTGCCATCAAGGCAGTCGATGAGGGAAAACCCTGCCCAACCCTAGAGGAATGCAAACCATTCTCTCTAGCACTGCCTACCTACAAGGAGAAGTGGAAAGATGTCCACCTAACCTTCTCTGTCTCTAAGTTGAATCCAGAGATAGCAGGCCAGCAGTTCAATGAGAACCTTCCAAAGTTGCCAGACCATCTTCAGAGGAGTGAACGGGAGACGAAAGGGGATTTGCGGCCTCCCTTTCTCATCAGAACTGCCTGGAAATGAGTGCAGGTCTACAGAATGCCCCAGAAATTTTCATCTTCCTGGCTAAGTCAGGTACCCTTGTGAAAGACTTATATGCTTTCCTCAGAGCGAGGAGAGCCTGTAGAGAGCTAGTTTTGGCCTCAGCGACCTTATGACACGAACCAAGGAAGCTGATTACCTCGAGCATCTAGGGTAAAGCCCTTTTCCCACAGGAACTGGTCCAAGAGATCATAGCCAGAATAGCCACAGAGAACAGGAACCTTCTCCAAATGTGGGGCATGAGCTCAAAGAGGAAATCTTCCTAGGACTGAGGCCACCAGTCCTAGAATAAAAAGGTAAGGAGACCACGCAGACCTGCACAATTTCCTGCTGTGACTATGACAATGATGCCTCAGACCACCTTCCAGATGGTCCCTCAACAAATGGTAGCCTAGTCACCAGTGTTTAACCTGTTAAGCGTCCCCCCTGGACCAGATTACCGCTAACGTACTGTCACGCTTTTTTTGCCCTGAGCGGTCATTTCACTATTGATAATTTTTCAAAGTTAATATCATTTCTTTATGCTTATAATTCATATTTATAGTTAAAAGTAGGGATATTAATTAAATGGTTGAATAAAAAAAAAAACAATTAATACTACTATTATTTCCTTTCAAAAGGCTACATAATACTGAATATTCTAATGGGTTCTTTTTATCTTCAATCGTAAATCTTACGCCAGGATCAGCAACAAAAGCAAAGGGACAACTCTCTCTCTCTCTCTCTCTCTCTCTCTCTCTCTCTCTCTCTCTCTCTCTCTCTCTCCCCCTATATCGTTTCCTGTATACTTTTCATAATAATTCGTCATACATTTGTACATTATTTATCCACTTTATTCTCTCTCTCTCTCTCTCTCTCTCTCTCTCTCTCTCTCTCTCTCTCTCTCTCTCTCTCTCTCTCTCGGCGTGAAATCTCTTTGTCCAGTCATTCGGCAATGAGAAGTCATTTTCGCTCTCAGCATCGAAAGAAACTTTGTTTCTTCAATATCCTCATCACTGGAGGATTCAGAACTAGTGCTCTCATTATCAAACAGGTTATCATTATCAAATTCCTCAACAAGAATATCATTTATTTCATGTAAAGAAATAACCTTCACCTTTAGACCGCTCATTGTAAAAGGAACAACAAACAACCATATCCGCATGAACGACCAAAGCGCACTGAAAGGGAACCAGTTTTCTAACTTCAACGCTACCTTTAGGAAAATAGTTGCCAGACATCATATAAGTTTCTATTTACAGACCCCATATGCTGGGAGTGTTTCCAATTGGTGATCCTATACTTACTATACGAGTAAATGTATTATCACGAGACTGACGACTTGATAAAGGCAGTTAAAGTCATGAACGGAATATGCAGTTGAGGCGGTACCGAGTAGATCGTGGTAAACGGTTAATCACGTGGGTGACGCTTAACAGGTTAACACTAACTTTGAGAGGCAGTCTACTTCCTTTCGCCCTAGTCAGAAAGGAAAAGGCTCGAAGAAAAGTTCTCCCTGAGGTAACTCTTTTCGGGGCCGAAGAGAACGTGGTCGCGGAAACAAATCTGCAGGACCCCGCAAGCAAAGAGGAGCTCCAATTAGGAGGCAGACTTTATCACTTTCGGGATCGCTGGACCTTCAATCCCTTGGCCCACAGCCTAATAACGAATGGACTCTGGTGGAATGGAACAGAACTCCACCCCTTTTCCAGAATTATTTCAACACTCCAACCCCTCGTTAGAAGAATATACCTCAGAACTCTTGAACTAGAAGGTAATAAGGAAAGCGAAGTCCATCAAATTCCAGGGAAGGCTGTTTTGTGTTCCCAAGAGAGATTCAGACAAACTCAGAGTCATTCTAGACTTGTCTCCACTCAACAACTTCATTGAGAACAACAAGTTCCGGATGCTTACTTTGCAAGATATAAGGACCCTTGTACAAAAAGGGGCGTACACAGTCTCAATAGACCTAGCAGATGCCTACTGGTATATCCAATAAATTGCCCTTTATCCTCCTACCTAGGATTCAAGCTACAGAAGAAGTTTGTCTTCAGAGCAATGACCTTCGGACTGAACACAGCCCCAAGGATATTCATAAAACTAGTAGACAATCGTCCAGCAAATACGCTCCGAAGGAGTTCAAGTAGTAGCATATTTAGACGATTGGCTGGTATGGGCAGCATCCAAGACTTCTTGTTTGCAGGCAGTTAACAAGGTGATCCAGTTCTGGAACACCTGGGCTTCAGGATCAACCGCAAGAAGTCTCACCTTGAATCTAGCTCAGAAGTCCCAATGGCTAGGAATCCAATGGGACTTAAAGACACACCACCTCTCCATTCCATCCAAGAAGAGGAGATAGATAGCGGGATCTGTCAGGAGACTAATCCGTCACAAGAGGATTTCAAAACGGCAACAGGAAAGAGTATTGGGCTCTCTCCAGTTCACAGCAGTGACAGACCCTCTGCTAAAAGCACGTCTAAAAGATGCGTCAGGAGTCTGGAGAAGATATGCATAAAACGCTCAAAGATATCGACTAAGGTTGACCCCGACCCTGTTACACACGCAGTTAAGGCCGTGGTCAACAGCCAAGAGCCTAGCATGGACAATTCCCCTGCAACCACCACAACCATCAGTGGTGATACACACAGACGCCTCCTTGCAAGGATGGGGAGGCCATTCTCACGAGAGAAAAGTGCTAGGGAATTGGTCGCACCAGTTCAAAACCTTTCCTATCAACATTTTGGAATCTCTGAAGCTGGACTGATGTTGAAGAAACTATCCCCTTGCAGAGCACTCCACATCAGATTGGTCCTTTACAACGAAATGATAATAAAATGTCTAAATCGACAAAGCTCGAGATCACCTCACATCAACCATGTGATATTTGGCACCTTCTACCTGGCAAGGAAGAAGGTATAGCACCTATCAGCAGTTCACCTGCAAAGGTTCCGCAACGTGACGGCGGACGCTCTATCCAGGCGAAACCCCATAGAGACAGAATGGTCCCTAGATGCAGTCTCATTCTCCTTCATCTTGGAAAAAGTCCCGGAACTGCAGATCGACCTCTTCGCAACGAGCGACAACAAGAAACTACCTCGGTACTTAGCCCCTTATATGGACCCTCAAGCAGAGGCGATGGACACCATGTCCCTCGACTGGAACAGGTGGAATCGCATTTACCTGTTTCCACCAACCAATCTCCTGCTAAGAGTCCTCGACAAGCTAAGATCCTTCAGAGGGATAGCAGCAGTAGTGGCCCCAAAGTGGCCCAAAAGCAATTGGTTCCCTCTAGTTCTAGAGTTGAAACTGAGGCTGTTTCCTCTGCCGGATCCAGTATTATCTCAACTGGCCTAGAAGTCGACTGTCTACGCTTCATCCTCGAGAACCAATAACCTACTGTATATCTCAGGATTTTCTCGCCCTAGCGGCCAACAAAAAGTTTGGAGTCTCGAAGGATAAAGTTGACTTCATCGAAGAGTTTAAGTCAAGTTTGACTTGGAGACAATATGAATCGTCTTGGAAGAAATGGGTTTCCTTTGTGAAAACAAGAAAACCGTCAGAAATATCGAAAGATTTCTGTCTTGCATTCTTGATATACCTACATGAACAAGGCCTGGCTTCTACTACGATTACCTCGTGGAAGTCGGCCCTGGCTAGACCACTTCTGTATGCCTTTGAAGTGGACCTCTCTAGTGAAATCTTTAATGAGATTCAGAAACATGCACTAGACTCAAGGCAGCAACCCTACCAAAGCCCATCACGTTGTCTTTGGACAAAGTTTTGCACTATGCTTCGAACCTAAGCAATGAGGATTGTACTCTAAAGGATCTAACACAGAAAGTCCTGTTCCTGTTTGCAATAGCCTCTGGGGCTAGAGTGAGTGAAATAGTGGCCTTATCCAGAAACGAAGGCCATATTTAGTTCCTAGACACAGGAGAACTGAACCTCTTTTCTGATCCTGCCTTTCTTGCCAAGAATGAGCTACCCACTGAGAGGTGAGGTCCTTGGAGAATTTGCCCACTGAAGAGAGATTCGTCTCTGTACTCAGTAGAGTGTATTAAGGTCTATCTTCGAAGAACTTCAGATTTCAAGGGAGGACAGCTCTTCAGGGTGAAACTTTAGGATCAAACCTATCCCTAAGACAACTGAGAGCGAAGTTCACCTACTTTATCCGCAGACCGGATCTTGACAGTACACCCGCAGGTCATGATCCAAGGAAATTTGCTTCTTCGTTGAACTTTTTTCAACATATGGACTTTGAAAGACTCTGCTTGTACACTGGGTGGAGATCATCCAAGGTCTTCTACAAACACTCTGCAAAGCAAGTACATGAAATAAAACATCTTGTGGTGGCGGCTGGTAGTGTTATTAAACCCGTCGTCTAGTACTGCAATGAACAGTGGACTATGTTGGGACTTTATAGTGCATCGGGCGCATGGGTACACTTACTTCTAGTGCAATTCACAACGATGATTAACATACTGTTCCATATAGGTGCATATCTGACCAATAGCACCAGTGCCGGGTGAACGTTTGCATCACAGTGTTTATGCATTTCGAAAAACCTGTACAAGTAAGACAGATTTGGTTTCACATCTCCATTTAGTGGCATTATTCCGATAATGAAATTACATATTTTTTGTACAGGAAAAAAATATGGACCCTGATGTGTTTTGATTAATGCCAGATCAGATTCATACTGTATTGTAACTACATTTGATAATTTAGTTACAAAATAAAATACTAAAACGTATTTGCTTCTTATTACTGCTATCCCAGTTACAGACAAATAAAACATGCCAGAGTTTTATTTAATCCCTATAGGGGCATAGAACTTGAAATCAGGATACAGATTTTCATGGTAATTGAAGGGTAAGCTTTAAAAGGTTTACTTTTTGTTCCTACGGAAACTCAGACCTTGAATCCTTATTGTCGATATTTACACTTTCCCTGCAGTGGGCAGGAAGCACTAAACCAACTCCAGGCTTAGTGGAAATGACTATAACCTGGAATTTCATATACAGGTCTAGTAGACCAGATAAGGAAATCCATTCAAGGTAGAAGGCACATACACATACCCACAGCTATAGTAATTTCAAGTTAATTCTCTATTATGCTTCCATCAGGACGACATGGCCCGAGCCCAAAAAAAGATTTTGAGCAAAGTGAAAAATCTATTTTTTGGTGAGAGTGCCATGTTGTTCTGATGGACACACCCTTTTGCTGACCCCTCCCAATATTACTTTATCTGTTGCCATTTCCGCTTAACGACAAGAAAAGGAATGGCATCGTAGTAGTAATAGGGAAGGAGGTCCACCGGGTACCTAGAACGGCACCCCCTTCTTTAGCCACTCTTCCATCTTACATCAAAGAGTTAAACCTACTCGGGTGAAGATTGCTATGTGTCGTATCTAAAACTAAGTCCCCTTATATTATATGATATCCTTAATTGAATACTCGCACCAGGAGTTAGAATCCTGGAGTCCTTCGTTTTATTTCTCTAGGAGTATCACTGTAGCAAATATCCCCTAGAAGGCTACGTAAAGGAACCCTCACCCAAAAATGATTTTTCACTTTCCTCAAAATCTGTTTACTGTACATGGTTCTTCTGAATTTTCATCCATGGGAAGCTATTGAAATGCTTGTCTAAGATCTAACTTAGAAAATACATTACATACTGACATAGTTGCAAACATGTCTTTTGGATTTGGTATTGGATGTTGAAGTTACCTGAAGCTGTGGATTCAATGTTACCTTGTAATCTCCACATAACCTAACCTGACTGTTTTTCTTCACAATAGGAGCTAATGGTGTAGCCTGATCTGAGTATGTAACTTTTCTCAAGAACCTTCACTTTCTAACATTTTGATTTCTGTTTCAACTGCATTTTTCAGTGCATATGGTACTGGTCTTGGAGCAAAAAATCTAGGAGTACTAACTGATTTCATAACTAAAATTCCCTTTGCATTTTTTACAGTACCAACTTTATCTTCAAATGCTTCTTAAAACTCTGATAGAATATTATCCACAAAAACTTCATTCTTGTGTTCATTCAAAATACTAAGCCAATCTAATTTTATATAATGTAATCAGTCCAAACCTAGTAAAGTTTGTCCTTTACTTTTCACTACCGTTAATAGCATGCTGTGTAACTTCTAATCTTTATTTGTTTCGTAACTGAAACACAAACCACGCTATTTACATGGGGTAATTACTTCGGCGTAGCTGAATGACGAGCCATAAAAGTTTTAACGAGGGTTTACTACCCTGCCGCTAGTTAGCGGGGGTAGGGAGGGGTAGCTAGCTACGCCCCCCCCCCCCCTCACACACACCGGTGAATGCTTCACTTTACTTTTGGCTCGGGAAGAGAACAGACCTGTCTGCGCTCTCCCTCGCTTTGACTGCCATAATTGATCTGTTTTTGCTTTCTCTTCTTTCAGTGTGCTTGAAGTTGGCCTCTACTACCATGCGCACTTGCCTTGGACATCCCGGCCGCCCTTGTGGGACCTTTATGACGGCGGTCGATACCGATCCCTACTCCTTATGTCCTCACTGTAGGGGCCAGCGGTGTGATAGTGGTAATATATGTATTGAATGTAGGGAGTGGTCTACCTCCCAGTGGGAGAGGTTTGCCCGGCGCCGGAAGAAGAAGGCTAAAAGGGATCTTTCTCCTTCAGAGGCTTCTCTGAAGAGAGAAAATTCCAGGACTTCTTCTTCCGTTGCCCTTTCCTCCTCCGAAGCTCCCCCTCAAGCGGTCTCTTCCGAGAGGCCGGCGGGTGGTAGCGTAGACTGCTTTGCTGTTGACCGATACTAATCATGTCTAATCATGATTTGTTTCAGCTTTGGGCTTCCTTGGGGCTGCAGGGTTCGTCCTCCAAGGAAGCCCTGTTTGACATGATCAAACTTGGTGCAGCCGTCAAACAATCGCCAACTACAGCAGGGATAGATCCTCTGTCTGTGGTTGATGTTGTTGTGACGGAGTCATCTCGTGGGTCAAGTCAAACCAACGTTCCTGTGGCTGAGGTAGCTGACGGCTTAGAGTCCCCCTCCGAACACCCTTCGAGGGAGGATCTAAGCCCCACGGTCTCTCCTGCCGGTGATTCTCCCCCTCGGGGGAGTTCACTTACAGAGACTCCTCTTCGGAGGCCCCTTGATGGTCAGCTTGCTGATCCCACGGCCCCTCGTGGGCATATAAGGCTGCCGTAGAGGCCTTCCTTCCCCTCACAAGGGGGTTAGGAGGCACCTCTTTGGCTCGTCGTCGCCACATTCCTCTGCGGAGGAGACAACTCGCCGTTCGCCGATCCTGCCAGCTACCACCTTAGACCTCTCCGGGGATCGTTCGCGATCACCTTCGGATGATGGTTGTCTCCCTCCAGACCTGCTGATTTGCCGTCAACCTCTATTGTTCCTGATGCGCGTGACGCGCCACCTGATCCTGCCTCTGCGCATTCTCCGGGCCCTTCGGGGCTGAAGGGTCTTGAGCGCAAAACCGCGCCTCTCGCCCTCAAGCGCCAGGTTCTTCCTGTGCGCCCTCCTGCTGCCGTCGTCGCTGTTCCTGCTGTTGCCGCTGTTCCTGACTTAGCGCCACAGCGCTCACCCACGCGCATGCGCGCCACCGTTCCTGCTATGCGCCAGGGTTCCCCTACGCGCCCACGTCCTTCTGCGCCCCGGCGCCCTCCAACAGTTCCTGTTACAGCACGCCAGCGCTCACCTGCGCACACGCGCCCACCGACGCCCCAGCGCCCACCTGCGCACACGCGCCCACCGGCGCCCAGCGTCCACCGGTTCCTGCCTCGTCGCGCGCAGTCCAAGAGGTTCCTTCGCTGGTGCACAGTAGCTTCCTAAGGGTATATATAACTACAGTAGATATTCCCAGAGAATTAATCTAAAGGTTTCACAGAATTCTAACTTCTGGCGCGAGTACCCATAAGGTTTCTCTTTAGGATATCGTTTAATAACAGGGGACGTATGCTTGACACGCCACATAGCTATCTGCACACCACATAGCGTTTACGCTTCAAGGGGGAAGCTGGTGGCAAGTTATGGGAGGAGCCGTTACAAAGTTCTCCCCCTCCGTTACTGTTATGGTACTCGGATTACGTCATAAACGATGCCATGTTGGCTGCCATCTTGGCTGACATCATAACCGTGCGCCTTCTCCATTCCTTCTCTTGTAGCGTCTATGACCAGGTTTTTTTCCCAGTTGTTCGTTATTATCTACCAGCATGTCGTAATCTTCAGCCTCTTCTGCCCCTGGAACGTTGAGTACCATATTCTTATATTGTATAAATCAGCTCTGGCCGTAAAGTAACGCCTTTTCATCTTTAGATGCTGTGTTTTGTGGCAGAGCTGTTGTCTAAACCGGAGGCGTCCTGACGCTGGTGTTCGCTTCGCATGCTTTATTTAGTTAGCCAGAACAACATTCCTGGTTTCATAACTAATTATCAATATTAGTTATTTAGTCTTCATTGCTAGGAATTAGTTATATTATGCCGATAGTATTCGTTATTTCGGCGAGTGTAGGTAGCCGAATTTATGACGCTAGAGTTGCTAGCCCATCCCCTAGGCTCGATAGCCTAGGCGTTTTAGTTTACTTTCATGCATGATATAATAAGTGTTCCTGGTGTTTCACTAAGGTGATCTCTCCTCCCTCTGAGGTAGCCTGGGCTACATCCTAGCCCTCCTTACCTTGAATCGTATTCAAGTGAGGTTAGGCTAGGATTTTCTTTCCCTGCCCAGAGCCATAGATCATGAGCTTTGAGTTGGGGTCAGAACCTCAGAGTATCAGTCGTTTGCCCCCAGCTACCCCATTAGGTGAATGAACTCTTCTTTTGGTCTCTGCTGGATGGCAAAAGGGGGGGGGGGGTTGCTCTGCCCTCCCCCCTAGGCCACACCTGGTAGGGTTGCGACCCTTCCTCCCTTTGGCCTAGCGACTTTTCCTACACCTGCCTTCTCCGGGCTAGGGGATATGCTTCCCATAGCCTAGGTTAGGCAGGCCTTGGGATTCTGTTTCTGTATAGTTTGGGACGGCACGGCCATGCCGTTCTTGTACTGTACTAACCTACCCTAGGCTGGAGAATGAATTCTTCCTATACCTGGGATAGTGCCGGTACTGAAACAGAACCCCCTTTTAGAGTGTTGGGGAAGGCTCACACCAACATCCACACTCCTTCTCAGGACCCTTTTCCCCTCCCCCTCTGTCCTTTGTTGATGGCCTAGCCATCGCACCTCTGTCCACCGTTCTACAACTCGACCAAGTGCCGGTGGGTTGTGGGGTCGGCCCGGTCTTTTCGCCTGCTAGTCCGAACTGCTAAGCTTCCCGTATATAGTTGAACAATGGGATAGCGTAACGACAGGTCAGTCTGCCGGAGGAAGACCTCCCTGCTATCTTAGAGTGTTCTTCGGTCCTCCCTTGGACCGCCATCCGCAACCCTAGCTAACTGCCGGCTTAGTTGCGGCTGGATGGAAGCCTGATCATACTCTTCCTTCCATTTGAACCCTTTTCTCGAGAATGGCGAGGTTAGGGTAGTGAGCTGCCGCCCCTCCCTCTTCCTTCCTCTATGCTTTCTCTCTCTCTTAATTAAGTGCCGGTCCACTGTCGCACAACACTGCTAGCAACAGCCGACAGCTTAGCCTAGGTCTCCTCTCTGTCTCATAAATTGATGTCAGGATTGGAGGACCTACAGCCGGTTGCCTGCCGACTGTCGGCAGCCATCAATTCCCGAGGTTGTCTCCCTTTCCCCGCCACATAGACTGATGGCTGGAAGGAGTTACCCTCAATCGGAGACTTGCCGGCGCCCGGTGTGCCTCCGACTCGTCGGCAGGCTGCCAGCTCCAGGTAATTCATATTAATAAAGTGGACTGTCACCTTACTCTACCCAGCCGGCAATGCGCCGGCAGTGTCTATTGTATGGCTGTATACGATAGCCAGTACATCTATGGTATAGTACATACCCTAGACAGAAAACTATGGTGTATAGTTATGCAGTAAATACTTTCTAGCATATTCTGTGCATCCATGCGCAGTCCCTTGCCGGAACCTATTCGAATTGGGGATAATTATTTCCCCTTTTCACTATGCTGAATGAACTCAGCTCTCTCCCTTTCACCACTGCTAATACCTCGGAGGAAGTACTAGCTGTTACTCTATCCCTACAGGATAACTCCCCCCTTGGGGCTTACTCGAATGAAAGCCCTAGAGTTAGTAGTGGTGTAAGGTCGCGGCAATTGGCTGGGGGTGATTCACAAGTATGTGTCTTTCCTGCTTCATTTCCAGCTTGCCTATCCTAAGCTTACACTTGGAGGGGAGTCTTATACTGTAATTGAGATTACTTTAAGACTGATCTAAGATTACTTTAAGTCCATAGTTATAGACTTCCAAATACTCATGTACTCCTTTCTTCTTTACAGGAGGAGTAGATCCGGTGTGTGAGCGCCTTTTGCAGCGTTCGGCGCTGTGACTTCTACGGCCACCTGGCGTGCCGAACCCACGCCAGCTGCTCCGTCACCCAAGTATCTCTGAGATATTGGGACCCGCAGGTTTGCATAGTTTGCAAGGACCTGCTCAACAAGGCGTTCGAGGCTCCCCCGTCAGCGGAGTCAAGGGACATCGCTTGCAAGAAACTATGCAATTGGGTGCGTGGTTTCCAGAAGAACGCCACGGGGCCCTATCTCCATAGTGAGAAGATGAGAGCTTTGCTCTTCCCTAAGGCATCTGCGGATGCCGTCATCCCCAAACCGGAGATCCCCTGGGTCCAACTGCCGGTTGATCCAGATGTTTTGGATGCACTCCAGGACATCCACCTCGATGATGATGAGCGGATGTCAGAGGTGTCGGATACCACTGAGAGGACCCTGATGGCCGAGGGTCGAGAAGAGGAACCTACAGAGGCTCCTGACTCCGAAGAAGAAGGCGCCCCTGCACCCTCTATCACTTCCGTAGTCATCTCGGATCCAGTCCCCTCTACATCGTCCACTCCTATGCCCACAAGAGCAGACACACCTGTGGATAATTTCCAAGCCTTGATTGCGGTCCTCGATGAGAGGCTCCACCAGAGGGACGAGGATTTCAAAAAGGAAATCCTCCGTTTAACGAAGCAACCTCAGAGGAAGATCACTGTGAAGGACCTTCCAGCCTGCTCTGTGACGAACCCATGGAGGCATGCCGAGCACATGCCTATCACTAGTGGCGGGATCTTCGTAAACAACTAGCTAAGCACCGTCCCCGTTGAAGAGGTGGAATTCTGGCCTAGCTTCGAGGCATATCCGGACTGCTGCATTCGCCTCAAGTCAGAACCCGTTTCCAAGGAGGAAATCGAGCCTAAATAGGTCTTGTGTTTGACCACGCAAAGGCTCAATCTCTGCTACACCAACTCCAAGGTGCCGGCCCGGAGCAAGAAACACCCGTCTTTTCTTGCTCCCACCACCATGGTCTTCCCCTTCGCGGAGAAGTCCCTCCTAGCAGTGTTGAAGGCGGTGGAGGAAGGGAAACCCTGCCCTACATTGGAGGAATGTAGGCCCCTCTCCCTCGCCCTACCCCCCAACAACAAGAACTGGAAAGACATCCAGTTAACTTTCTCTGTGGGAAAGTTGGAGGCCGACATCGCTGGACGTAAGTTCAGCGAGAACATCCCCAAGCTCTACGAATATATTCTTCGTCGGGAGCAGGACACGAAAGAGAGGCTGGCCGCCTCCCTTTCCCTCCAGGTGCAAATGGAGACAATGGCTGGGGAACAATGGACACCAGGCTTCTACATGGTCTTGGCCAAGACCCACCTTGCTACCCTGACAAAGGACTTTTATAGCTTCATCAGGGCACGGAGATCCTACAGAGATTTCGTGTTTGCGAATGCCACCGTCAAACACGAACCAAGGAAGCTGATTTCCTCCAACATTTGGGGGAAAGATCTCTTTCCCAATGACCTCGTGAAAGAGATCGTTGACAGGGCCGCCACGGAGAACCGGAAACTTCTCCATAAGTGGGGCATGTCAGGTAAAAGGAAATCTTCTCAGGATGAGGGCCTCCAACCGAAGAAGAAATCTAACAAGCCTAGACCTCAGCAGCGTCAGGCTAAACGCTAGCTTCCGGCAACCGCTGCTCCCCAGTTGGTGGCTAAGCCCCAACAAACCTTCCAACTGGTACCCCAGCCGGTGGTGACTCAGTCACCAGCCTTCACTCCCGCCTACGAAAGGCAGTCGACTACTTTTCATCCCGGAGGTAGAGGCACCGGCAGAGACTCCTCTCGACGTCCCTCCAGAGGGAGAGGAGGAAAGGGAGCAAGCGGCCGAGGTGGTAAACCCTCGGGCAACCAGAAGCAATCAGATGCTTACGGTGGGAGGAAAACTCCGCCTTTTCCAGGATTGTTGGACCTTCGATCCTTGGGCTCACAGCATTATCAAGAACGGACTAGGGTGGAGCTGGGAAACAAGAAGGTGATCAAGAGGGTAAAGTCCACCAGGTTCCAAGGAAGACTATTCTGTGTTCCCAAGAAGGACTCCGACAAACTCAGAGTCATTCTGGACTTGTTCCCTCTCAACAAGTTCATAGTGAACGACAAGTTCAAAATGCTGACTCTTCAACACATAAGAGCCCTACTGCCTCAAAAGGCATACACAGTCTCAATAGACATGGCGGACGCCTACTGGCGCATTCCAATGAATCGCCAGACCTCCTCCTACCTAGGATTCAGGCTTTAAAGAAGACAGTACGTCTTCAGAGCCATGCCCTTCGGGCTAAACATAGCCCCAAGGATATTCACGAAGCTCGCAGAGACGATCGTTCAACAGCTACGCTTACAAGGCGTCCAGGTGATGGCTTACCTGGACGATTGGCTGGTGTGGGCAGCATCAGAAGAAGAATGCCTGCAAGCTTCCACAAAGGTGATCCAATTCTTGGAACATTTGGGCTTCAAGATCAACACCAAAAAGTCTCGATTTTCTGCAGCTCAGAAGTTCCAATGGCTAGGAATCCATTGGGACCTTCAGTCACAACGTCTTTCCATTCCACTAAAGAAGAGAAAGGAAATAGCAGGATCTGTCAAGAGACTCGTCAAATCAAAACGGATTTCAAGACGACAACAGGAACGGGTGCTCGACTCCCTTCAGTTTTCTTCAGTGACAGACCCAGTGCTACGAGCACAGCTAAAAGATGCATCGGGAGTCTGGAGAAGATACGCATCAAACGCTTGAAGAGATCTCAAGAGACCTCTGCCAACTCGGCTACGATCACTCCTCAAGCCGTGGTCGGAGGCATTGCTAGAAGGATGGGGGGTCACTCCCATCAACGTCAAGTTCAAGGAACATGGTCTCCCCTATTCAAGACGTTTCACATCAACACCTTGGAGGCCATGGCAGTTCTTCTCACCCTGAAAAGGCTGTCTGCAAATCCCTCAGTCCACATTCGATTGACCCTGGACAGCAACGTCGTGGTCAGATGTCTCAACCGTCAGGGCTCAAGATCGCCCCAACTCAACCAAGTGTTGCTGCCCATCTTCCGCCTGGCGGAGAAGAAAAGATGGCACCTCTCAGCAGTTCACCTACAAGGATTCCGCAACATGACAGCGGATGCTCTATCCAGGACAGCCCCAATAGAGTCAGAATGGTACCTAGACGCAGACTCATTCTTGTTCATCTCCCAAGAAGTCCCGGAACTGCAGATCAACCTCTTCGCAACGAGCGACAATAAACAACTTCCTCGCTACGTGGCCCCATACGAGGACCCCCGAGCGGAAGCGGTAGATGCCATGTCCCTGGATTGGAACAGATGGACTAAGATTTATCTGTTCCCTCCACCCAACCTTCTGCTAAAAGTCCTCTCCAAGCTGAGATCCTTCCAAGGAATAGTGGCCCTAGTGCCCCCCAAGTGGCCCCGGAGCAACTGGTTCCCATTGATCCTGGAGTTACAACCCAAGCTAATTCCCCTGCCGGACCCAGTTCTAACCCAACAAGTTCAGAAGTCGACTGTCTTCGCTTCATCAAAGAAAACCCGAGACCTTCATCTCATGATTTTCTCTCCCTAGCCATCAAAAAGAGGTTTGGGATCTCGAAGAAAAGCTTAGATTTCTTAGAGGAATATAAAACAAAACCTACCAGAAGGCAATACGAGTCATCTTGGAAGAAATGGGTGTCCTTTGTCAAGGCCAGAAATCCTACAGAAATATTAATCACTGAATTTCTGTTTGTCTTTCTTCATTCACCTTCATGGACAAGGCTTGGCAGCCAACACGATTTCCACCTACAAATCGGCCCTGACAAAACCCTTACTATATGCCTTCCAAATAGGCCTGTCTAGTGACATTTTCAACAAGTTGCTGAAGGCATGTGCTAGACTCAGACCCGCACCCCCGCTGAGATCCATCTCCTGGTCTCTTGACAAAGTGCTCCATTGGTGCCTCAAGTTTGGACAATGAAACTTCCCCTCTGAAAGATTTGACTCGAAAAGTTATTTTCTTATTTGCTCTCGCCTCGGGGTCTAGAGTCAGTGAAATTGTGGCATTATCAAGGGAAAAAGGCCAGATCCAGTTCACAGAAACAGGCGAGCTGACCCTCTTTCCTGACCCAACGTTTCTTGCCAAGAATGAAAAGGTGGGGTCCCTGGAGAATCTGCCCTCTGAAGGAGGATATCTCTCTGTGCCCAGTGGAGAGCCTAAAGGTCTATCTTCGAAGAACTTTGGAATTCGGTGGAGGACACCTCTTTAAAGGGGAAACGTCAGGTTCTGATTTGTCACTCAAACAACTAAGGGTGAAGATCACCTACTTTATTTGCAGAGCGGATCCTGACAGTACACCCGCAGGTCACGATCCCAGGAAAGTAGCTTCTTCCCTGAATTTCTTCCAGTCAATGGACTTCGAAAGTCTTCGCTCATTCACAGGCTGGAAGTCTTCAAGAGTGTTTTTCAAACAGTATGCGAAGCAGATGCACGAATTGAAACGCTTCGTGGTAGATGCAGGTAGTGTGTTAAAACCTGGTGTTTAGTGCTGCGATGAACTGAGTTATTTGGGACTCTAACTCTAAGGGTGTCTGTGTTGACCCTAGTGTGCAACATAGTGAAAATAGTGCCACCGAGTGACACTACGGACTGTTCTTATACTAAGGTGAAGTCACATAGACTAAAACACTTGTGCCACATGTTCCTAACATGAAGTGTATATAAGACATTCTAGAAACCCTTTATAATTCCTATGGAATTAATGTGTGTGATGGTAAGTTTTCCTTTTCAGATACCACATCTATTTATATTAATGTCCCAAGTCTAAGTAACTGATTTGCATTCCATTACAATTTACATTTATTACTTTTATGTATGCTAATTCTTATTTATGCCCAAATACAAGAATTTGCTATACTTGTGCGTCTTATTTCACCCTAATATTGTAAGAAAATACTGTTTGAGAGTTTTAATATCCCTCTATAATATGTAAATATATCTGAACAATGAAATACTATTGTTCCTTCATTTATACAAACTCATCTAGACTAAAGTAATTTGTTCCAACACGTTGTACTTACCTTATCTTCTACCTGGCTCTGGAACCGGCAGGTACTTTCTGATGCTGGGTGAGTTTCTTTATCAAGTAACTTTGAGACGAGACTTTCCATAAGTCCAATAGGACTCATCCCTGCCAGGGGGTGGGTGGGGAGGGGGGGGGGGGGGGCAGGAAGCGGTAACATAGCACATGTTTATCTGAGGTGACATATACCAGTAATGTCACAAGGTCTCTGTGGTCATTATACCAAATATTGTCTAGAAGTCAAAGGCACTATTAAAAGGGAAAAATCTACGATACATTAAATCTCTGGTACACTTCTATCAGGACGACATGGCCTAAGCCCCAAAAACGGATTTTGAGCGAAACGAAAAATCTATTTTTGGGTGAGATAGCCATGTCGTCCTGATGGACCGCCCTTTTCTCTATTTTAGGCCTTAGCAGGCCCCTTCCCAATCCTACTGTATCATGGGGGCTGGCCTCGACGCCAGAAGGAATGGAGAAGGCGCGCGGTTATGACGTCAGCCCAGATGGCGGCCAACATGACGTTGTTTATGACGTCATCCAAGTACCATAACAGTAACGGAGGAGGAGAACTTTGTAACGGGTCCTCCCATAACTTGCCACCAACTTCCCTCTCGAAGTGTAAACTCTCTGTGGGGTGCAGTTAGCTATGTGGCGTGTCAAGCATACGTCCCCTATTATTATACGATATCCTAAAAGAAAACCTTATGAGTACTCGCGCCAGAAGTTGGAATTCTGTGAAACCTTTAGTTTAATTCTCTGGGAATATCTACTGTAGTCATATATACCCTTAGGAAGCTACTGAAGGAACATTCCATCAGGACGACATGGCCTAAGCCCAAAAAGCTATTTTTGGGTGAGAGTGCCCTGTCGTCCTGATGGACACACCCTTTTGCTGACCCCACCCGAAATTACTCTATCTGCTGTCATTTCTGCTTTACAACAAAAAAAAGGAATGGCACGCGGTAGTAGCCCGGATAGGAGGTCCATCAGGTACCTACACCGGCGCCCCCTTCTTTTGCCACTCTTCCCCCTTATATCAAAGAGTTAAATCTCACCCAGAAATAGATTTTTTCGCTTCGCACAAAATCCGTTTTTTCCCTTTGCTCAAAATCCGTTTTTTGGGCTCGGGCCATGTCGTCCTGATGGAAGCATAATACCGAATTAAGGGTAGGTTCCTCTTTGTAGGGGTGCCAATCGTAATATATTTGCCAAAAATACACTAATCAAGACAGGCTAATGAAATTTTCAGGCATTATTAGCACTATAATAACGCATATTATCTGTGAGTTTTATCATCCTACAGGTAAAAAAAATGATTTTATGAAAAAAAAATGTGAAATTCAGTGCCCCTTGTACTAAAGGTTATTTGGTGATAGGTGAGAAACTACTGTCCTGAATAGAAATTCGGCCTGTAGGCATATTGGTATATCCACCTGGAACATGCACATAAAGTTTTATCAAAATAGAGCAGTAAATAAGCACATATAAAAAAAAAGGCGAGCAACAACTTCAGTGAAAGCCCCTCCGATAAATGAGCGAATAGTTAGAAATAAATAATGAGCAAAAATTCAAGTAAAGTTTTACTGTATTACAGATTCTGATTTCGAACAGAAAATATATGTTTTCCTGTAGTAAATAACGTGATTTGACCGAATTTGACCTTCATTTCAACCGCAAGCCAACAGAACAACCAATCCGACTAACTTTAAGTATCCGGACTGGTTGCTGTTATTACGGATGAAATGAAGGTGAAAATCGGTTAAATCACGTTATTTTCTACAGGAAAATATATAATTTCTGTTAAAATTATTAAATATAATGTCTTTTATTATATATATTTTGTTAAAATACTTAAATATAATGTCTTGTTCAAATTCGGTGTCACTTCACTCACGTATGTACTGCGAACGGTAACATTAGCAACGTTACCAATGGTACACAGCGTTACCAACGTTACGGTGGAATTACTAACATTAGCAATGATACGGTATTATTATCGTGTGTATTTTAAAGAATTTTTCCATATACCCTTTACACAATATATAGAAAAGTACAAAAACGGTACAGAACCTAACAAACCCACCTAACCTAACCTAGAAGTTCCCAGGTCAGAAACTCAATATAATGCCCTTTGTTATATCACTTTACTCACGTTACGGTAACGTTAGTACTGTTACGATAACATTATATATAATGGTTCTTGTTTTGCCATTAGCTTGCTTCGCTCACATGAAAATAAAACATCAAGCTCGTATGTACTGGCAAGCGGTAATGTTGAGCTGCGCACGTTAACATTATTAATGTTACGCTAACATTACCAACGTTAAATATAATGGTTCTTGTTCCTCAATTACGATCAAAGGAAAATAAAACATCACCGTCATATGCATTGGCAATCGGTAATGCTGAGCTTCGCACTCTAACAAAATAAAATAAAACTAACACATTAAAGTTAAAGAAATTAATGACTTACTTTTATGACCGTGACGACGTAACTTAGGGGTCACGGGGGTGTTGTGACTGAGTCTGTGGTGTTTTAACTGTTTTGCCTTAGATTAATACTGCGCTTGGAACACTGTAAAAGTTGGTATATTACATTACGTGATTTAAGAAAATTATCAACATTGGAATACACCAAAATGCTTTCAAGTATGGATTACTGAAGCCGTTACAATTTTCTAATACTTGGATCGTAAAATACGCAAAGACATCACTTGAACTAACAGAGACCTGGCTTGAGCAAAGGTTTCCATGGTAAAGGTGGGGGTAGGGAAATATTAACCCCCCTGTGCAAACTTTATATACGTATGGGTTCGTGATTGGTTAACGGAAAAACAACGGAGTCTAGAGAGTAAACATGAATGAACAGAATGGGAAACTTATCCAGAGCAAGTATTTATGTGAAATCTGGGAGTGACAAGGTAATAAAAAATGTATAAAAGTAATATATGAAGATGAAATGGAATGTATGATAAAACGGATTTTGAGCGAAGCGAAAAATCTATTTTTGGGTGAGATGGCCATGTCGTCCTGATGGAAGTTCCTATAGGGTAGCTTCCTAGGGTATATTACAACTACGGCGATATTCCCAGAGAATTTACCTTAAGGTACCCAGAATTCTAACTCCTGGAGCGAATATCCCTAATAAAAGAACCAGGGATATCGCGAAATATCAGAGGACGTATTCTTGACACGCCACATGGCAATCTGCACCCCGAACAGAGATAACACTTCGAAGGGGTCAATTGGCAAGAAAACGAAAACGAGAAAGAAAAAGGAGAGCCGCTCGCAAGGCTCTCTCTTCTCCCGTTTCGTAAGCGTGCATTGCGCCGATCCTGGCGCCATCTGTATTCCTTGTAGTGATACACGAGGTGCTACAGATACTGTATGTAGGGAGGGGACCTACAGCCCTTTCATAGAAAGGGAAGGGCGGGTCCATCAGGACGACATGGCCATCTCACCCAAAAATAGATTTTTCGCTTCGCTCAAAATCCGTTTTTTGGGCTCAAGCCATGTCGTCTTGATGGAAGTATACCAGAGCATTACTGTATCTGTGGATTCTCAAAACGTGCCGTACTCCCCGGAGGTATTTCCCCGGTCGACTAGACCTAGAGACCTAAGATGTTACCGTTATACATCTTTTCAACTAACCATAAAACATGTTAGAGCTTCCTGCCCCCTACAGGGAAGAGTCCTACTAGACTCTGGAAAAGTCTCGAAGAGTACATATACCTATGTATGAATAACAGGCAAGCCAATATAGTGGTCTCACCCTATATTATGTAAAGCATAGTTTGTAAAGAACCACTGCATCAATATGAAATATCGACCAGTTCTCCGTTCAATACTGTATTGGACAAAGGTTTATATCCACGTAGGAGGAAACTTGTATATCCGCCACCGTCCCCTTAGGGGATGGAGTCCTCCCGCTAAGGGAAAGCATAAACCAATGCAAAATTAGCTTGCATAAAGGAACAATCTATTAGAATTATCCCAGATAAATATACATAGAATGAATGCTCAATTATTATCAATAAATTGACACAGGTGAAGGAGACGCAAGGTTCTCAAGAACAAGTTTATTGACAGACAATAAATAAACAGGTTAACAACAATTATATATATATATATATATATATATATAAGAGGAGGATAACCAAAAATTTAAGCATACGCATGATAGTAAACAGAAACTTGTTTATCTGAAAGAAAAACATTAGTGCCACTTTTAACATACCGAGGTATCAAAGTTATAAAAGTCTGTACTACTAATCAGTCACATTAGCGTTAGAAACGCTCGGCACACATGTCTGCACTTATGCTATGTTCACCTTTGAAAGCGGAACAGTCAACGTGGGCAACCCGGTGCCCTCACACTTAGTTTGTAGCACAGTATGTAACTACACACTCACCCTGGAATTAATCGTCCCAATTAAATCCACTGTTCCTCGCAGAGTTAAACAGCAGGGTTAACGACGCAACCCACTGCTACCACAGACCTCTTTAGTTGCTCCACTTGCTTCGCATAGTGACGAAAGAACACTCTGGAAGACTTCCAGCCAGTGTATGAATGAAGATGTTCAAAATCCATACAATTAAAGAAATTTAAGGATGAGGCAACTTTCCTCGGATCGTGACCTGCGGGTGTACTGTCAGGATCCGCTCTGCAAATAAAATATGTGATTTTCGCCCTGAGTTGTTTGAGTGATAAATTTGAGCCTGATGTTTCTCCCCTGAATAGTTGACCACCCTTGAAGTCTGAAGTTCTACGAAGATAGACCTTTAGGCATTCTACTGGACATAGAGATGCATCTTCTTTCAGAGGGCAGATTCTCCAGGGACCCCACCTGTTGGTGGGTAACTCGTTCTTGGCGAGAAACATAGGATCCGGAAACAGGTTCAGCTCTCCCCCATCCAAGAACTGAACACGGCCTTCCTCTCTCGAGAGGGCTACAATCTCACTAACCCTGGCCCCGGACGCGAGTGCAAATAGGAAAATAACCTTTTGGGTCAAATCTTTTAACGCACACTCCTCATTGTTCAACAGTGAAGCGAAATGAAGAACTTTATCTAAAGACCATGAAATGGGCTTTGGAGGTGCTGAAGGTCTGAGCCTAGCGCAGGTTTTCGGAACTTTATTAAAGATCTCGTTAGCGAGGTCGACCTGGAAGGCATATAGAATGGGTCTTGTCAAAGCAGACTTACACGTTGAAATCGTGTTAGCTGCCAACCCTTGACCATGGAGGTGGATGAAGAAAGATAAGCAGAAGTCCGTCGAGATCTCCTGCGGATTCTTCGCCTTGACAAAGGCCACCCATTTTCTCCAAGATGACTCATATTGCCTTCTATTAGATTTGCACTTTTATTCCTCTAGGAAGTCTATGCTGTTTTTCGAAATCCCGAAACGCTTTCTCACCGCTAGGGAGAAAAAAATCATGAGCTGCAGGGTCCGGGTGTTCTGTAATGAAGCGCAGACAGTCGACTTCTGGACTCGCTGGGTCAGAACTGGATCTGGTAGCGGTAGAAACTTCAACCGTAGTTCCAATGCCAGAGGGAACCACACGCTGTTCGGCCACTTGTGGGCCACTATTGCCGCTACTCCCTTGAAGGATCTCAGTTTGTTGAGGACCCTCAACAGAAGGTTGTGAGGAGGGAACAGATAAATCCTGGACCATCTGTTCCAGTCGAGGGACATCGCGTCCACTGCTTCCGCCAAGGGGTCCTCGTACGGGGACACGTACAGGGGCAACTTCTTGTTGTCTTTCGTCGCAAAGAGGTCTATCTGCAGTTCTGGGACTTGACTCAAGATGAAGGAGAACGATCCTGCGTCTAGGGACCATTCCGACTCTATCGGTGTGAACCTGGATAGAGCGTCCGCTGTCACATTGCGGACTCCTTGAAGGTGAACTGCCGACAGGTACCACTTCTTCTTTTCCGCCAGTCGGAAGATGGCCAACATCACCTGGTTGAGAGGTGGCGACCTTGATCCTTGTCGATTCAAGCATCTCACAATCACCTCGCTGTCCAGCACCAACCTTTTGTGGATCGGGCGACGCGGGGAGACTTTCTTCAAAGTAAGGAGCACTGCCATAGCTTCTAGAAAGTTTATGTGAAATGTCTTGAATAGATTGGACCAAGTCCCTTGGGCCTTCTTCCGATGAGAATGACCTCCCCACCCCTCCTTCGAGGCGTCTGTCTGAATAGTCACTGACGGGGGAGGTGGCTGAAGAAGTACCGACTTCTTTAGTAGTCTGGCTTGGGACCAAGGTCTGAGAAGAGTACGTAGACGAAGCGGAACTGGTCTTCTCAGATCTTTTCGCGCGTTTGATGCATAACTTCTCCAAACTCCGGTTGCATCCTTTAGCTGTGCTCTTAGCACCGGGTCTGTTACCGAAGCAAACTGGAGAGAACCCAGTACTCTCCTGTTCGCGTCTTGATATCCTTTCGGAATCCAGAAGTCTCTTGACAGAACCCGCTATCTCCTTCCTTTTCTTCGCCGGGATGGAGAATTGGTGTGACATTAGGTCCCAGTGGATTCCCAACCACTGGAACTTTTGAGATGGAGAAAGTCGAAACTTTTTTCTGTTGATCTTGAAGCCTAGATACTCTAGGAACTGGATCACCTGCAGGGAAGCTTGCAATCATTCTGTCTTGGATGCTGCCCACACCAGCCAGTCGTCCAGGTAGGCTACTACCTGAATTCCCTTTAGGCGTAATTGTTTGAGAGCTACGCTCGCAAGCTTCGTGAAGATCCTTGGGGCTATATTTAGCCCGAATGGCATGGCTCTGAAGGCGTATAGTCTTCGTTGTAGCTTGAACCCTAGGTAGGGGGAGAGTCGACGATTGATTGGAACGTGCCAATAGTCGTCTGACAAATCTATGGAGACGGTAAATGCCCTCTTGGGCAGTAAGGTCCTTATGTGTTGCAGTGTTAGCATCTTGAACTTGCAGTTCACTATGAACTTGTTGAGTGGCGACAAGTCCAGAATGACTCTGAGTTTTTCCGAGTCCTTCTTGGGAACACAAAACAGCCTCCCTTGGAATTTGATGGACTTTACCCTTCGGATCACTTTTTTCTCCAACAGATCTTGGATGTACTCCTCCAGAACGGGGGTGGACTGTTGGAAAAACCGAGGGCACGGGGGTGGAGTGCTGTACCAGCTCCAGCCCAGTCCATTCTTGAGTAGGCTGTGGGCCCAGGGATCGAAGGTCCACCGATCCCGAAAATTCTGAAGTCTCCCTCCTACCGGTATCATCTCACTTGGACTGTTGTCCTGAGGTCTTGCCTCCCTGACCGCGACCACCCCTGAATCCCATTCCCCTTGAGGGGCGCCTAGACGAGTCTCTGGCTGCTCTTCTAGGCTTTGCTCGAAAGGAAGTTGACTGCCCTTCGAACGTTGGGTTGAATGCCGGGGACTGTGTCGACACGGTTTGGGGTAGCCACTGGAATGTGGTCGGGGTTTGTGCCACCACCTGGGGCACTGAAGGCATCGGCAATTGCTGTTGCTGTTGCTGTCTAAATGGCTTGGCCGGCCGAGAAGGTAGCCTAGTCCTCTTAGTCTTCCTCTTTGGTTGGGGACCCTCATCCGGGGAAGACTTTCTCTTGATAGACAGGCCCCACTTCTGGAGAAGGTTCCTATTCTCCGTGGCGGCCTTATCAACAACCTCCTTGACCGATTCGCTAGGGAAAAGGTCTTTGCCCCAAATGTTGGAGGAGATTAGTTTCCTTGGCTCGTGCTTCACCGCAGCCGAGGCGAACACAAACTCCCTACAAGCTCTCCTCGCCTTGACGAAGCTGTAAAGATCCTTCGTCACTGTGGCCAGATGAGTCTTGGCCACTACCATAAACATCTCATGGACCTTGGGGTCACTTGCCATCTTCTCAAGAGTGGTTTGAAGAGACATTGAGGCAGCCAGTCTTTCTTTCGTCTCGAGCTCCCTCCGCAAAAGAAAGTCAGACAGCTTAGGGAGGTTCTCACCGAACTGACGTCCGGCAATATCAGCCTCCAACTTCCCGACTGAGAAGGTAAGATGGACGTCCTTCCAGTCCTTGTGGTCCATAGGTAGGGCCAGCGACAAGGGTTTACACTCCTCCAAGGAGGGGCATGGCTTGCCAGCCTCGACTGCTTTTAACACAGCCGCAAACCCTTTCTGCAAAAAGGGGAAGGCTCTAGCAGGAGAGGACACAAAGGAAGGGTGCTTCTTACTCAAAGCAGCCACCTTTGAGTTCGTGAAGCCCCTCTCTTTCATTGAAGATGAAAGCAAAGCTTGAGCCTTAGCATGGTCCATCACTATGACCTCCTTCGGCTCTGTCTCCTCCTTTGAAGCTGGTTCCTTCCTCAAACGGACATAACAGTCCGGATATGACCCTTTGCTGGGCCAGAATTCCACCTCCTCTAGGGGAACTGAACCCAACTTATCCGACATGACGATCTTTCCGATCGTCATCGGCATGTGCTCAGCATATCTCCACGGGTTAGCATCTGAGCACAAGGGAAGGTCTTTCACGTTGAGCCTCTTCTGGGGCCCACGTGATGCTGCAAGCTTCTGCATCTGCAGTTCCATTGCAGCCGCCTTCTCATTATTCTCCTTCTGCATTTGTTGGATCATTCCAACAATGGAGGAGAGGGCCTGTCCCAGCTCTACTGGGAGAGCGGACGATGTTGAGGGAATAGGTTCAGGAACCTGAACCGGAGCAGCCGACGCCTCGTCGGCCTCTTCCTCTACAATGTCTGGGGCTTGATCTTCATCCTGGCCTTCTGCCAGGAGGTCTTCCTCCAGACGCTCGGACACGTCTGACATCCTGTCGTCCAACTGGATGTCCTGCAAGGCGACCGCGACTTCAGCATCCACCGGGATCTGAACTAGGGGGATCTCCTCTTGAGGCTGGGGAATCACTGCATCAGCTGATGCCCTGGGGGAAAGGTAAGCCCTCATCTTCTCACTTGGAAGATAAGGTCCAGAGGTGTTCTTCTGGAAGCCCATTACCCAGGCACGAAGCTTTTCCCTAGCTAAATCCCTTGATTCCGCCGTCCTAGGGGAATCAAAAGCCTCAGTAATCAGGTTAGAGCACACGGTACATACCTGAGGGTCCCAATACCGGAGATCACCCTTGGAGACAGCGCATGCTGCGTGCCTCCTACATAACTCATGTCCGCAGAAGTTCTTGCTGCGGACGTTGCAGAAAACACTTCCGCACTTCGGATGGTCCTCCTGTAAAGAGAGGAAATTTCCATGAGTATCAAGTGAACTACGTATCACTGGATATGCACAGTTTAGCATAACAAAACAGAAAGGAAAGACACACACTTGTGTTTCCTGCGCAGTAAAATGTTGCAGCCTTCCAGATAATAAAATCGTATGGTTAATCTGTCCTAGAGTAACCAATGAAAAATTTCCAGAGGAAACAGGTGTAGCTCACACCTAAGGTATGATTTTAAAATACCGGATAGTAGAAAAGAAAGAACTCACTTTCTTATCTGTAAGGCAACACCAAAGGGCTGTGCAAGACAACACAAAAGTGTTAGAAAACACAGTGTTGTAACAATACTATACTATAGTTTTCTCCCTACAGTATATGCTATACTGAAGAATACTGGTACAGTATAGAAGGTAATGTGCTGGCCGGCACTTGTCGGTCGGCACTCACCATAACTAGCTTTAAAGTATACTACTTAACAGCTATAAGGCGGCAGAACGCTGGTTCAAATGCATGTGCCGCCGGCAAACCAGAGAACTCCGACTGTCCGACTGCCGGCCACATAGGGTACAACACTAGAAGAAAACAGAATGGATGCTGGGATAAGAGAGTGTACTACCTCAAAGCCCGGCAATCCGAAAGAGTGCATACAAGGAAGGGGAGAATCTAATTCAGGCTTCCTGACCAATGTCGTCTGGCTCTACAGACAGACATGGATGAGGGACCAAGGGAGGTCCGGGGAGCACTCAAAGCAGAAGACCTTTGCCGGCCGGCACATTCTGCCAGCCGGCAAGGGACTGAGTCAACTCCACATCCTATCCTATACTAGGTCCAGATGTAGAATGACGTACAGTACTGTAACGGCTAGGCCATTACAGAGAAAAGAGGGGGAAGGGACGAAGAGGGTCCTACCAACCTTGCTTTAGTAAAGAATCACCCGCAGCCAAGAAAACTCATCTTAGCCTAAGGGAGATCCAAGGAGGGAGGCCAGCAATACTTGCCAACCCCCACTGAACCAAATTAAGGAAGGTGTTGCTACTCCCAGGGAAAGGATCTTATCCTCACCACCGAGAACAGCAACAAGGACTAGTCTGCTAGATCACAAGAAGAAGGAATCATCTCGTACAGAAACCTTCGGAAGTGACCTAAGGAGGTTAAGCCTCCTATGTCTGCGTCAGACTAGCGAAGGAGACTCTACCCCAAGCCAGACAAACACAGACTCAGACTAAGAACTCTGATGTTCTGTCCCCTCTCTGAAGCCAGACTTACTGGAACAGGAA
This sequence comes from Palaemon carinicauda, assembly GCF_036898095.1. Lineage (NCBI taxonomy): Eukaryota > Metazoa > Arthropoda > Malacostraca > Decapoda > Palaemonidae > Palaemon > Palaemon carinicauda. The sequence continues at coordinate 19,940,198 of NC_090752.1, forward strand.
GGAACAGTAACACCCTAATATAGTTGTATCGAAAGTTAATTCAGATAAACCACTAGGGTTAAGCCCAAGGCTTAAACAGAGGGAAAGGGATTGCATACCTTCTCCGAAGAAAAGAGAGCAACCGGGGAGTATGAGAAAGTATACTAAGGCCCCATAGGCAACTTAGCCTAGGCGCCAAGATAATCGATTACCTAAATCACCGAAACTCACTCGTATACTATCTTGGAAAAAATCAACATAATCTTAAATGTATAAAACTGCCTAAAGCTTCAATAAAATTTTAAAACACTCGGAAATCCATAAATCATGCAGGAAAGTACTAGGGCCAAACGACTAGGGTACATGGTCTAGCATAGGCCAGAATTGGCGAATACTTCGCCAAAACAAATAATACTAAAAGCACGAATAAGGAAATCCTATGTAACGCTAAACAGCTAAAATTATTAAAGCAAAACAGCCGGGAACGTCGCTCTGGCTAACCAAAACTCATACCTATCGAGCGACAGCGTCCAGGACGCCTCCGGTAGGCAACGGCTCTTGTAACAAAGATTATTACTATTAATCACTTGAAAAATTACCAAGAGCCTACATTTATACATAAAAGAAATAATACTCAACTTATCAGAGGCAGACAAAGTTGGAGAAAGCATAATAACTTGATTAAATCCAAGATTTTGCGAGAAACACAGGAAAAAACACCGAGTTGTTAAGCTACGCAAAAAGGAATACAGATGGCGCCAGGATCGGCGCAATGCATGCTTACGAAACGGGAGAAGAGAGAGCCTTGCGAGCGGCTCTCCTTTTTCTTTCTCGTTTTCGTTTTCTTGCCAATTGACCCCTTCGAAGTGTTATCTCTGTTCGGGGTGCAGATTGCCATGTGGCGTGTCAAGAATACGTCCTCTGATATTTCGCGATATCCCTGGTTCTTTTATTAGGGATATTCGCTCCAGGAGTTAGAATTCTGGGTACCTTAAGGTAAATTCTCTGGGAATATCGCCGTAGTTGTAATATACCCTAGGAAGCTACCCTATAGGAACTTCCATCAGGACGACATGGCTTGAGCCCAAAAATAATATTTGATGGATATATAAAATGAGGTGATTTTATAAGGTATCGGATAATAAAATGAGTAATACTGGGGTCAAACATAATATGTATACAAGGGTATTACATAACTAATCAAGTAATACACTTGAACAGAGCTGGTAGAGAGACGAATACTTACATTTCACGATTAGAGAAGAAGAAATCCTATTGGTGGAGGAAAAGTCTCTGCGCAGGGAGGCGGGGTTTTTGCGCAGAAGGTCGAAACCTCCTATGTACAAACGCAGGTACAAGAGCAACTACAACAGGCAAGTAGAATGAGAAAAATTAAATGAAAAACACTGCTAATGTTAACATGATACGCTAACATTTGATCTACATCACACGTTGGCAGCACTGGTTACTGTATTTTTTCATGAGACATAGCCTTTGCAACGGCGCCTCCAAAGTTTATCCAGCTATACTGTTTTGTATTTTCCTCCGTTTACTATACATCCAAGAAGGAAATGTGTAGAGAAGAAAAGGATTGCTTCACGTTTATATATCGTTTCCCAAGTATGTTTTCCCCACCCAACACCCCGAGTTCCCACTGCGGGTCCCCCATTATCGTAGGATATATATATATATATATATATATATATATATATATATATATATATATATATATATATATATATACATTTATATATATATATATACATATATATATATATATATATATATATATACATTTATATATATATATATATATATATATATATATATATATATATATATATATATATATATATATATATATATATATATATATATATATATATATATATATATACATGTATATATATATATATATATATATATATATATATATATATACATTTATATATATATATATATATATATATATATATATGTATATATATAAATATATATATATATATATATATATATATATATATATATATGTATGTGAAGAATTTTCTTCACTACTCTTCTTCTTCATAGTTTATACGTAGACTTTGTTATTGTTCGTGACGTCACGGCAGGGAAAAATGTGAGTGATGTGTCTTTCTTGAGCGAGTGTCCCAAGATTAATACTTTTGTGTTGTTTGTATACATTATTCTACCGTAAGTATTTAGGTACAGTATTTTAAATCTCTTAATTACAACTCAAGTCTGCTAGTCTAGGAGGTATGGTTGTCCACACACGTAAGCCCGACTTGCTAAATTACCTTTTAGTTTCATTTTTTATTCTGTATGCCAGTTGTTTAGAATTAGGATTATCTTTGCCCCCTGGAGTTGCAAGATTTCTCCTTGTATTCTAAATAAGTGTGTTGCTTGAAATTCCCAAGGCACAAGATTTTTGAGCCTGTCCTAAATGAGAGTTGGCACCTCAAGACCGTAGGCCTACCTACGCACCAAGATACGCTTTTTTTTGGGAAGGAAGGAGGACGCAGCTGACCTGAACTCGACCTCACAAACATACAGGCCACGGTACGAAACGGAGCTGCCCAGTCAGGCTCCAATGTCAACCTCGTGCTCCCACTCTCCATCACTAGCCTGTCCCCTTACACAATAACTAGCCAAGAATACGTCGTAGAAGAGGTCAAGCAGATGACCAGTGTTAGTGAATAGCTGCTAATTCTACAGCACGTCGGTTCCAGTCTTGGGGGCTAGTTGGAGAGCTTGGAGGGGGCCGTTGACTCTGCAGAATAAGTGCTGTAGGCCTAGTGAGCAAACTGAAGACCGCCACATTTAGGACACGGGCGCCCACAACATATAAAAATCTTGTGAGTTTAACTAATGGCCATTCCCCCTTTAGATAAGTTTCAATTTCTCATAAGTTAAGTTTAGGTATTATTTTGGCATTACATCTTTCGGGCTGCGTGCATGGAAATTAATGTACTCATATTTTTTTTTGATCTTGGTATTTGCTTGAGGTTACTGACCACATGTTGGGACCTCACAGCAGCCTCCGCACAAATTGTTGATCAGAATGTTTTGACTCTTATTTATTCTGTTTGAGGTTTAATCCACGAGTTAATTCCGTTTAACGTTTTCAAATTTTTGTGTTGTAAATTCACTTATTCATTTTATCATATGTAAAACTTATAATTGAGTTACTGATATTTTTTCCAATTTTTAATTTTGTTGTGTTAAAATCATTGAGTTATTTCCATCCCTTTTTCTGTAATAAATCATTTGGAATAGATTACACATTTTGGTATCTTTAACCACATTATATGAATTTTACCAATTTATACGAGGGGACAGGTCAGAAGTACCCAAGGTGTTGAGAGTAACCTACTCTAAACAGGTAAGTTGGTATCAGCGAGTGTACGCTCTTTAACTTAGTGCTTTGAAGGTGAAGATCCCCATTTAACTTTACTTTATACTTTTATACTCCACTGTTCCCCCCCTTTTTTTTTTGTCTCTAATTGCATTAACGTAAGATACCTGTACAGCATCTCACTGGGGTCACTGGGACGGAGTCGAAACAGAGCCTTAGAGTGAGATGACTCTAGCCCTGACAAAGCTAGAGTAGGCCATAAATAATTTCCAAATTAACGTGTGGAGTTCTCCGGCCTCTGGACAGTAAAATTGCCTCCTTTTGTATTTAAGGGTGAAAGGTTAGTGAACTATGGCAGTAAAGTATTAGCAGGGCGTTTGTGTCCCGAGAGTAAGTGCTCATTATCCTCCCCTGTTGAGCTTTGGGTAATTGCCGTAGGGAGACTTTCCTGGGCTAAGTTCCCACTCAACCATTCAGATAAAAATTCTCCACACGAGTGGTCCTTCGAACCGGATCTCTCACCTTTGACTTTTGGGTAATTAAATTAACGTAACCTAGCTTGATTAAGCAATAAAAACCTCGCTATACCACACTTACCCACATGCACCAGCCACATTGTAGAAAGTGTAATGCCCAGACTTGAGTTGGAACGAGAGAAGAGTTTTGTAATTTTATAGTATTTGACACACGCTTAAGGAAGACAGTGTAACCAGGTTTATTTATGAGTTCTGAGACGACAGAACTAAATATGTTCGGGTCATCGATTTAGGTTGCATGCTGCATGTTTAATATTAACTTGCGAAGTTCTATGCCCGTCGGTTCATATGATCTGTTCACCTAATTTTGGCATTTAACCAGAAAATTCCGAGACACTGGAACTAAGGTATATCACTTTCGTTGTTCAGACTTCATTGTTTACTGCTCCAGGCGAGCACCGTTCATTTTGCTCTGTTCGACTTAATTTGCCAATCTACTTTTTTCCATAATTTTGTACCTCGGTTTACCATCCTTTGTGCAAGTGCTGTAATTTTCTTACTAACCCCTCTTGTAAGCTTAACCCCGTGTCCTTGGTCACAGAACTTTTAGCGCGATATTGCTAAGTCTACAATTTCACGTAGTCACTAAAAAATTTGTTAAAGGTCGTCTTACCCATGTGTAGCGTAACCTATTTTACTTGTGATTACCACTTGACAAGTGCGTCAATAATTTTACCTTCAGCCTCAGCGTAAATTTGCACTTTTGTCCTTTTTGTGAGAAACTTTTGCGTTTAACCTCTGTGTGAGGAAAGCTTTATGTAATGTCCTCTGTTGTGAGTGAGATTTAGTTATCCTTTGCATGAGGTAATTTCAAGTTTAGCCTTAGCGCGAGTGGTGTTTAAATTGTTTTGCGATTGTTCTATTTACTTTTGTCATTTTGGTGCTAGCCTATACTGTATAGTTGTAAATTGTCATTGCCACTTACCACACTTTTTCATTGTGCATTTAACCAATCCATGGTCACTTCTTGTGCACACATAGCCGCACAAGTTTCCCAAACCTTTCGAGTAGGGTGAGTTTCCATTCCTCAGACATACCCATAAATCTTAAGAATTTATTTAACTTTGAATTTGCAAACTCCGCACATGCAAGGGTTTCATCCAAAATGTCTTTACAAATTCTTAATCTCGGTAACCCTCCACAACCTCAGGCTGAAGCTCTCAGCTTGGAGGAACTTAACTTACGGCTTGAGCAACAGGAGGTCGATTTCAAATTTCTATGTGAGGACGCAGATCTGGCCCTCCATAGCCTAAGTTCAGTAGATCTTTCACGCATGTCTTCCCCTGGGTTGGATCACTTTAGCGTTCACATCGGAGGCATCAGGGACAAACTCAATGATTACAAACAGTTTTGGCGGTCTCATTATAAACATCCGACCGTGGTGGCGAATTACCCAATGCTGGTTGACTGTGCAAAACGAATTGAAACGGCCTTCAGTAGCATTGTGTTCCATAAGACCACTGGCAACCAAGACCAGAATCAAACACCTGGCGCAAACCCGCAGACTGTTTATGTGTCCGTTGCCTCTGAGCCTGATCCCCCCATTTTTGAAGGTCGTAGGGAACGTTGGACGGGTTGGTGGAGCCTTTTCCGTCAAACCATACACGAATCTCCCAAATATTCCCCAGCGGATAAGTACAAGATCCTTCTACGGTGCCTAAGAGGACCAGCCCGGCGTCTTGCTGGAAACAGGATCTGGACAGAGGGTTTGTACGAGAGGACCATCGCTAACCTCATCCAGGAGTACAAATCCCCTGATCTTGACCGTCATTTGCTGCGTAAGAAGCTCTTTAGTATGAGCCCCCCAGCGGATGATGGCCCTGACCTCAGACGGTTTCTGATGGAGTGGAACAATGCTGAGGAAGAATATGTGCAAGTGACCAAAGCCCCCTTGTCCGAAGATCTGTTGGAGCATGCCATCCTGAGTAAGCTAAACCCCACTCTCTTGGAGACAGTTTATCGCCGTTACAATAGCACTTCCGTGTCCTTGCAAGAGTTAAAGGACGGACTATACGAACATGCACGCACAAAGGAGCTAGCCAAACTGTTGACGGAGCCAAGCAAAGACAGGCTTCCTGTTAAACCTTCTAACTCTGGAGTAAACGGCAATTCAATTACAAAATTGGCTAAGCCCTTCCATAGAGCAACCAGTGATGGCCTTAAGCCAAAGACACCATCCACACCACCCCAAAACCCAGCAAAACCCAATCAGAAGCGTGCACCGGAGCCGGCCAGAGCTCCCCCACCAGCAGGTAACCCTGTTCGGTACAATTGTGTTTTCTGTGACCACAATGGTCACTCATCAACAAAATGCCCCCGGTTCCCCGATTCAAATAGTCGATTAACGCGGTTGAACCAACTAGGCTGTTGCACTAAATGTTTTTCGACGCAACATGTTACCCGTGATTGCACCGCCCATGTTACATGCCAGAACTGCCAACGTGGTCACAAATTGCCTCTCTGCCCTAACATCTTGACCGTGGGTCACCAACCTGATGGGCCAAGAGCAGACCCACCTTCTGTTCAACTTAATCAGATAGCCTCGAGTGAGACTGAGCAAACCAATCAGGCAAACGAAATAAACCCTGCTGTTCTACCCACCTTCACTGGCGATCTAATTAATGGAAAACTTAAACACACCACCCGAGTTTTCCTGGATTGTGGTGCCTAACGCACGTTTGTTCATCCCAATGTAGTCAAGTCACTGAACCTTGCTCCTGTCGGAAAAATCGTGTTCCGACTCAACTCGTTCAACATGGACGAACCACCTCAATGTTCAGACTTGGTTCAGTTCAATTTGAAAATCGGTCGCCGCAAGCATAAGGTCGTTGCCATTGTCAACCCGAACGTGGGGAAGAACATAAGGACGCCTGGATATACCCATGCAGTTCGCACTCTAGAGGCTAGTGGTCTACGTCTTGCAGACAGGCAGCCAGATGACAATGCCACTGGCATAGAGATCATCCTCGGAGCCGATTACCTTCCCCGACTCCTGAAGCACACTCAGAACATCAAGGGTGTCAACTTGTTCAGTACACCAGGTGGATATGTGGTTTGGGGAGAGCTGCCAGATTGGTCACGAGAAGGGACAGAACCCCCAGAGGTTGATAGTCTGTCGCTCACACTAAACCGCATCAGCGTAACAGACCCTGTGGGAGTAGAGCCCCCCGTCGAGAATCTTTGGAAACTCGATGCTGTGGGCATAAGCAATGAACCCTTCAGCCATCTTGAGGCACAGGCCGTTGATCTCTTCAAGCGTACTACACGGTACGCAAACGGAAGATACACAGTGCAACTACCCTTCAAGAGTGATAGCCGACCAGAGATAAATTTTGGTAGGGCTTTTGCCCAGCTGATGTCCCTTGAAAAATCTAAAGACCCTCAGTTATTCATCAAGTACCAAGCCATCCTTGACGAGTACATGAAGGAGGGCTTTATCGAGCCAGTCGAGCTAGAACCTCATAATGACGGTCAAATGCACTACCTACCCCATCATCCTGTCCTCAAAAATTCCACCTCCACACCAATGCGCATAGTATTCAATGCCTCGGCTAAATCGGGACCAAATTCAAGGTCTCTGAATGAATCCTTGTACACCGGGCCAAACTTGGCCTCAAAAATTCAGTCCATGATCCTCCGGTTTAGGGAAAAGCCATTTGGTTTGACGGCAGACATCTCTAAGGCTTTCCTGCGGATTGAAATCGCTGAAGAACACCGTGATTACTGTCGGTTTCTTTTCTTTAAGGACTCCAGTATGTCTGAAGTCATTGCGTACCGCTTCAAAGTGGTCCTGTTTGGGGCCACCTCGAGCCCATATTTGCTCAACCAGACAATCCAACACCACCTGGATGCTCAAACGAGTAGTCTTGCCTCACAGCTTAAAACAAGCTTCTACGTTGACAATTTTCAACGTTGCTACGACTCGCCCACGGACATCCTTAGTGAAAGACAGTCCATTGAAAAAATTATGCTGGAAGCCAATATGCCCCTTGCCAAATGGACCACTAATGCCCCCATCTCGGGAGACTTCACCGAAACGGGCCCCCAAGATTACCTCGGTCTGGACTGGAACACCACGGATGACACATTAGCCGTCAAGCTCCCCTCAGGACTGATGTTAGAGGACTACTCACACGTCAACACCAAGAGGAAGGTTGTCTCTCTGTTTTCTTCCATCTACGACCCTATTGGCCTGATCTCGCCGGTCACTATCCTCGGCAAACTCTTCATTCAGAAACTCTGGATGATGGATCAAAGTTGGGATTCACGCCTGAGCGAAGAATTGATCCGCGAGCTTGGTGCCATTCTTAAAAAATACAAGAGTCTTGAGAACATTAAGGTGCCTCGAAATGCACATCAGGGTCACCAGGCTGCATTACATGTGTTTGCAGATGCCTCCAAGCAAGCCTTTGGAGTGGCTTGCTACGTGGTCACAATTGAAGGTAAATGCCAGCTCCTCACAGCCAAGGCACGAGTTACCCCTAAACGTATGCTGGAATTGGACGAGAGTCAGTCCATTCCCAAGCTTGAGTTGACCGCACTCCTGTTTGGATGCCGACTAGCCCAGTATCTGATAGAATTACGTCCAGAAACATACGTCTCTACGACAGTGTGGTCCGATGCCTCCACGGCCCTGCAGTGGGTACACAGCCGGCAGAGCACGTCCCCATATGTTCTCAATAGGGTTGAGGAGATAAACCGTATAAGGTTGAACTGTCGGTTGCTTCTCAAGCATGTCCCCACGTCCTGCAATCCCGCCGACCTGGCGTCGCGGGGAGTAGCCGCCAAAGTCGTCCTCAAGTCCAACTTATGGCTTCATGGACCAGCCTGGCTGATCGACGTCTCAGCTTACCCGGACCAAAGCAGATTCCCTACTGAATGGGAGATAAAAGCTTGTCCCATCAGACTTTTGCCACCGCAAACTCAAAGATTTGCTCATTTCTCATCTCTTGATGAGGCAGTTAGGAGCTATGCAGCCTTGCTGCGCCTGACGAGCGGATGGGCCGAGCACAAATTCCCCCATTTAGTCCAAAGGTTCCCACGAAGACCACTTACCGCCATCATTCGTGTGTCACAGGCGGCCAGTTACCCCCAAATATTACGACAATTGCAAGGTAAACCCGCCTTGTTGACGTCCGATGAACGAGCCTTTATCGGACAACGGAAGCCCTATATTGACAATAACGGTGTTCTAAGAGGCCGATCCCGCCTCAGTGATGCACCCCCGGAGTCCAGCTACATGGACCCCATTCTCCTAGAGTCCCACTGTGCTCTCTGGAAACTTATTGTTGAGCATTGGCATGAAGTGCTGCTGCACTGTAACACCTCCACTCTTCTTGTCCACTTGCCCAAGGAATTTTGGGTTCCCCGAATGCGCCAGCAAGTAAAGAAGATTCTCAAACGGTGCATACATTGCAAAAGAGTACAAGGCCAGCCGTACCCAAGCCCACCGTTAGCTCCAGTCCACCCTAACCGCCTCAATGCTGAGGTCCCTTTCAGAGTAACTGGACTGGACTACACTGGCGGCTTCAAGGTACATCATTCACATGTGGACATGGTGTACGTACTGCTGTTTAGCTGCGCTGCCATGCGGGCAGTAGCTTTAGAAACTACTACTTCCTTGACAGTTGTGGAACTAGTCCAAGCGATACGAAGGTTCGCTGCCCGATTTGGGATGCCACAGTGCCTTGTGTCTGACAATGCCTCAACCTTTCAAGCTGGCCAGACACACTTGACAGAACTCATGCAACACCCTGTTATCGACGGGTTCAAACGGGCCCACAACCTCACTTGGAAGTTCATCACTCCTTGAGCCCCGTGGCAAGGAGGGTTTTACGAGCGCTTGATTGGGTTTACCAAACTCAACTTGCGCAAAGCCACTTACCGTTGCCACCCTACGTATGATGAGTTTGTGACCTTGGTCCGAGAAGTAGAATGCGTGGTGAATGATCGGCCTCTAACATATCTGGATGCTGACGACCCCACTGATACGCCTTTGACCCCAAGCCACCTACTCTATGGTCGAACCCTCTCATTAGCACCTCAAGTCCACCTGGCTGACTTGACTGATCCTACTTTTCGAGAAGGGGACATCCTCCGCAAAGATTACCAGAAGCTGACCAACATGCTGCAAACATTCCTGAAGAGGTGGAAGTATGACTATGTCAGTTCCCTTCGAGAACGACACCAGAAGTCTAGTCGCCTCCACCCGAACATCCCTAGAGTTGGAGATTTATGCTTGTTGATTCTGGACGAGGTCAATCGAGAGGAGTACCCTTTGACCCGTATACTCGAAGTATACCCAGGTCGAGATGGACACATTAGAACAGTCAAGGTCTGCTCTGCAAATGGAGAGTATGTACGTCCAGTCAACCGACTCATACCTTTGGAGGTCAACGAAAATAGCCAAACACTATCCGAACCAAGTGAGGAGGAACCTCCTAACACCCCTCCCCTCGAAAATCTCGACAGTCCTCCTAGAGACCAACTGGCCGAGAGAAATGATGAGACCACAGCCGAAGCTAGTCATCGCGGCGCCCCGCCACGACAGGCCTACACGGGCCTCTGCTGAACGTGCACGAGCCCTATTCCAGGAGATCTTGTAGTGGCTTTACATAGTCTTCCTCAACCATGTGAAGGACTGCTGAAGTTTTTGATTTGTCCTTCCCTCCGCTCTTATCTTGCAGTTGTAGTTACCCTTTGTACTAAGTCACAGTTAACTCTGTTTTACTTCCGCTTGTATACGTACCACTTTTGTTTGACTCTCGCTTGTAAATCGTACTTCGCACTCATCTCGTACGCGGTTGCGGTTCAACTTAATGCCAATTGCTGACATAGCATAGCGCAACTAGTCACATTCATTCTTTATTCATTTAGTATACTCATCTCATATACTAACACCTAATCCACATTGCATTAGTCTACACTAACCCTTCTCCTTTTCCTCCCTTTATCCCCAGGGTGTGAAGAATTTTCTTCACTACTCTTCTTCTTCATAGTTTATACGTAGACTTTGTTATTGTTCGTGACGTCACGGCAGGGAAAAATGTGAGTAATGTGTCTTTCTTGAGCGAGTGTCCCAAGATTAATACTTTTGTGTTGTTTGTATACATTATTCTACCGTAAGTATTTAGGTACAGTATTTTAAATCTCTTAATTACAACTCAAGTCTGCTAGTCTAGGAGATATGGTTGTCCACACACGTAAGCCCGACTTGCTAAATTACCTTTTAGTTTCATTTTTTATTCTGTATGCCAGTTGTTTAGAATTAGGATTATCTTTGCCCCCTGGAGTTGCAAGATTTCTCCTTCTATTCTAAATAAGTGTGTTGCTTGAAATTCCCAAGGCACAAGATTTTTGAGCCTGTCCTAAATGAGAGTTGGCACCTCAAGACCGTAGGCCTACCTACGCACCAAGATACGCTTTTTTTTGGGAAGGAAGGAGGACGCAGCTGACCTGAACTCGACCTCACAAACATACAGGCCACGGTACGAAACGGAGCTGCCCAGTCAGGCTCCAATGTCAACCTCGTGCTCCCACTCTCCATCACTAGCCTGTCCCCTTACACAATAACTAGCCAAGAATACGTCGTAGAAGAGGTCAAGCAGATGACCAGTGTTAGTGCATAGCTGCTAATTCTACAGCACGTCGGTTCCAGTCTTGGGGGCTAGTTGGAGAGCTTGGAGGGGGCCGTTGACTCTGCAGAATAAGTGCTGTAGGCCTAGTGAGCAAACTGAAGACCGCAACATTTAGGACACGGGCGCCCACAACATATAAAAATCTTGTGAGTTTAACTAATGGCCATTCCCCCTTTACATAAGTTTCAATTTCTCATAGGTTAAGTTTAGGTATTATTTTGGCATTACATCTTTCGGGCTGCGTGCATGGAAATTAATGTACTCATATTTTTTTTTGATCTTGGTATTTGCTTGAGGTTACTGACCACATGTTGGGACCTCACAGCAGCCACCGCACAAATTGTTGATCAGAATGTTTTGACTCTTATTTATTCTGTTTGAGGTTTAACCCACGAGTTAATTCCGTTTAACGTTTTCAAATTTTTGTGTTGTAAATTCACTTATTCATTTTATCATATGTAAAACTTATAATTGAGTTACTGATATTTTTTCCAATTTTTAATTTTGTTGTGTTAAAATCATTGAGTTATTTCCATCCCTTTTTCTGTAATAAATCATTTGGAATAGATTACACATTTTGGTATCTTTAACCACATTATATGAATTTTACCAATTTATACGAGGGGACGGGTCAGAAGTACCCAAGGTGTTGAGAGTAACCTACTCTAAACAGGTAAGTTGGTATCAGCGAGTGTACGCTCTTTAACTTAGTGCTTTGAAGGTGAAGATCCCCATTTAACTTTACTTTATACTTTTATACTCCACTGTTCCCCCTTTTTTTTTTGTCTCTAATTGCATTAACGTAAGATACCTGTACAGCATCTCACTGGGGTCACTGGGACGGAGTTGAAACAGAGCCTTAGAGTGAGATGACTCTAGCCCTGACAAAGCTAGAGTAGGCCATAAATAATTTCCAAATTAACGTGTGGAGTTCTCCGGCCTCTGGACAGTAAAATTGCCTCCTTTTGTATTTAAGGGTGAAAGGTTAGTGAACTATGGCAGTAAAGTATTAGCAGGGCGTTTGTGTCCCGAGAGTAAGTGCTCATTATCTTCCCCTGTTGAGCTTTGGGTAATTGCCGTAGGGAGACTTTCCTGGACTAAGTTCCCACTCAACCATTCAGATAAAAATTCTCCACAATGTATATATATATATATATATATATAACGGATTTTGAGCGAAGCGAAAAATCTATTTTTGGGTGAGATAGCCATGGCGTCCTGATGGAAGGTTCCTTTTTGGTAGCTTCCTTGGGTATAAGACTACTAAGATATTCCCAGAGAATTTAACCACAGGTTATCACAGAATTCTAACTTCTGGAGCGAGTATCTCAAAGGTTTCCCTTTAAGACATCGTAATTTCAACAGGGGACGCATGTCTAAACGCGCCACATAGCTATCTTCACCCCGAACAGAGTTAATGCTTCGGTGTGTAAGAGTAGAGAATAGCTGGGAGCCGTTCCACAGCTAATCTCACTCGTGGCTACTACTGATACTCGAGACGTAAACAAACGGACGCCATTGCTCTAATGACGTCACGCCCGTCTTCATCCTGAAGCCAGTTGCTGCCCATCACCATGATACAGTAGCACAGGGTGGGAACAAAACTGGACGAAGTAGTAGGGAGGGTCCATCAGGACGCCATGGCTATCTCACCCAAAAATAGATTTTTCGCTTCGCTCAAAATCCGTTTTTTGGGCTCAAGCCATGGCGTCCTGATGGAAGAGTACCAGAGAATCAATGTATCGTGGTAGATTTTCCCCCAGTATTAAGTGCCTAGGCATTGACAAAACAGCAAAGTAATCTTAGATAAAGAACCATAGGGACGAAGTATCCTGCCCCCCTTGGCAGTGAAGTTCCCATGGGCTATGCCGACGTCAAAGTGGTATTGAAGGGCTATTCATCCTGAGAGAAGAACTTGAAGAACTTAGAGATGAAGCGGAATGTTTGGTATTTGTATAGGAACATTCTGAAATTAGACCAGTGGTGGTTGGACACTGTGTAGAGTTCATCTCTTGGTTATCAGAAGTAAGTATTCGTGTAGGAACCTTACTTAGTCAGGGTGAATATAATTTAGGATTAAACATCTTAAATTCTTCATAACCATAAGAAAGGAGGAATAAATAAAACTATGACAGGTATGTATTTCATAGTAAGTAGGAGCTGATAGAGACGCACAAGTAATAAAATAGAAATTTTATTTCACAATGCAGAAATTAAATAATTTACAGCAAAAGTAAAGTTCATTTACAGTAATAATAATGTACATAGAAATAAAGGCTTGCTATTGAATCTGAAAAGGAATTTCAGGGTATTAGTAGGTACTCGTTCTCGAGGAACGCAAGTCTTTAAATAAAACACATCATGCTCAAGGCATGCGGCACTTGTGTGACACTATGACATTTCACCTGGGATAAGAACAGTTATAAAAGCACTAAGTGTTTTTCGACATCACTATGAATCGCTCGAGGGTCAACATAGGCACCCGAAGAGTTAGAGTCCCAAGTAACTCACTGTTCTACGCAGAGTTAGGTGCAGGTTTCATAACACTACCTGCGGCTACCACAAAATGTTTGACTTCGTGCACTTGTTTCGCATAGTGTTTAAAGAAAACTCGCGAGGACTTCCAGCCCGTGAAGTTTTTAAGGCTTTCAAAGTCCATGCTCTGAAAGAAATTCAGAGAAGATGCCACTTTTCTAGGATCATGACCAGCGGGTGTACTGTTCGGATCCGCTCTGCGAATGAAGTAGGTGATTTTCGCTCTTAATTGTTTCAGTGACAGGTCGCTGCCCGATGTTTCTCCTTTGAAGAGTTGGCCTCCACCAAAGTTCGAAGTTCTGCGAAGATAGACCTTGAGGCTCTCTACTGGACATAGAGAGACATCCTCCTTCAGGGGGCATATTCTCCAAGGGCCCCATCTTTTGGTGGGTAATTCATTTTTAGCGAGAAACGTCGGATCAGGGGAGAGGGTCACTTCTCCTGAATCGGTAAACAGGATGTGTCCTTCTTCTCTTGATAATGCCACTATTTCGCTGACTCGAGCTCCCGAAGCGAGAGCAAATAAAAATATAACTTTCTGAGTCAGATCCTTGAGGGGGCATGAATCGTTGACCAAGTTGGAGGCGAAATGGAGTACCTTGTCTAGTGACCAGGAGATCGGTTTCGGTGGGGGTGCTGGACGTAGGCGAGCACATGCTTTCGGTAGTTTGTTGAAGATGTCGTTGGACAGATCAATTTGGAAAGCATATAGAATTGGTCTAGTCAAGGCCGATTTGCAGGTTGAAATCGTATTGGCTGCTAATCCTTGTCCATGAAGGTGAATAAAGAAGGACATACAGAAATCAATCGTGATTTCTTTAGGATTTTTTGTCTTGACGAAGGAGACCCATTTCCTCCAGGATGATTCATATTGCCGTCTCGTGGATTCGGTCTTGTATTCCTCTAGGAAGTCTAGACTTTTCTTCGAGATCCCAAACCTCTTCTTTGCGGCAAGGGAGAGAAAATCATGAGATGAAGGTCCTTGATTTTCGATGATGAAGCGAAGACAGTCGACTTCTGTACTTGTTGAGAGAGAACTGGGCCCGGGAGAGGGATCAGCTTGGGCTGCAGCTCCAGGACCAGGGGGTACCAGTTGCTCCGGGGCCACGTGGGAGCCACTAGGGCCGCTGTCCCTTTGAAGGTTCTCAGTTTGGAGAGGACTTTCAACAGAAGGTTGGTGGGAGGGAACAGATAGATCTTGGACCATCTGTTCCAGTCCAGTGACATGGCATCCACTGCTTCTGCTTTGGGGTCCTCGTACGGGGCTACGTACAGAGGAAGTTGATTGTTGTCGCTCGTTGCGAAGAGATCTATCTGAAGTTCTGGGACTTGGAGAGAGATGAAGGAGAACGATCTTGCGTCTAGAGACCATTCTGACTCTATCGGGTTTGTCCGAGATAGAGCATCCGCTGTCACGTTGCGGAATCCTTGTAGGTGAACTGCAGACAGGTGCCACTTCTTCTTCTCTGCCAGACGGAAGATTGGGAGAAGCACCTGATTTATCTGGGGCGATCTTGAGCCTTGGCGATTGAGACAACGAACTACCACCGAGTTGTCTAGGGTTAGACGGATGTGGATCGAGGGCGGCGGGGATAACTTCTTCAGTGTTAGAAGGACCGCCATGGCCTCCAAGATGTTTATGTGGAACGTCTTGAATAGTGGAGACCAGGTACCTTGAACCTGTTTTTGGTGGGAGTGACCTCCCCAACCTTCCAGTGAGGCATCCGTGTGGATGTTGAGTGATGGAGGAGGGTGTTGGAGAGGAATGGACCTTTTCAGGGCCTTTTCTTCCGACCACGGCTTTAGGAGGCGTCGCAGTCTGTTTGGAAGCCGTCTCTTGAGGTCTCTTCG
Source organism: Palaemon carinicauda (assembly GCF_036898095.1). Lineage (NCBI taxonomy): Eukaryota > Metazoa > Arthropoda > Malacostraca > Decapoda > Palaemonidae > Palaemon > Palaemon carinicauda. Next base: position 19,956,091 of record NC_090752.1, read on the forward strand.
AGCGATGGATGCCGAGCGTCTCCATACTCCCGCGGCATCCTTTAGCTGTGCACGAAGCACTGGGTTTGTCACTGAGGCGAATTGTAGAGAGCCTAGAACTCGTTCCTGCTGTCGTCTTGAAATGCGTTTGGATTTCAGTAGTCGCTTGACAGACCCTGCTATTTCCTTCCTTTTCTTCTGGGGGATGGAAAGGCGGTGTGACTGAAGATTCCAGTGGATTCCCAACCACTGAAACTTCTGAGCTGGAGAGAGGCGAGATTTTTTCTCGTTGATCTTGAATCCCAGGTGTTCTAGGTACTGGGTAACTTCGTTGCAAGACTTTGCACACTCTTCGGGCGATGGAGCCCAGACTAGCCAGTCGTCGAGGTAGGCCATCACCTGGACGTTTCTTAGGCGGAGTTGTTGTACTATGGCATCCGCCAGTTTTGTGAAGATCCGAGGGGCCACGTTGAGGCCGAAGGGCATGGCCCGGAAGGCGTAGCTTTTCCTTTGGAGTCGAAATCCTAGGTAGGAGGAAGCGTGATGGTTCATTGGAACGTGCCAGTAGACATCCGCCAGGTCTATAGAGACCATATAGGAACCTTGAGGCAGAAGGGTCCTTATTTGTTGAAGCGTCAGCATCTTGAATTTGTTGTTCGCTATGAACTTGTTGAGGGGGGATAAGTCCAGAATGACTCTGAGTTTGTCTGAGTCCTTCTTGGGAACGCAAAACAGTCTCCCTTGGAACCTGGTGGACTTTACCTTCCTTATCACCTTCTTGTCCAAGAGGTCTAGAACATATTCTTCCAGAAGGGGGGTTGATTGTTGGAAGAATTGCTGGGAGATTGGGGGTGGTTGAGTCCAACTCCAGCCTAGACCCTTCTTGACGATGCTGTGTGCCCAGGGATCGAAGGTCCAACGATCCTGGAATTGGCGGAGTCTTCCTCCCACCGGAAGCACTTCATTGCTTCTGGTGTCCCGAGGACTTGCTGCCTCGGCCGCTAGCTCCCTTTCCTCCTCTACCTCTGGAGGGACGGCGAGATGCGTCTTTGCCTGCACCCCTGAATGAGCCTCTACCTTTGGCATGAAAGGTAGTTGAATGTTGCTCAAAGGCAGGGGTGAAGACCGGTGACTGTGACAACACCGGTTGGGGGACCAATTGAAAGGTCTGTTGTGGTTGGGCAACCACTTGGGAGGTAGCGGGTCCCGGAAACTGACGTCTTTGCTGACGTTGCTGGGGTTTTGACTTTTGGGGTTTCCTCTTAGGCTGAGGTCCGTCGTCCTGAGAGGGTTTCCTTTTCCTGGACATGCCCCACTTGTGGAGAAGGTTCCTATTCTCCGTGGCGGCTCTGTCAGTGATTTCCTTCACAAGGTCAGAAGGAAAAAGGTGCTTTCCCCAGATGTTGGAGGAAATCAGCCTCCGGGGTTCGTGTTTCACGGTGGCGCCGGCGAACACGAATTCACGACAGGCTCTTCGAGCCTTTATGAAGTGGTACAAGTCCTTCATTACAGTCAGTAAGTGGGATTTGGAGAGTACCATGTAGTGGTCTGGTACTCTAGTGTCACAGGCCATAACTTCAAGTTGGACTTGATGAGAAAGAGATGCCGCAAGCCTCTCCTTCGTGTCTTGTTCCCGACGAAGGAGGTGATCGTTGAGCTTAGGGAGGTCTTCATTAAACTGACGTCCGGCGACGTCAGGATCGAGCTTTCCCACGACGAAAGTATGTTGGACGTCTTTCCAGTGTCGAGCGTCAGGGGGGGTCACGATGGAGAAGGGTCTGCACTCCTCCAGTGCAGGGCAGGGTTTCCCTTCGTCCGCCGCTTTAAGGCATGCAGCTAAGGCCTTTTCCAAGAATGGAAGAACCGCAGTTTCAGGTGCAACGTAAGTAGGGTGCTTCTTGCTCAATGCCGGAAGCTTAGAGCAGGTAAAGCCTCTACTCTTGAATGCGGAGGCTAGCATAGCCTGGGCCTTTGCGAGATCGAACACTATCTCTTCCTTAGGTTCGGTCTCTTCCTTCGAGGCAGGTTCGGAACGAAGCCGGACGTAACAGTCCGGGTAGGCCTCAAAGCTTGGGAAGAACTCCACATCTTCCAAAGGGACCGTGCCGATCTTATCACTGACAAAGATCCTGCCGGTCGCAATAACCATATGCTCTGCATACCTCCACGGGTTGGCATGAGAGCAAGCGGGGAGATCCTTGACCGAAATCTTCTTCGGCTCTCTGGATCCTATCATCGACCTGATGGACTCCTGGTTCTCCTTCAGCCTGTCGTCCATGACGGCTCTAATCAGCCGGATCAATTCTTGAGTGGAAGAAGAAGGATCCGGAGTCGAGGAGGTAGACGGAATAGACATTTCCGTCGGTGTAGGAGTAGGAGGGGGGATGGACGGGGGAGCGACCTCTTGCTCCGACTCGGTGTATTCCACCTTGTCTTCGTCATCTTCGGCTCCTTGAGCCATAAGCGTTTTCTCCGTGTCTTCCGAGACATCCGAAATCTGTTCGTCATCTTCGGAATCCAAACGACACTCGTGCATGGACTGAGCCATGACTACATCAGGTTCCACCGTAATTTGGAGAGTGGGGATCACGTCTTTGGGTACCACTGAGTCAGGGGAGGCCTTAGGGAACAATAGTGACCTCAGTTCTTCGGTGGCCAGGTACGGTCCGGTAGCATTTTTCTGGAAGCCACGCACCCACTTGCGCAGCTTTTCACGAGAAATGTCTCTAATCTCCGCTGAGGGAGGATTATGGAAGGCCTCAACTAGGTGAGCCTGACAGACCGTACATTCCAGTGGATTCCAAAACTTCAAATCCCCTTTCTTGTCTGCACAAGGGGCGTGAGTCCTGCAAGCCGTATGCCCGTAAAACTGCGGGCGTTTCACAGCGCAGAAGGCGAAATCACACTTCATCTGCTCCTCCTGTGGAAGAAAGAGAAAATGAGTATGGGGGAGTCATAAGAATGGCTCTTAAACTAAGTTAATATTAATTATTAATTTTAACTTAATGAAGGTGTGATGCATAGAGAATGAAAATAGTAAAGAGAACATGCTCCATGCATCTCGCCCGGCCGGTTACCATAAGCTTAGTCCCTGGATAATCCGAGTGACCGAGGGCACCGGATATAATTCCTTAGAACTCCAAGTATTTGGAATTCCATGGAAAATCCAAGGACAAGATTGGGACCGAATTCATTCGGTTCCCAGTTAAGGGCCGGAAGGCCTCATTTAAAAAGGTAACTGCTTCTGGCAACCAGCCGTGCTAAGATGCACATAGCATGCTGGAAATAGAAGAATGCAAAGAGACAGCATGATCACTAATAGAGCAGTACTAGGTACTGACCTTAATAGCAGAAACAGCTTATCTGTTTGCAATATAGGACTATCATTGTCTATAATAGCTACAGGAAGGGGGTGCAAGTATTCTTGACGCCTCCGGGGCATCCGGCAAGCCGCCGGCATGCCGGAACTCGCTCCAGCATAGATTCTGGCATTAGGACAGACAATGTTCAAAGTCAGTCAAATACCAGGATGGCGGCCGCCGGCACAACGGCGGCACGCCGGCAGGGAGCGGCGGCTCCGGCAGTCGGAGGATGCCAGATTGGTGACTGGGATAAGGATGGTTAAGGCTGTATCGGGTTGTCGGCAGTATCTGCCGGCACTCCGGCGGCCGACCGCAAGCGGACGACAAGTTAGGAGGAGGAGAGCCGCCGGTAGCAGCCGGCGGTCCCTCGGTACACGGGGGGGGGCTGGCGGCAAGGTTAGGAAGAGTCACCAAGTAGGAGGCAGGTATTGCCGACAGTAGAGGCGGCAAGAGACCGGCACCCGGATAGGGGGAGAGACAGGGGGGGAGGGGGGAAGGGATGTAGGAAGTACCATCAGGATTCCAGGCATCCCTTCCCCTCCCTGAGAGGGTGTACCCATGATAGAGGCAGGCTCTAACATCCATAAGCAGGGGTCACTAGGGACCGGGAGCAAGGTAGCCCAAGGGAGGGCTAGGGAACACCCAAAAAGAGGGGGGGGGGAGACTCCCATATGCAGAACTAAACTAGTAACTAACCTTATAGGGCACTATGAAGCTATATGTACCAGAGCGGACTGCACAAGGAAGCTCGGGTAGCCCTACTATTCCACCCTAAGGAGGAGTTGTAGGACAGGGGACAGATGGGTATAAACTAACCTAAGCATAGACTAGGCTATACAAGAGATAGGTGGGGAGGGAGAAGAGAAAAGTCTTCCCAGGGAGGGTTTCTGTACCAGAGCGGCCACTAAGGAAAGGGAGGACACTCCCTAACCTAAGATCAGGCCGATCAGCTAAAACGGTGCAAGAGTACAGTTTCAGCATGGAACAGAGACACCTTCCTAACCTAACCTAGAGCAGGGCTAAGAGTCCTGAACTAGGAGAGGAAGAAGACATATCGCTATCGCTGGAAAGTCATAGACTATCCTAGCCATAGAGGTAGGGCTAGCCTAACCTCACTCTCGGACGCAACCCTAAAGGGGGTTCATTCCTTTAGGGAGGACAGAGAGGCGATATATACTCTATTAGACAATTAATCCCTTTACTCAGAAAAGGAATCAAGGCTAAATAGAGGGAATGCCAAGGCAGGGGATGAAGGAAGCATATAGGGGTCCTATCATTAGGTTAGGCTAGAAAGAGTCACTGACTAGCCTATCCCCTATATGGTCCCTGAAGGCGAAAACATTTGCATCACTGTCAAAAGTATTGTAAAATAATGCCACTATCTTCATAACTTAGTCTAGGATCACTAATGAATCATGCATGAACACTTGTATGTAGGCTCCTGGCCTGGGGGCTATAGTGGCCGACTGGTATGAGGTCAATCGATGACCGATAAAAAGCGTCTAAACACGATATAAAAGTTCCTAGCTATGAAGACTAAATAAACTAATGTAATCGATTAGTATATAAGGCCGGAAACGTTGTTGTGGCTAACTAAATAAGACATGCAAAACAACAACGACGCCATAAAATGGCGGGTCCGGTAGAGGCACAGCTCTGTCACAAAACAGCAATTATCTCGAAAAGTAATATTTACTTTACGTCCAGAGCTTAATTAAACAATACTGGAACCTTGTACTCAACTTTCCAGAAGAAGGCGAGGCTGAAGGTAACGACATAGCGAAGATGCAAAACGATAAAGTTAACACAGGGAAAATCCGTCTAAGTAGGGCAGCTACTAAACAAAGGATGAAGACGGGCGTGACGTCATTAGAGCAATGGCGTCCGTTTGTTTACGTCTCGAGTATCAGTAGTAGCCACGAGTGAGATTAGCTGTGGAACGGCTCCCAGCTATTCTCTACTCTTACACACCGAAGCATTAACTCTGTTCGGGGTGAAGATAGCTATGTGGCGCGTTTAGACATGCGTCCCCTGTTGAAATTACGATGTCTTAAAGGGAAACCTTTGAGATACTCGCTCCAGAAGTTAGAATTCTGTGATAACCTGTGGTTAAATTCTCTGGGAATATCTTAGTAGTCTTATACCCAAGGAAGCTACCAAAAAGGAACCTTCCATCAGGACGCCATGGCTATCTCACCCAAAAATAGATTTTTCGCTTCGCTCAAAATCCGTATATATATATATATATATATATATATATATATATATATATATATATATATATATATATTTATATATATATATATATATATATATATATATATATATATATATATATATATATATATATATATATATTTCTGAAACTATTCATTTGCGATGGGAACAAGTGTCATTTTCGAAGAGAGCGTAATTTTTACTATAAGAAAAAGTAGTTTTTTTCCTAGGTTACATTGGCCTGGAATACAGTACAATAATACCAAAATTCAAACCTCGATTTAGGGACAAAACCTTCTGAGAGTTTGTAGTTATTATGCCACTTGATAGAATAAAATATCTAAAAATTATATTATTTAAGGCATAAAAGCAGGACAATCAAAGAAATACACCCCTTTTCAGAAAAAAAAAACAGAGAAAAAGCGATTTTTTTCTGAGGACAAAAGAAAATGGGAAATAATTTCATAGATACCCCTAAAGTTGTTTTCTTTGGTGAAACTAACAATATAAAACGAATTCGAACTATTTTTGAGAGGTAGACTATAAAAATTACACTATTACTAATTATATTTCTCATTTTTACCATGAGCTTATGGTACTTCGCCCAACATGCAATGATATATATTATACTTACTATAATTATTATTTACTGAAATATTATTATAATTATTATTACTACTAAAGTTACAATTTTTGAGAGGTAGCCTACACTATAAAAATTACACTATTACTAATGATATTTCTTATTTTTACTATGAGCATATGGCATTTCGCCCAACATGCAATGATATATATTATACAGGTAGGGGGGCGTTGACGACCATGGGGGCCGTTATAGAGGTTGGAGACGAATTCTACACGTATCACGGCATTCTGCTAGGCCAAAGGAAGACGTTTAGCAAAGAAAAAAAAAAGAGAGAGAGAAAAAAAAGGCAAAAATCAGCCCCACAAAGTGGACGGTACCCTTAACTTGAAATTACTATAGCTGTGGGTTTGTGTATATGCCTTCTACCTTTAATTAATTTCCTTATCTGGTCTACTAGACCTGTATATGAATTGCAGGTAACTGTCATTTCCACTAAGCCTGGAACTGGCTTAGTCGACCCAGTTTCATTGTAGTGTATTACAGGGCAATGTAGCCTAGGAAAACAACTACTTTTTCTTATAGAAAAAAATACGCTCTCTTTGAAAATGACACTCGTTCCCGTCGCAAATGAATAGTTTCAGAAATATATATACATCTATATCCTCCGATAATGGGGGACCCCCAGTGGGAACTCGGGGTTTTGGGTGGGGGAAACATACTGGGGAATCGATATATAAACGTAAAACAAGCCTTTTCTTCTCTATACATTACCTTCTTGTATGTATTATAATCGGAGGAAAATACAAAACAGTATAACTGGATAAACTTTGGAGGAGCCGTTGCAAAGATTATTTCATGAAAAAATAAATACAGTAACCAGTGCTGCCATCGTCTGATGTAGATCAAATGTTATCATTCCATGCTAACATTAGCACCCATTTGTACGTACGTTCGTGCATACCAGTTTTCGGTCTGCGCAAATATCACTCCCCCTACGCAGAAGCTTTCCCCCCAAATTACTCTTTTTATTATCGTATTATCATCTCATTTTATATTCCCATTCAATATTATTTATCATACATTCCATTTTATCTTCCTATATTGGGTTTATTTCTTTGGTTATTTCCTTTTCTCTCCCCGGTTTCACATAAGTACTTTCTCTGGACTAGTTTTCTATCCAGTTCATTCACTGTAAAATCATCTCATTTTATATTTCCATTCAATATTATTTATCATTCATTCCATTTTATCTTCCTATATTGTTTTTATTTCTTTTCTTTTGTTATTTCCTTTTCACTCCTCTGTTTCACATAAATACTTTCTCTGGACTAGTTTCCCTATTTAGTTCATTCATGTTTACCCGCTAGTCTCCTTTGTTTTTCCCTTAACCAATCACCAACCGATGCCTATTCAAAGTTTACACAAGGGGTTTGTCTACAGATATTTCCCTACCCCCCCTTCCTTTATCTCTTTATCTCTAATCCATTTTGCGATGTAGCCTTTGACCTAGTAAGGTGTGCGTCATTTCAATTGAGATTTATTTTTTCGTATTTTTCGATGGAGGAGGTTATAGAAACTTGTAACGGCTTCAGTATTCCGTACTTAAAATCAGTGGCTAAATTCTATGGTGATTTTTATGATTCTTCAGCCAATGTTGATTATTTCCTTAAATCACACAACGTAATTCCTCAACGTTTACAGTGTCCCAAGTGCCGTTCTCTTTTATCTTATAGGAAAGACATTCACGTTTTTTATTGTAATTCTGAATCTATCATACCTAAAGCTAAGAAGAAACGTTGTTGTGGTTATACCATTACTGCCCATAAAGGTAAATTTTTTGGGAAAAGTCGTCTACCCCCATGGAAGATGATATTATTTGCAAATCACTTTTTGCATAAACATTCGGACCATGAAACCCTCATGCATGGTATTGATATATCCTCAAAAACTCGTGTGGATTGGAGAATATTCTGTTCCGAGGTTACCGAAAACTACTTCGATAACAAGTTTCGTCTTTTTCTTCATAAAAGTAAGTCATTCCTCAATAGTCATTATATGTGTTTTGTGACTGGGGTACTTCTAGGCCAGGTTAGGTGGGTTTGTTAGGTTCTATGCCCTTTTTGTACTTTTTATATATTGTGTAATAGTTATATGGAAAAATTATCTAAAATACGTATGGAAATACTATATTTAGCATTTCTACCGCTAGTAATGTCATCGTGTCGTTGGTAACTCTGTGTACCATTCGTCATCGTTGGTAGCACTGTGAATCATTGGTAACGTTGCTAATGTTATCGTTCTCAGTACATTCATAAGAGAAGTGACAACGTTGAACAAGTGCTTATATTTAAATATTTTAACACAACATATATGTCAACAGTGATAATATTTAACTATTTTAACAGAAAATATATGTTTTCCTGTAGGAAATATCGTGATTTAACCGGTTTTCACCTTCATTTCATCCGTAATAACATCAACCAATTCGTCAACTTAAAGTTAGTCGGATTGGTTGATATGTTTGATTCCGGTTGAAATGAAGGTCAAATTCAGTTAAATCACGTTATTTACTATAGGAAATCATATATTTTCTGTAAAAAAATCACACCCTGTAATACAATACAAATTTACCAGGGTTCCTGCCCCCTGCATGGAAAGTGTCAACTTCGACAATAAGGATTCAAGGTTTGTATTTCCGTAGGAACAAAAGGGAAAACTTTAGAGCTTACCTTTTACTTAGCATTAAAATCTGTATACTGATTTCAAGTTCTATGACCCTATATGGATTAAATAAAACTCTAGGATGTTTTATTTGTATGCAACTGAGGTAGCAGTAATAAGACGCAGATACGTTTTAGTATCTTTATTTTGCAACTAAATTATCAAATGTAGTTACAATAGAGTATGAATCTGATCCAGCGTTAACACACATTAGGGTCCATATTTTCTCCTGTAGAAAAAATATGTAATTTCATTATCGGAACAATGCCACGCAATTTAGATATGAAACCAAATCTGTTTAATTTGCTCAGATTTTGGACATGCGTAGACACTGTGATGCAAACGTTCACCCAGCACTGGTGTTATTGGTCAGATATACACCTATATGGAACAGTCTGATAATCATCGTTGTGATTTGTACTAGAAGGTACGTATACCCATGCACCCGATACACTGTAAAGTCCCAAAACAGTCCACTGTTCATCGCAGTACTAGTCGACTGGTTTTATGATACTACCCGCCACCACCACAAAATGTTTTATTTCATGTACTTGCTTTGCATAGTGTTTGTAGAAGACTCTGGATGATCTCCACAATTTTGTCGTACAAATCGGCCGTCACTAGACCTATACTATACGCCTTTGATGTCGACTTTAACTTGGATCTCTTCAACAAAATTCCGAAGGCTTGTGCAAGGCTACGGCCGTCGGCTCCACCAAAGCCTATCTTTTGGTCTTTGGACAAAGTTTTGCAATTTGTTTCGGACATAGACAATCAAACAGCTTCTATTCAAGATCTCACTCAGAAAGTCATCTTTTTAACTGCAATGGCTTCCGGTGCTCGTGTTAGTGAAATTATGCACTTTCTAGAGATGAGGGCCACATTGAATTTGTGGATAATGGTAAGGTTAATTTATACCCTGATCCCGCTTTTCTAGCTAAGAATGAACTTCCCTCTAAACGGTGGGGTCCATGGAAAATAGTTCCCTTACCAGGTGTTCACTCCCTGTGCCCAGTGCAGTGTCTAAAAGTGTATTTACTAAGAACAGTGCAGTTTAAGGGTGGTCAATTGTTTAAGGGGGAAACATTGGTGTCTGATTTGTCTCTGAAACAGTTAAGAGCAAAAATTACTTACTTTATAAGAAGAGTAGACCCGGCTAGTATGCCATCGGGTCACGACCCTAGGAAAGTGGCTTCCTCCTTGAACTTCTTCCAGTATATGTCCTTTGAAGGACTACAGGCATATACTGGTTTGAAGTCCACTAGGGTTTTCTTCAGGCATTATCTGAAGCAATTGGAGGAGATAAGCCATTTTGTGGTGGCTGCGGGAAGTGCTATCAAGCCCGCTGCTACGATGTAGCCCACAGTGCATCCTACGGCACTCCTCCAGCCTGTTATTTGCAATGAGTAAACAGTTGGTTTTTGCTTCAGGAACAAAGAAAAAATGTAATTAATCATTTACTTTTCAGGTTCACTTATGTCTCTCCGATGCGAGGTTTGTTCCTTCAGTGCTGCAGCCTACCTGTTTAAATGTTGGTTAAGCTATATCTCAATTTGTCCGGGTGATTACCCTTTTTTGTACATAGGTGATCATGTATCTATTGATCAGGTTTATCTTGTCATAAGTTCTCTACGGTTCCTTATGTCATGTATTTGTCCCCTAATGTTACCTTATGTCTGGGCATGGATGGGATGTATTTACCTTTGTACAAAATATTTTTTCTATATGCCTATAATGATGATTTCTTATTATCCTTTGCGCTGATTCTTGTGAATAAAAGTCTGTAAACTGTTACATGCTTTTTATTTCATGCCCTATTATTACCATTATTATTTACCTTAGTGGCAATAAATTTAGTGTGCCTCCTTATTATTATCCTTCCTGAACATAATTGGATTGTTTATCCTGGTGGGTATTTGTTCCATATGTCTTACCTACGATGCCTCCTTCAGTTTTGGGTTCCTTGGGGTTCCTGACACTGAACTCAGGTGCTTTTCCAATTGCAGAGGGCAGTCCTTTGATCCTTATTGCCTCCTTGACGGACCATCATACTTGTCAATACTGCCTCCGAACTGTTCTGGGATATATATTTGAGAGTGATACCTATGCCTTGACGGAGTAATCATGTAAGTGTATTTTGGTTTTGGGTCCTCTCTTTTTGAGGCTTCCTACCAAGTCATAGGTAATTTTCTGGTACACTTCCATCAGGACGAGGTGGCTCGACCCCCAAAAACTGATTTTGACGCAGGAAAAATCTATTTTTGGGTGAGATAGCCATGTTTTCCTAATGGCCCACCCGTTACGTTGTCCATCCCCGATTCCTCGTAGGATGCCTCTTTTAACAGTAGTTATGCTACTATGTAGAATGATGCCATCAGGCACATACGAGGGTACCATGGGGGAAGAGGATATGTAACCGCTCCTCACTTATCCTTCCCCCTAGTTTCCTAGACTGGATTATGTCTATTAGGGGTGCGGATATCTATAGTTAACTACGGATACGTCCGTGATTATACACGATTTCTTAGGATAGTCGTTCCGGGGGTTAGAACCCTGTGATACCTGACGATAATTCTCTTGTATTATCACTCGCAGAAATATTATACAGTAGGAAGCTGCTGAAAGGACCTTCCATAAGGACGACATGGCTATCCCACCCAAAAATAGATTTTTCCTACGCCAAAATCCGTTATAAGGTAGTAACGCAGTAATTCATCTGCTTAGTAGAAAGGTTTTATCAAGAGCATGAAAGCAACACATGTTGGAAGATATTGCTTTAGAATAATTAGCAATAACAGGCTTTGAAAATAGTATAACTTTGCCATGTTAATAGATAGCTCCTATTAGTCAAGAAAAGGATGATACAAATCAGGAGCTGCCACTAGAAGATGGTACTGAATTTGTCAGGGATGACATGAATATTCTTATTATTAATGCTGCAGAAATAAACAATAAGTTAATATCTAATGAAGATGTGAATAATTAGTGTTTGGATAAGTCACGTCTTATATTACTATATACAAATAGTAAAATATAATGTACAAAGGACAAGTACAAGGGGGGAAAGTAACTTAAAACTGGTAGATTATGTATACAATACATGAGAGTTGTTGATGTTTTGAAGGATTTCCTTTGGGCAGAGTGTGCCGGGGTCGGAAATTTACATTTGTTATCTCTTAATGATAGGATGCTATGATTTCAGCAACACGGCACAATTTGTGCACATGCATAGCATATGTTACTCAAAAAATGCAACAGTATAAGAGGTTTCACCCGATCCTGTATGGCATGGTTCAAAAAGGTCTACATGTTGTTTGTCATAGTAACAAGTATTTGGTAGGTCATTCCAGGAACTGGTAAAATAGATAAAATCTACAGGAAAGTTGTCTGGAGGAAAAGGAAATAACAAAAGTCCAGCGACAATTATGGGCCAATCCATGATTCCATACACAGAGGTCAAACAGTGCCATGGAACAATATATCACTGTCATACATAATACATGAAAACAACACGAAGAAGCTTCATATACCAGCCAAACTAGAGACTGCTTGATATTTCTACTGGATCGAAGGGAATGTGACCAGATTTTTTTTCTGTAAAAGCAGGACATTTCATATACCCCCCGCACACACACACACACACACACACACACACACACACACACACATATATATATATATATATATATATATATATATATGAATAAGAAAATCCAAGAATCAATTTAAAACCTTCAATAATCATATTTTTCACTGGAATGGCAAAATAAACCTAATATCAGTACTATTTCATTAATTGGTACAGTTTTGTAATTACAGCACGAAAAAAAAGTGGGACAAATGGGATCAAAGTGGGACAAAACTCATTAAAGTAAAATAAAAGCGGGATATTTTGATAACTTTGAAAAAGCGGGACAGGCATCGAAAGATCAGGACTGTCCTGCCTTAAAAAGGAACTCTGGTCACATCAATCGAAGCCCATTCACCAATGTTGCTCATGATGACGTCAATGTTGAAAAAGCAAAAGAAGCTGGAACTGTTCATTCAAACAAAATTTACAGGCTGTTACAATTGGACTGAAGAATAATAAAATAGGTGAAGATATTGCCAATATTGACCCACAATTGTTATTCCAAAAAAATTGCTATAGTTTCTGAGCAACAGGATATAGATGAGAGAACTATATTTAAGTATGAACTTTGTAGCTATCTAACATCTTTGCTTGCCGTTCAGTCACCAGAAGAAAACTAAATAAATATGCTCTGTCTAAAATCATGTGACCCAAGGTGGAGAAATGTCAGATAGCTGCAGCAGGAACATCACTATGTTCTTACAAGGTATGGTGACTTGGTTGTGATAATTACTTTTTATGGATAGTTGGATGGTCATTCTATTAAGGACGCCACTCACATTAGGAGAACTGAGGGTAACTGCTCTCCTAATGTTTCATTTTCCGTGGATATGAAACTGACAATGAAGAAGGATATTGTTGTGTGTGCAAGCAGCGTTTTTTGATGATGCATAACGAAAGCTTTTAGAATGTTGGATGTCAGACATTACATACATGTGGAAATGCAAACTTTTTGATAACCCAAACAGCAGTTGCGGCATCTGAACAAAGATATGTTGTTATCATTGCAAAAGACATTGAGGTTCTGATACTCTTGTGTTTCTATGTTTAAATGGAGAATTTAAAAGTATTATTCAAACCAGAACAAAGATGTTGTAAATCCAAAATCCAATCCGACAATGGAATATTCAAATGACAAAGTTGCCTTTGGGATAATATGTCTGCTAGGGCTTGCTTTTTATTACCGCCATTTTGAGATGAGACACCACATCACAGTATTTTGAGATGGGAAAAGGCTTAGGTCCAAGGAAGAGCATGAAAAATACGTTATATATGGAGTATGCTGAAGTATTTAAAAATGCAAATAGTGAGAACGAGGACACAATTTACTGGCGGGAAAAATACTATTATTGCTATGTATAGAGGAAAGACATATGATACATTGGATGAACTACGATACAGATGTCTCAGTACTAAGGTGGCTAATAAAGATTTGGTTTCAAGCTATTCATGCCTAGCCACTTCCACTGACTACAGTTGCTGTTAAATTCCATAATTTACGGGTTCACTACCAAGTTCAGGATTAGAAAGGTAATATATCTCTTTAATCTGAGAACCGGGATTGGAAATTATATGGTGGTCAACTCCTACCACAACTCATTGACCTTCAGACAGCACTTCCAGTTCTACTCGATAATATAAGATGCAAAAGCAAGACAGATTGTAGTACTTCAACGTGCTCATAGAGAAAACATGATTTGGGATTTTCATCAGCTTGCACTGAATGTCACGATGTACTCTGCAGTCACTTAATCTAGATGTACAGTATATGACGATGATGTTTCTGATGTATGGTAATTTATGTTGTAAATGACAGTAGTGCTTTAATTGTGTTAGCAGTTTTTTTTTCAAAGTGTGTAAAGTAAATCAAATAATGTTTTGCAAGGTAAAAAAAAATTTATACGATTATTATGTATCATTATATTGTTCACAACTTAATTAACTTTATTATTAACATTTTGTGATAAATGCAATATGATAGAAACAAGACTAGATGACGTCGTTATTTTATTCGTGGTTTAAGAACTTTCTATTTTATATCTATTTTGAAGTTAATCGTACGCATTTTATAGATTTCAAGAGTAAATCTAAGATGGCGACCAAAATGACTGCCAAAAGGGTAGCTTTCCATACTTAAATTTTTCTAGACTTCTGATATGTTATTGTGGACGTTATGACAATTGTAAAAGGCCTTACTCTTTGTATAGTTGGTTTGATATTTCCAACTAAAACGACTACACTAAACAGTAACTTTAGGTTTTGTTCAAGAAGGTCGATGGAAAATAACTGGAGCAGAGGATAACGTTTTCCTATACATTAGACTTTATTTGTGGTTTCGCCTTTCCTCAACAGTCTTCATTTCCTCTGCCGTTCTCCATGCTTTAAGATGTTTGTTGTCTTCTTTCCACAGTTATTATTTTAACTTATATATTTTTTTTTCTTGTACAGCTTGGTGTTATCCAATTCCTTATTCTGCCACTATATTACAATTGAAGGATCCTCTTTTCTCGATTAAAATAGTAAAATCAAATAACCTGTATCTCTCTTATCACGTCCTCTTACACAATCCCTAAGTAAAGCGTTTACAGTGACATCATTTTCTTTCGAGGAGTATTTGAAAACGATTAGACTATTAATGTAATTAAAAAAAAAGATAATAACAAACATGCCGAACATTTCACAAGATAGAAATAATCCTAGAAGATATTTTTTTTCTTTTCAATCAAGTACGGGGGCTAGGGTTTAAAAAGCTAATATACTTAAAGATATTTATTATTGAAGATTTTCTAATTTTATAAGGGGAAAATAGATTTTTGCGTGAATGATAGAATGCTCTTTAGGCGATGAGTTATCTGAATGGCTTTACGGAGATGGAATACAACGAAATTCAAGAAAAATACCCTCAGAATGACTTAAATGGTTGGTTTTTATAGACCTTCCGAATTAATTAGAATAGGATGGTTTATAAGAAGCTTTTGCATAACATGAAAAACTGATTTATAACATATCTCAGTGACTTGAAAATGTTATTTTTATTTTGAGTTTCTGTTTTTTTCCTTTTAAATTGAATTTACAAAGTTCACATAAATTTTCTATTGTATCCTAGCATATATAACGATAAAGATATTCCGCATAGTCGAGATATAATAGCTTATTCAATATTGTTGGTTCTTATTCTAGACTTACCAGAATTCATAAGAGCAAAAACTTTTATGTATTGATGTAATTTACTGTTCTCAATAGTGATGACTAAAGACCTTCACAATAAAAAAGACCAAGTCAGTGGCACGTTCATCTTTTCACTACTAAATCAAGGATGAACTCTTGTGCACTTAGATTCAACGCAGCGCCCCTTCTCTGATGCTCCTACACAGGATGGGGATCTTCAGTGAAATAGCCCTCTCGCCGTCTCCTAATCAAACGCAAGTTCCACCTATCTCTGCGTTTCATCATTTGTATGGGCAATGTGAACATTAACACCTATGTAATGAAAGATAAAAAGCCTCGGAATAATGTAGCCTAAAGTAAAGTAGAAATCCTTATTGTCTACTTTGCTATTGAACTGAATTTACGTCTGAGAGATTCGCCATCTCCAGTTTCTATTAGTATGAAGATAAAATAAAATTAAATACTTCTTGTTTAATGTTCCCTGATATAACTTAGATCTACCTCGACAACTATCATTGTTGAGAATCTCTGATAGACCAATTGAATCATACATTAGGAAAGTGTTCCAGAATTTGAAATCTCTCTCTCTCTCTCTCTCTCTCTCTCTCTCTCTCTCTCTCTCTCTCTCTCTCTTTATATATATATATACAGTATATATATATATAAATAAATATATAAATATATACATA
The DNA here is from genome assembly GCF_036898095.1 of Palaemon carinicauda. NCBI lineage: Eukaryota > Metazoa > Arthropoda > Malacostraca > Decapoda > Palaemonidae > Palaemon > Palaemon carinicauda. The sequence goes on from NC_090752.1 coordinate 19,972,444, forward strand.
TATATATATATATACATACATATACATATATATATATATATATATATATATATATAAAAATATATATAAACATATATACACACACACACACACACACACACACACATATATATATATATATATATATATATATATATATATATAT